>NC_086451.1:88967420-89301803 GCF_028390025.1 Pseudophryne corroboree
GGGGGCAGTAGTTACGCCACTGGTTTCAGGGAACGTTTAAAGGTTTGGAGACTAGAGGTGAGTCTTATTGTGCGTGGGAGGGCATTCCACAGAGTGGGTGAAGCCCGGATAAAGTCCTGTAATTTTGAGTGGGAACAAGTAATGTGTGTGGATGAGAGACGCAGATCTTGTGCAGAGCGGAGAGGTCGGTTAGGGAGATATTTTGAGATAAGTGAAGAGATTGAGTGTTGGTGCAGTTTGGTTTATGTCATTGTATTTACTTTGTACTATGTACTATGTGAACTTTCCGTCCGCATCCAAACCATGTTCCAGTACCATCTAGATCGCACAGACGGACTGAAGGCAGGAACGAGTGGTGGGAGGTAAGTGCAGAACCACACCTGCACTGCAGAAGGGTTGCACGCGCCACCCACACCCCTCCCACATTTACAGCACACCCTTCACCCATTATACAGTCTTAGTAATAAATTTAACCTGTCTTTGTACATATTACCTATAGGAGTGGTTCTCAATATCGGTCCTCAAGTACCCCCAACAGTTCATGTTTTCCATGTCTCCTTACAGGATTGCAAGTGAAATAATTTGCTCCACCTGTGGGTCTTTTATAATGTGTCAGTGAGCAATGAATACACCTGTTCAACTGCTAGGTGACCTGGAAAACATGAACTGTTGGGGGTACTTGAGGACCGAGGTTGAGAACCACTGCTCTATAGTGTATGTGCTACAGACCAGTGCTGTAACTAGGCATTCTAGCGCTGTGTGCAAGAAACGGGCATTGGTGCCACTGCCACCCCCCCTTATGTAAAACCGGGGCAGTAAGCGCCGTAGGCGCGCGCAAAAAATACAGGGGCGTGGCTTTATGGGGAAGGGGCGTGGCCACAAAATAATACCAATTCATACTACGGTGCACAGTAGTCTCCATTATTCAAATTATGCCGCACAGTAGCGCCACTACACCAGGTAGAACCCCTATTATATATTACAGCAGCCAGTCCCCCTTTTTACACATTACGGCAGCCGGTCCCCATTTTTACACATTACGGCAGACTGCGCCCCCTTTTTACACAGTACGGCAGACAGCGTCCCCCTTTTTACACATTACGGCAGACAGCGTCCCCTTTTTACCCATTACGGCAGACAGCGTCCCCTTTTTACACATTACGGCAGACAGCGTCCCCCTTTTTACACATTACGGCAGACAACGTCCCCTTTTTACACAGTATGGCAGATAGCGTCCCCTTTTTGCACATTACGGCAGACAGAATAGATAGATAGATAGATAGATAGACAGAGAGAGATAGATAGACAGAGATAATAAGAATTTACTTACCGATAATTCTATTTCTCGGAGTCCGTAGTGGATGCTGGGGTTCCTGAAAGGACCATGGGGAATAGCGGCTCCGCAGGAGACAGGGCACAAAAGTAAAGCTTTCCGATCAGGTGGTGTGCACTGGCTCCTCCCCCTATGACCCCCCTCCAAGCCAGTTAGGTACCGTGCCCGGACGAGCGTACACAATAAGGGAGGAATTTTGAATCCCGGGTAAGACTCATACCAGCCACACCAATCACACCGTACAACTTGTGATCTAAACCCAGTTAACAGTATGATAACAGCGGAGCCTCTGAAAAGATGGCTCACAACAATAATAACCCGCTTTTTGTAACTATGTACAAGTATTGCAGATAATCCGCACTTGGGATGGGCGCCCAGCATCCACTACGGACTCCGAGAAATAGAATTATCGGTAAGTAAATTCTTATTTTCTCTATCGTCCTAGTGGATGCTGGGGTTCCTGAAAGGACCATGGGGATTATACCAAAGCTCCCAAACGGGCGGGAGAGTGCGGATGACTCTGCAGCACCGAATGAGAGAACTCCAGGTCCTCCTTAGCCAGGGTATCAAATTTGTAGAATTTAGCAAACGTGTTTGCCCCTGACCAAGTAGCTGCTCGGCAAAGTTGTAAAGCCGAGACCCCTCGGGCAGCCGCCCAAGATGAGCCCACCTTCCTTGTGGAATGGGCATTTACATATTTTGGCTGTGGCAGGCCTGCCACAGAATGTGCAAGCTGAATTGTATTACACATCCAACTAGCAATAGTCTGCTTAGAAGCAAGAGCACCCAGTTTGTTGGGTGCCTACAGGATAACAGCAAGTCAGTTTTCCTGACTCCAGCCGTCCTGGAACATATTTTCAGGGCCCTGACAACATCTAGCAACTTGGGGTCCTCCAAGTCCCTAGTAGGTGCAAGGCACCCCAATAAGCTGGTTCAGGTGAAACACTGACACCACCTTAGGGAGAGAACTGGGGACGAGTCCGCAGCTCTGCCCTGTCCGAATGGACAAACAGATATGGGCTTTTTTGAGAAAAAACCACCAATTTGACACTCGCCTGGTCCAGGCCAGGGCCAAGAGCATGGTCACTTTTCATGTGAGATGCTTCAAATCCACAGATTTGACTGGTTTTAAACCAATGTGATTTGAGGAATCCCAGAACTACGTTGAGATCCCACAGTGCCACTGGAGGCACAAAAGGGGGGTTGTATATGCAATACTCCCTTGACAAACTTCTGGACTTCAGGAACTGAAGCCAATTCTTTCTGGAAGAAAATCGACAGGGCCGAAATTTGAACCTTAATGGACCCCAATTTGAGACCCATAGACACTCCTGTTTGCAGGAAATGCAGGAAACGACCGAGTTGAAATTTCTTTGTGGGGCCTTCCTGGCCTCACACCACGCAACATATTTTCGCCACATGTGGTGATAATGTTGTGCGGTCACCTCCTTTCTGGCTTTGACCAGGGTAGGAATGACCTCTTCCGGAATGCCTTTTTCCCTTAGGATCCGGCTTTCCACCGCCATGCCGACAAACGCAGCTGCGGTAAGTCTTGGAACAGACATGGTACTTGCTGAAGCAAGTCCCTTCTTAGCGGCAGAGGCCATAAGACCTCTGTAAGCATCTCTTGAAGTTCCGGGTACCAAGTCCTTCTTGGCCAATCCGGAGCCATGAGTATAGTTCTTACTCCTCTACGTCTTATAATTCTCAGCACCTTAGGTATGAGAAGCAGAGGAGGGAACACATACACCGACTGGTACACCCACGGTGTTACCAGAACGTCCACAGCTATTGCCTGAGGGTCTCTTGACCTGGCGCAATACCTGTCCCGTTTTTTGTTCAGACGGGACGCCATCATGTCCACCTTTGGTATTTCCCAACGGTTTACAATCATGTGGAAAAAACTTCCCGATGAAGTTTCCACTCTCCCGGGTGGAGGTCGTGCCTGCTGAGGAAGTCTGCTTCCCAGTTTCCATTCCCGGGATGAAACACTGCTGACAGTGCTATCACATGATTTTCCGCCCAGCGAAAAGTCCTTGCAGTTTTTGCCATTGCCCTCATGCTTCTTGTGTCGCCCTGTCTGTTTACGTGGGCGACTGCCGTGATGTTTTTCCCACTGGATCAATACCGGCTGACCTTGAAGCAGAGGTCTTGCTAAGCTTAGAGCATTATAAATTTACCCTTAGCTCCAGTATATTTATGTGGAGAAAAGTCTCCAGACTTGATCACACTCCCTGGAAATTTTTTCCTTGTGTGACTGCTCCCCAGCCTCTCGGGCTGGGCTCCGTGGTCACCAGCATCCAATCCTGAATGCCGAATCTGCGGCCCTCTAGAAGATGAGCACTCTATAACCACCACAGGAGAGACACCCTTGTCCTTGGATATAGGGTTATCCGCTGATGCATCTGAAGATGCGATCTGGGCCATTTTTCCAGCAGATCCCACTGAAAAGTTCTTGCGTGAAATCTGCCGAATGGAATTGCTTCGTAGGAAGCCACCATTTTTACCAGGACCCTTGTGCAATGATGCACTGTTTTTAGGAGGTTCCTGACTAGCTCGGATAACTCCCTGGCTTTCTCTTCCGGGAGAAAACCTTTTTCTGGACTGTGTCCAGAATCATCCCTAGGCACAGCAGACGTGTCGTCGGATCAGCTGCGATTTTGGAATATTTAGAATCCACCCGTGCTGTTGTAGCAGTATCCGAGATAGTGCTACTCCGACCTCCAACTGTTCCCTGGACTATGCCCTTATCAGGAGATCGTCCAAGTAAGGGATACTTAAGACGCCTTTTCTTCGAAGAAGAATCATCATTTCGGCCATTACCTTGGTAAAGACCCGGGGTGCCGTGGACAATCCAAACGGCAGCGTCTGAAACTGATAGTGACAGTTCTGCACCACGAACCTGAGGTACCCTTAGTGAGAAGGGCAAATTTGGGACATAGAGGTAAGCATCCCTGATGTCCCGGGACACTATATAGTCCTCTTCTTCCTGGTTCGTTATCACTGCTCTGAGTGACTCCATCTTGATTTGAACCTTTGTAAGTGTTCAAAAAAATTTTTAGAATAAGTCTCACCTAGCCTTCTGGCTTCAGTACCACAATATAGTGTGGAATAATACCCCTTTTCTTGTAGTAGGAGGGGTAATTTAGTTATCACCTGCTGGGAATACAGCTTGTGAATTTTTTTCCATATTGCCTCCTTGTCGGAGGGAGACCTTGGTAAAGCAGACTTCAGGAGCCTGCGAAGGGGAAACGTCTCGACCTTCCAATCTGTACCCCTGGGATACTACTTGTAGGATCCAGGGGTCCTGTACGGTCTCAGCGCCATGCTGAGAACTTGTCAGAAGCGGTGGAACGCTTCTGTTCCTGGGAATGGGCTGCCTGCTGCAGTCTTCTTCCCTTTCCTCTATCCCTGGGCAGATATAATCTTATAGGGACGAGAGGACTGAGGCTGAAAAGACGGTGTCTTTTTCTGCAGAGATGTGACTTAGGGTAAAAAACGGTGGATTTTCCAGCAGTTGCCGTGGCCACCAGGTCCGATGGACCGACCCCAAATAACTCCTCTTCCTTTATACGGCAATACACCTTTGTGCCGTTTGGAATCTGCATCACCTGACCACTGTCGTGTCCATAACATCTTTTGGCAGTTATGGACATCGCATTTACTCATGATGCCAGAGTGCAAATATCCCTCTGTGCATCTCGCATATATAGAAATGCATCCTTTAAATGCTCTATAGTCAATAAAATACTGTCCCTGTCAAGGGTATCAATATTTTTAGTCAGGGAATCCGACCAAGCCACCCCAGCTCTGCACATCCAGGCTGAGGCGATCGCTGGTCGCAGTATAACACCAGTATGTGTGTATATACTTTTTATGATATTTTTTCAGCCTCCTGTCAGCTGGTCCTTGAGGACGGCCCTATCTATAGACGGTACCGCCACTTGTTTTGATAAGCGTGTGAGCGCCTTATCCACCTTAAGGGGTGTTTCCCAACGCGCCCTAACTTCTGGCGGGAAAGGGTATACCGCCCATAAATTTCTATCGGGGGGAACCCACGCATCATCACACACTTTATTTAATTTATCTGATTCAGGAAAAACTATGGTAGTTTTTTCACATCCCACATAATACCCTCTTTTGTGGTACTTGTAGTATCAGAAATATGTAACACCTCCTTCATTGCCTTTAACGTGTGGCCCTAATAAGGAATACGTTTGTTTATTCACCGTCGACACTGGATTCAGTGTCCCTGTCTGTGTCTGTGTCGACCGACTAAAGTAAACGGGCGTTTTAAAACCCCTGACGGTGTTTTTGAGACGTCTGGACCGGTACTAATTGTTTGTCGGTCGTCTCATGTCGTCAACCGACCTTGCAGCGTGTTGACATTATCACGTAATTTCCTAAATAAGCCATCCATTCCGGTGTCGACTCCCTAGAGAGTGACATCACCATTACAGGCAATTGCTCCGCCTCCTCACCAACATCGTCCTCCTACATGTCGACACACACGTACCGACACACAGCACACACACAGGGAATGCTCTGATAGAGGACAGGACCCACTAGCCCTTTGGAGAGACAGAGGGAGAGTTTGCCAGCACACACCAAAAACGCTATAATTATATAGGGACAACCTTATATAAGTGTTTTCCCATATAGCATCTTACTATATAAGCATATCGCCAAATTAGTGCCCCCCCTCTCTGTTTTAACCCTGTTTCTGTAGTGCAGTGCAGGGGAGAGCCTGGGAGCCTTCCCTCCAGCCTTTCTGTGAGGGAAAATGGCGCTGTGTGCTGAGGAGATAGGCCCCGCCCCTTTTTCGGCGGCCTCGTCTCCCGCTCTTAACGGATTCTGGCAGGGGTTAAATATCTCCATATAGCCTCCGGAGGCTATATGTGAGGTATTTTTAGCCATAATAGGTATTCATTTTGCCTCCCAGGGCGCCCCCCTCCCAGCGCCCTGCACCCTCAGTGACTGCCGTGTGAAGTGTGCTGAGAGGAAAATGGCGCACAGCTGCAGTGCTGTGCGCTACCTTTAGAAGACTGAGGAGTCTTCTGCCGCCGATTCTGGACCTCTTCTTACTTCAGCATCTGCAAGGGGGCCGGCGGCAAGGCTCCGGTGACCATCCAGGCTGTACCTGTGATCGTCCCTCTGGAGCTGATGTCCAGTAGCCAAGAAGCCAATCCATCCTGCACGCAGGTGAGTTCACTTCTTCTCCCCTCTGTCCCTCGTTGCAGTGATCCTGTTGCCAGCAGGACTCACTGTAAAGTAAAAAACCTAAGCTAAACTTTCTCTAAGCAGCTCTTTAGGAGAGCCACCTAGAATTGCACCCTTCTCGGCCGGGCACAAAAATCTAACTGGCTTGGAGGGGGGTCATAGGGGGAGGAGCCAGTGCACACCACCTGATCGGAAAGCTTTACTTTTGTGCCCTGTCTCCTGCGGAGCCGCTATTCCCCATGGTCCTTTCAGGAACCCCAGCATCCACTAGGACGATAGAGAAAGATAGATCGGGAGTCACAGCAGCGCAGTGTAATTGGTGGTGGCGCCGCTGCAGCTGTCCCTCTCCTTCCGCATTGGCTGCCCGCCGCCGCTGTGAATGCTGGGATGAGGGAAGCGCATCCCAGCATTCACAGCAGCGCCGGCCAGCCAATGCAGAAGGAGAGGGACAGCTACAGCGGCGCCGCTAGCAATTACATAGCGCTGCTGTGGCTCCATTCCCCCTCCCTCCTCCTCCTCCCCTGCCTCCGGAGCGGCTCCTCTCCTCTTCTCCTCCGGCGCGGCGCACACAGCACAGGCGGCTTGTAATGAGTCAATTTGACTCATTACAAGCCGCTGACATAGAATGCTGTCTGTTGCAATATGCCGGGTTGGTGAGCGCTGTGCGAAAGGGGGCTGTAGCACGGGCCGCAGCCGTGTCAGGCTCCCGGCTGCGACCCGTGCTACAGTGGAAAAGGGGTATCAGTGGTAAATGTAATAGCGTCATGATTCCAGTGAGTCTGCTCTTTTCTTTTCTTTTCTTTTTATATACGCCAATCATTTAAAAAGGCAAAACTGGGTTTTAAATGATTGCCACTTTAAAAGCATTGTGCTGATGCCTGCATCTCATAGGCTGTTACATTTCCCTCTTAATCTGTGTATCTAATATATATTCAAATCAGAAAATCTCTTATTGTGCCTGCCAGGACTCCAACCATTATTCCCAGCACCTCTCGCCAAGCCTTCCAAGCTGGCCAATATACAGGTTGAGTATCCCTTATCCAAAATGATTGGGACCAGAAGTATTTTGAATATCGGATTTTTCCGTATTTTGGAATAATCGCACCCCATAATGAGATATCATGGTGATGGGACCCAAGTCTAAGCACAGAATGTATTTATGTGTCATATACACCTTATACAAACAGCCTGAAGGTCATTTAATACAATATTTTGAATAACTGTGTATTAAATAAAGTTTGTGTACATTGAGCCATCAGAAAACAAAGGTTTATACCGCGCTGACTCCAGCGGACCATGCTTTAATGACAGCCCCCCCTCCACGATTGCTCAAAATCGGATAAATGCTCCAGCTTACAAACCGACTTACCTGTACCCCAACTCTCGTCTTACCCATCTTTCCCTCCCACCTCTTATTATTTTATTCAGTATTGTTATTTGTGTTCTTGAAAAGTGCACAGAACGTTTTTTGTTACACATCTGTTGTATATGAGACAAAAAGTCATGTTGTTTAAAGTCCTGTATTTGATATATGAAAGCTATTTGTGCTTTTGTTTTGTCATTTCTTTTTTCTGCTGAAAACTTGAAAATAAAGAATCTATAAAAATAAAAAAATCATGTTTTATAAATGTGGTGCAAAGCATATGCCACTACTTCATAGAGACTGACCTGGTTATGCCTTTTAAATGATTGCCCCTTTAAAACATTGGGACGACCCCTATGAATGTGACAAGACTTTCAATTACTTTAAAAAAAAAAAAAGTTTCTGTGGTAAAATGTAATTCCTTTTTTTTTTTAAACATAAGTAAACATAACAATAATAATAATAATAATAATAATAATAATAATACATGTAGCCATATGTTTAATACTCATTTATATTGTTGTTCCTTGTATAACCAGTCACAGAGGGATTCACAGGGTGTACGGGTGAGCCAACAAGCTCGAAGCACGGTGAACGAAAACAACCTGCGAGGGTCAAAGTTTCTACTGAAGGTGGTCAGATAACAGTAAAAATCCAAGATTTGGCACAAAATAACCCCAAAAACATGTGTCGACCATTTGCCTGTCAACCAGTTCATGTTGAACATGTCGACCTTGACCGCTATCGACTATTAATCTGTTGACCTTTTGTACTTATCGACCTAATGCATGTCGACCTAAACATTGACTATCAGGGACTACAAATATTGCAGCGTGGCTAGGGTTTACAGTATTCCCAACCTCTTTAATAGCAATAATCCAAACTAATAACAAGTTTTAGGGGCCTATTTATTAACATTATTTTTACTAAAAGAATGTGAAAAAGGGTGTTTTCTGTTTTCACACCCTTTTCACATTATTTTAGTATCACCTGAATGTATTAAAGGGCATTTGGAGCAGTTTTCACAAAAAACTGCTCCAAACCCTTCAATTCACTTTTTTTTAGTAACCCACATCGCATTCCCCATACTTATAATGGGAAATGCGATCTGACCAGATTTACAAAAAGAAAAAAAAAAGTGAAACAAATACCGCAGTGCGCCCTGTGATAATCTCCCCAGCTCAGGCTGGCGAGTTCACAGGGCAGCACTGCGATAATGTGGCATTTGCCCAGCTTTCTCTGCCCCTGCAGAGAAAGCTGAGTGGGGACCCGGCAGAGTGATTAGCTATGTGTGTCCGATGGACACACATATCTGATCACAGTGTAAAAATAATATTATAAAAAGTAAAAAAAAAAAAAAAAAGATTTTACTCACCGGTAAATCTATTTCTCGTAGTCCGTAGTGGATGCTGGGGACTCCGTAAGGACCATGGGGAATAGACGGGCTCCGCGAGACTGGGCACTCTAAGAAAGATTTAGTACTACTGGTGTGCACTGGCTCCTCCCTCTATGTCCCTCCTCCAGACCTCAGTTAAGGAAACTGTGCCCGGAAGAGCTGACATTACAAGGAAAGGATTTTGGAACCCAGGGTAAGACTCATACCAGCCACACCAATCACACCATATAACTTGTGATAAACTTACCCAGTTAACAGTATGAACAAACAACAGAGCATCAACCAATGGATGCCAACATAACATAACCCTTTATTAAGCAATAACTATATACACGTATTGCAGAAAGTCCCCACTTGGGACGGGCGCCCAGCATCCACTACGGACTACGAGAAATAGATTTACCGGTAAGTAAAATCCTATTTTCTCTAACGTCCTAGTGGATGCTGGGGACTCCGTAAGGACCATGGGGATTATACCAAAGCACCCAAATGGGCGGGAGAGTGCGGATGACTCTGCAGAACCGAATGAGCAAACTCAAGGTCCTCCTCAGCCAGGGTATCAAACTTGTAGAACTTTGCAAATGTGTTTGAACCCGACCAAGTAGCTGCTCGGCAAAGCTGTAATGCCGAGACCCCTCGGGCAGCCGCCCAAGAAGAGCCCACCTATCTTGTGGAATGAGCCTTTACTGATTTTGGATGTGGCAATCCAGCCGCAGAATGAGCCTGCTGAATCGTGTTACAGATCCAGCGAGCAATAGTTTGCTTTGAAGCAGGAGCACCCAGCTTGTTGGATGCATACAGGATAAACAGCGACTCAGTTTTCCTGACTCTAGCCGTTCTGGCTACATAAACCTTCAAAGCCCTGACTACATCTAGTAACTTGGAATCATCCAAGTCACGAGTAGCCACAGGCACCACAATAGGTTGGTTCATATGAAAAGATGACATCACCTTTGGCAGAAATTGTGGACGAGTCCTCAATTCCGCTCTGTCCATATGAAAAACCAGATAGGGCTTTTATGTGACAAAGCCGATAATTCTGACACGCCTCGCCGAGGCCAAGGCTAATAGCATGACCACCTTCCACGTGACATATTTTAACTCCACGGTTTTAAGTGGTTCAAACCAATGTGACTTCAGGAAACTTAACACAACGTTAAGATCCCAAGGTGCCACTGGGGGCACAAAAGGTGGCTGAATATGCAGCACTCCCTTTACAAATGTCTGAACTTCAGGCAGCGAAGCCAGTTCTTTTTGAAAGAAAACAGACAGGGACGAAATCTGGACCTTAATGGAACCAATTTCAGGCCCAACGACACCCCCGACTGTAGGAAGTGAAGGAAACGGCCCAGCTGGAATTCCTCCGTGGGGGCCTTCCTAGCCTCACACCAATATGGATCTGACCGAACCGTATGGTTTCGGGACTACATCATGGTCAAATAATAACCCCCTCCATGTTGAAGGAGGGGAACCTTGACCACCACCTGTTGAAGATACAATTTGTGAATAGCAGTTAACGCTGTTTCCCTCTCGTGGGGGGAAGCCGGCAGAGCCGTCGGTGAGGAGGCATCTTCTCAAAGTCCAGCTTGTATCCCTGAGACACAATATCTATTGCCCAGGGATCTAACAGGGAGTGAACCCACTTGTGGCTGAACTTCCGAAGGCGTGCCCCCACCGGGCCTAGCTCCGCCTGTGGAGCCCCAGTGAAATGCGGTGGATTTTTGTAGAGGCCGGGGAGGACTTCTGTTCCTGGGAACTAGCTGTGTTGTGCAGCTTCTTTCCTCTGCCCCCGCCTCTGGCAAGAAAGGACGTACCTCGGACTTTCTTGTTTCTTTATTCGGAGGGCTGCATTTGATAATGTCGTGCTTTCCTAGGCTGTGCAGGAATATAAGGCAAAATATCAGAATTACCAGCTATAGCTGTGGAGACCAGGTCCGAGAACCCTTCTCCACACAATCCTCAGCCTTCCACATGCCTCTTAAGTCGGCATTATCTGTCCATTGCATCTTCTACAGGACACGTCAAGCAGAAATCGACATAGCTTTGACTCTAGGACCCAGTATACTCATGTGTCTTTGGGCATGTTTAATATATATATATATATATATATATATACATACCTATCACTTAAGACGGCATCTTTAATATATATATATTTCTATATATACATATATATATATATATATATATATATATGCATCCTAGGGTCTCAATCTCTGCTGATAAGGTACCTGTCCACGCTGCCACAGCGCTATAAACCCATGCCGACACAATCGCCGGTCTGAGTAGTATACTAGAATGTGCACGCTATCTGCAGGATTCCTGAGAATAGCTAGTGCTACCTTCTGGGCAAACGGGACACCCTAGGGGAAGATTCCCATCACATCCTGGCCCTAGTGGGGAAAGGATACTGCTTGAGAATTTTTTGTGGGAAGCTGCAGTCTCTTGTCTGGAGTTTCCCGCTCTTTTTCCTCATGAGAGGAGGGAAATTTACCTCAGCTTTCTTCCCCTTAACATGTGTACCATTGTGTCAGGGACAGATGAGTCATCAGTGACATGCAAATCATCTTTTATTACAATAATCATATATTGAATACCTTTCAGCCAACTTGGCTGTAACTTTGCATTATCGTAGTCGACACTGGAGTCAAACGCCGTGTCGATATCAGTGTTTATAATTTTGGATAGTGAGCATTGAGAGACTCTGAAGGTCTCTGTGACATAGGGACAGACAAGGGTAGATTTCCTGTCTGTTCTCTAATCTGTTGTGCAATAAATTCACCTCAGCTCTTACACATATCCAAACAGGTGTCGGCGTTGTCGACGGAGACACCCTCTCACACACATATTTGCTCTATCTCCTCCTTAGGGGAGCCTTTTACCTCAGACATGTCGACACACACGTACCGACACACCACACACACAGGGGATGCTCTATTTGAAGACAGTTCCCCCACAAGGCCCTTTGGAGAGACAGAGAGAGTATGCCAGCACACACCCCAGCGCTATATGACCCAGGAATCACACAGTAACTTAGTGTTAACCCAGTAGCTGCTGTATATATTATTTTTACGCCAAATTTATGTGCCTCCCCTCTCTTTTACACCCTCTCTATCATGCAGGGGAGAGCCTGGGGAGCTTCCTCTCAGCGGATCTGTGGAGAGAAAATGGTGCTGGTGAGTGCTGAGGAAGAAGGCCCCGCCCCCTCAGCGGCGGGCTTCTCCCGCGATTTTGTGTAAAATTAATGGCGGGGGCTCATGCATATAACAGTGTCCAACTGTATATATGCTGCTTTTGCCAGGAGGTACTTAATTGCTGCCCAGGGCGCACCCCCCCTTCCCCCCTGCGCCCTGCACCCTACAGTGACCGGAGTGTGTGGGTGTAATGTGGGAGCAATGGCGCACAGCTGCAGTGCTGTGCGCTACCTCATGTGAAGACAGGAGTCTCCTGCCGCCGATTTCAATGTCTTCTTGCTTCTGCCGGCTTCTGTCTTCTGGCTCTGCGAGGGGGACGGCGGCGCGGCTCCGGGAACGGACGACATGGTCAGGTTCTGTGTTCGATCCCTCTGGAGCTAATGGTGTCCAGTAGCCTAAGAAGCGCAACCTAGCCGCAGTTAGTAGGTTTGCTTCTCTCCCCTCAGTCCCTCGTAGCAGAGAGTCTGTTGCCAGCAGAGGCTCTCTGAAAATAAAAAACCTAACTAAAATACTTTCTTATTAGCAAGCTCAGGAGAGCCCACTAAAAGCACCCAGCTCTGGCCGGGCACAGATTCTAACTGAGGTCTGGAGGAGGGGCATAGAGGGAGGAGCCAGTGCACACCAGGTAGTACTAAATCTTTCTTTAGAGTGCCCAGTCTCCTGCGGAGCCCGTCTATTCCCCATGGTCCTTACGGAGTCCCCAGCATCCACTAGGACGTTAGAGAAATATATATTAACATAAGAAACTCACATACACATACATTGCAAACATTAACACACACATACCAAGAAATACGCAATTTCCACACTCCTCTGGGCAGAGGCTGAGCTATTCCGACGAGAGCTCCCTGCAGCAGTAGTAGGAGCTTCTGTGATCGCGGTCGCGGTTTGTATAGAGATGGAGACACAGCTGTCTCCGTCCCTGAAAAAATAGGATATTACTTACCGGTAAATCTATTTCTCGTAGTCCGTAGTGGATGCTGGGGACTCCGTAAGGACCATGGGGAATAGACAGGGCACTCTAAGAAAGAATTAGGACTACTGGTGTGCACTGGCTCCTCCCTCTATGTCGCTCCTCCAGACCTCAGTTAAGGAAACTGTGCCCGGAAGAGCTGACAATACAAGGAAAGGATTTTGGAATCCAGGGTAAGACTCATACCAGCCACACCAATCACACCGTATAACTCGTGATAACCATACCCAGTTAACAGTATGAACAACAACAGAGCATCAGACAAACCTGATGCAACCATAAAAGAACCCTTATATAAGCAATAACTATATACAAGTGTTGCAGAAGAAGTCCCCACTTGGGACGGGCGCCCAGCATCCACTACGGACTACGAGAAATAGATTTACCGGTAAGTAAAATCCTATTTTCTCTAACGTCCTAGTGGATGCTGGGGACTCCGTAAGGACCATGGGGATTATACCAAAGCACCCAAACGGGCGGGAGAGTGCGGATGACTCTGCAGAACCGAATGAGCAAACTCAAGGTCCTCCTCAGCCAGGGTATCAAACTTGTAGAACTTTGCAAATGTGTTTGAACCCGACCAAGTAGCTGCTCGGCAAAGCTGTAATGCCGAGACCCCTCAGGCAGCCGCCCAAGAAGAGCCCACCTATCTTGTGGAATGAGCCTTTACTGATTTTGGATGCGGCAATCCAGCCGCAGAATGAGCCTGCTGAATCGTGTTACAAATCCAGCGAGCAATAGTTTGCTTTGAAGCAGGAGCACCCAGCTTGTTGGATGCATACAGGATAAACAGCGACTCAGTTTTCCTGACTCTAGCCGTTCTGGCTACATAAACCTTCAAAGCGCTGACTACATCTAGTAACTCGGAATCCTCCAAGTCACGAGTAGCCACAGGCACCACAATAGGTTGGTTCATATGAAAAGATGACACCACCTTTGGCAGAAATTGTGGACGAGTCCTCAATTCCGCTCTGTCCATATGGAAAACCAGATAGGGCTTTTATGTGACAAAGCCGATAATTCTGACACACGCCTCGCCGAGGCCAAGGCTAATAGCATGACCACCTTCCACGTGAGATATTTTAACTCCGCGGTTTTAAGTGGTTCAAACCAATGTGACTTCAGGAAACTTAACACCACGTTAAGATCCCAAGGTGCCACTGGGGGCACAAAAGGTGGCTGAATATGCAGCACTCCCTTTACAAATGTCTGAACTTCAGGCAGCGAAGCCAGTTCTTTTTGAAAGAAAATAGACAGGGACGAAATCTGGACCTTAATGGAACCCAATTTCGGGCCCAACGACACCCCCGACTGTAGGAAGTGAAGGAAACGGCCCAGCTGGAATTCCTCCGTGGGGGCCTTCCTAGCCTCACACCAATATGGATCTGACCGAACCGTATGGTTTCGGGACTACATCATGGTCAAATAATAACCCCCTTCTTGTTGAAGGAGGGGAACCTTGACCACCACCTGTTGAAGATACAATTTGTGAATTGCAGTTAACACTGTTTCCCTCTCGTGGGGGGAAGCCGGCAGGGCCGTCGGTGAGGAGGCATCTTCTCAAAGTCCAGCTTGTATCCCTGAGACACAATATCTATTGCCCAGGGATCTAACAGGGAGTGAACCCACTTGTGGCTGAACTTCCGAAGGCGTGCCCCCACCGGGCCTAGCTCCGCCTGTGGAGCCCCAGTGACATGCGGTGGATTTTTGTAGAGGCCGGGGTTTTTAGGACTTCTGTTCCTGGGAACTAGCTGTGTTGTGCAGCTTCTTTTCTCTGCCCCCGCCTCTGGCAAGAAAGGACGCACCTCGGACTTTTTTGTGTTTTTTTTTTTTTTTTAATTCGAAAGGCTGCATTTGATAATGTTGTGCTTTCCTAGACTGTGCAGGGTTAAAGGGCAAAATATCAGAATTACCAGCCATAGCTGTGGAGATCAGGTCCGAGAACCCTTCTCCACACAATCCTCAGCCTTCCATATGCCTCTTAAGTCTGCATCATCTGTCCATTGCATATTGTACAGGACACGTCAAGCAGAAATCGACATAGCTTTGACTGTAGGACCCAGTATACTCATGTCTCTATGGGCATGTTTTATATATACATATCTCTTAAGACAGCATCTTTTATATATATATATATATATATATATATATCTCTATATATACATATATATATATCTATATACATACTAGGGTCTCAATCTCTGCTGATAAGGTACCTGTCCACGCTGCCACAGCGCTATAAACCCATGCCGACACAATCGCCGGTCTGAGTAGTGTACCAGAATGTGCAGTTGTGCACGCTATCTGCAGGATCCCTGAGAATAGCTGTAACATCAGGGCTGCCTTTTGTGACACCCTAGGGGAAGATTCCCATCATATCCTGGCCCTAGTGGGGAAAGGATACTGCCTGAGAATTCTTTATGGGAAACTGCAGTCTCTTGTCTGGAGTTTCCCGCTCTTTTTTATCATGAGAGGAGGGAAATTTACCTCAGCTTTCTTCACCTTAAACATGTGTACCCTTGTGACAGGGACAGATGAGTCATCAGTGATATGCAAATCATCTTTTATTACAATAAACATATATTGAATACTTTTCTGCCATCTTGGCTGTAACTTTGCATTATCGTAGTCGACACTGGAGTCAACTCCGTGTCGATATCAGTGTCTATTATTTTGGATAGTGATCATTGAGAGACTCTGAAGGTCTCTGCGACATAGGGACAGACATGGGTAGATTTCCTGTCTGTTCTCTAATCTTTTGTGCAATAAATTCACCTTAGCACTTAATTACACATATCCAAACAGGTGTCGGCGTTGTCGACGGAGACACCCTCTCACACACATATTTGCTCCATCTCCTCCTTATGGGAGCCTTTTACCTCAGACATGTCGACACACACGTACCGACACACCACACACTCAGGGAATGCTCATTCGAAGACAATTCCCCCATAAGGCCCTTTGGAGAGACAGAGAGAGAGTATGCCAGCACACACCCCAGCGCTATTAACCCAGGAATAACACAGTAACTTAATGTTAACCCAGTAGCTGCTGTTTATATTGATTTTTGCGCCTAATTATGTGCCCCCCCTCTCTTTTTACCCTCTTCTACCGTGTAACTGCAGGGGAGAGACTGGGGAGCTTCCTCTCAGCGGTGCTGTGGAGAAAAAACATGGCGCTGGTTAGTGCTGAGGAAGAAGCCCCGCCCCCTCAGCGACGGGCTTCTGTCCCGCGATCTAACAGGGAGTGAACCCACTTGTGGCTGAACTTACGAAGGCGTGCCCCCAATGGGCCTAGCTCCGCCTGTGGAGCCCCAGCGACATGCGGTGGATTTTTGTAGAGGCCGGGGAGGACTTCTGTTCCTGGGAACTAGCTGTGTTGTGCAGCTTCTTTCCTCTGCCCCCGCCTCTGGCAAGAAAGGACGCACCTCGGACTTTCTTGTTTCTTTATTCGGAGGCCTGCATTTGATAATGTCGTGCTTTCCTAGGCTGTGCAGGAATATAAGGCAAAATATCAGAATTACCAGCTATAGCTGTGGAGACCAGGTCCGAGAACCCTTCTCCACACAATCCTCAGCCTTCCACATGCCTCTTAAGTCGGCATCATCTGTCCATTGCATCTTCTACAGGACACGTCAAGCAGAAATCGACATAGCTTTGACTCTAGGACCCAGTATACTCATGTCTCTTTGGGCATGTTTAATATATATATATATATATATATATATATATATACATACCTATCACTTAAGACAGCATCTTTAATATATTCAGTCTGTAACTAAATCAAATAAAAACTTTTTATTTTTTTATTTTGCATACTTTGCTAATTGGATGATTTTAGGTGGGCTTGTATTTATTATATTATCCACTATCTAGCCTCCAGGGAGTTTGCCACCCACAATCACACTGAGCAGGATCAGTGAGCACTGAGCCGAGAGCCCTGTACCACAGGGGCTCCACCTCCTGCTGCATGAATCAGATTCATCCACTGAGTCACTGAGTCTACACAGTGTACAACTGTCTCAACTTACTGGCAGACTCAGGATGAATCATGAATGATTCATAACATGGATCAGGCACAGCAGCACAGCACTCACTGACTGGTGAGTCGTGACTGCTCCCTCCCCCCTCCCACTGGGTGTCACCTGGTATAGCCTCTGGCCAATCACAGCTAAAGACAGCAGAACACACTGACTGAAGGACACAGGACACAGTTTCCTCCCTCTGGCTGAGAGAAGCTGCTGCTGCTGCTGCTGTCTCGACTCATTAAACAGTGAGTGACTCGAATCATTCACACTTCCTGATGATTCGAGTCACTGTGTTGAGACAGAGAGTCAGTAGCCATCTCTAGTCTGAGGTAAAAGGCTCCCCTAAGGAGGAGATAGAGCAAATATGTGTGTGAGAGGGTGTCTCCGTCGACAACGCCGACACCTGTTTGGATAGGTGTAAGAGCTGAGGTGAATTTATTGCACAAAAGATTAGAGAACAGACAGGAAATCTACCCTTGTCTGTCCCTATGTCACAGAGACCTTCAGAGTCTCTCAATGCTCACTATCCAAAATTATAAACACTGATATAGACACGGAGTTTGACTCCAGTGTCGACTACGATAATGCAAAGTTACAGCCAAGTTGGCTGAAAGGTATTCAATATATGATTATTGTAATAAAAGATGATTTGCATGTCACTGATGACTCATCTGTCCCTGACACAAGGGTACACATGTTAAGGGGAAGAAAGCTGAGGTAAATTTCCCTCCTCTCATGAGGAAAAAGAGCGGGAAACTCCAGACAAGAGACTGCAGCTTCCCACAAAAAAATCTCAAGCAGTATCCTTTCCCCACTAGGGCCAGGATGTGATGGGAATCTTCCCCTAGGGTGTCCCGTTTGCCCAGAAGGTAGCACTAGCTATTCTCAGGAATCCTGCAGATAGCGTGCACATTCTAGTATACTACTCAGACCGGCGATTGTGTCGGCATGGGTTTATAGCGCTGTGGCAGCGTGGACAGGTACCTTATCAGCAGAGATTGAGACCCTAGGATGCATATAGATAGAGATATATATATATATATATATATATATATATTTCTCTGACGTCCTAAGTGGATGCTGGGGACTCCGTAAGGACCATGGGGAATAGCGGCTCCGCAGGAGACAGGGCACAAAAGTAAAAGCTTTAGGATCAGGTGGTGTGCACTGGCTCCTCCCCCTATGACCCTCCTCCAAGCCTCAGTTAGGTTTTTGTGCCCGGCCGAGAAGGGTGCAATCTAGGTGGCTCTCCTAAAGAGCTGCTTAGAGTAAAAGTTTTATTAGGTTTTTTATTTTCAGTGAGTTCCTGCTGGCAACAGGCTCACTGCAACGCGGGACTTAGGGGAGAAGAAGTGAACTCACCTGCGTGCAGGATGGATTGGCTTCTTAGGCTACTGGACACTAGCTCCAGAGGGACGATCACAGGTACAGCCTGGATGGGTCACCGGAGCCGCGCCGCCGGCCCCCTTGCAGATGCTGAAGAAAGAAGAGGTCCAGAAATCGACGGCTGAAGACTTCCCAGTCTTCTTAAGGTAGCGCACAGCACTGCAGCTGTGCGCCATTGCTCTCAGCACACTTCACACCAACGGTCACTGAGGGTGCAGGGCGCTGGGGGGGGCGCCCTGGGCAGCAATGAAAGTACCTATGCTGGCTAAAAATACATCACATATAGCCCCTGGGGCTATATGGATGTATTTAACCCCTGCCAGGAATCCAGAAAAACCGGGAGACGAGCCCGCTGAAAAGGGGGCGGGGCCTATCTCCTCAGCACACAGCGCCATTTTTCCCACACAGAGCTGCTGGTGGGAAGGCTCCCAGGCTCTCCCCTGCACTGCACTACAGAAACAGGGTTAAAACAGAGAGGGGGGGCGTTTTTGTGGCGATATTATAAATATTAAGATGCTATAAGGGAAAACACTTATATAAGGTTGTCCCTATATAATTATAGCGTTTTGGTGTGTGCTGGCAAACTCTCCCTCTGTCTCCCCAAAGGGCTAGTGGGGTCCTGTCCTCTATCAGAGCATTCCCTGTGTGTGTGCTGTGTGTCGGTACGTGTGTGTCGACATGTATGAGGACGATGTTGGTGTGGAGGCGGAGCAATTGCCTGTAATGGTGATGTCACTCCCTAGGGAGTCGACACCGGAATGGATGGCTTATTTATGGAATTACGTGATAATGTCAACACGCTGCAAGGTCGGTTGACGACATGAGACGGCCGGCAAACCAATTAGTACCTGTCCAGGCGTCTCAAACACCGTCAGGGGCTTTAAAACGCCCATTACCTCAGTCGGTCGACACAGACACGGACACTGACTCCAGTGTCGATGGTGAAGAAACAAACGTATTTTCCAGTAGGGCCACATGTTACATGATAAGGGCAATGAAGGAGGTGTTACATATTTCTGATACTACAAGTACCACAAAAAAGGGTATTATGTGGGGTGTGAAAAAACTACCTGTAGTTTTTCCTGAATCAGATAAATTAAATGAAGTGTGTGATGATGCGTGGGTTTCCCCCGATAGAAAATTATTGGCGTTATACCCTTTCCCGCCAGAACTTAGGGCGCGTTGGGAAACACCCCCTAGGGTGGATAAGGCACTCACACGCTTATCAAAACAAGTGGCGTTACCGTCTCCAGATACGGCCGCTCTCAAGGAGCCAGATGATAGGAGGCTGGAAAATATCCTAAAAAGTATATACACACATACTGGTGTTATACTGCGACCAGCGATCGCCTCAGCCTGGATGTGCAGCGCTGGGGTGGCTTGGTCGGATTCCCTGACTGAAAATATTGATACCCTTGACAGGGACAGTATTTTATTGACTATAGAGCATTTAAAGGATGCATTTCTATATATGCGAGATGCACAGAGGGATATTTGCACTCTGGCATCAAGAGTAAGTGCGATGTCCATTTCTGCCAGAAGATGTTTATGGACACGACAGTGGTCAGGTGATGCGGATTCCAAACGGCACATGGAAGTATTGCCGTATAAAGGGGAGGAGTTATTGGGGGTCGGTCCATCGGACCTGGTGGCCACGGCAACAGCTGGAAAATCCACCTTTTTTACCCCAAGTCACATTTCAGCAGAAAAAGACACCGTCTTTTCAGCCTCAGTCCTTTCGTCCCCATAAGGGCAAGCGGGCAAAAGGCCAGTCATATCTGCCCAGGGGTAGAGGAAAGGGAAAAAGACTGCAGCAGGCAGCCCCTTCCCAGGAACAGAAGCCCTCCACCGCTTCTGCCAAGTCCTCAGCATGACGCTGGGGCCTTACAAGCGGACTCAGGTGCGGTGAGGGGGTCGTCTCAAGAGTTTCAGCGCGCAGTGGGCTCACTCGCAAGTGGACCCCTGGATCCTACAGGTAGTATCCCAGGGGTACAGATTGGAAATTCGAGACGTCTCCCCCTCGCAGGTTCCTGAAGTCTGCTTTACCAACGTCTCCCTCCGACAGGGAGGCAGTATTGGAAGCAATTCACAAGCTGTATTCCCAGCAGGTGATAATCAAAGTACCCCTCCTACAACAAGGAAAAAGGTATTATTCCACACTATTTGTGGTACCGAAGCCAGACGGCTCGGTGAGACCTATTCTAAATCTGAAATCTTTGAACACTTACATACAAAGGTTCAAATCAAGATGGAGTCACTCAGAGCAGTGATAGCGAACCAGGAAGAAGGGGACTATATGGTGTCCCTGGACATCAAGGATGCTTACCTCCATGTCCCAATTTGCCCTTCTCACCAAGGGTACCTCAGGTTCGTGGTACAAAACTGTCACTATCAGTTTCAGACGCTGCCGTTTGGATTGTCCACGGCACCCCGGGTCTTTACCAAGGTAATGGCCGAAATGATGATTCTTCTTCGAAGAAAAGGCGTCTTAATTATTCCTTACTTGGACGATCTCCTGATAAGGGCAAAGTCCAGGGAACAGTTGGAGGTCGGAGTAGCACTATCCCGGGTACTGCTACAACAGCACGGGTGGTTTCTAAATATTCCAAAATCGCAGCTGATCCCGACGACACGTCTGCTGTTCCTAGGGATGATTCTGGACACAGTCCAGAAAAAGGTGTTTCTCCCGGAGGAGAAAGCCAGGGAGTTATCCGAGCTAGTCAGGAACCTCCTAAAACCAGGAAAAGTGTCAGTGCATCATTGCACAAGGGTCCTGGGAAAAATGGTGGCTTCTTACGAAGCGATTCCATTCGGCAGATTTCACGCAAGAACTTTTCAGTGGGATCTGCTGGACGAATGGTCCGGATCGCATCTTCAGATGCATCAGCGGATAACCCTGTCTCCAAGGACAAGGGTGTCTCTTCTGTGGTGGCTGCAGAGTGCTCATCTACTAGAGGGCCGCAGATTCGGCATTCAGGACTGGGTCCTGGTGACCACGGATGCCAGCCTGAGAGGCTGGGGAGCAGTCACACAGGGAAGAAATTTCCAGGGAGTGTGGTCAAGTCTGGAGACTTCTCTCCACATAAATATACTGGAGCTAAGGGCAATTTACAATGCTCTGAGCCTAGGAAGACCTCTGCTTCAAAGTCAACCGGTGCTGATCCAGTCGGACAACATCACGGCAGTCGCCCACGTAAACAGACAGGGCGGCACAAGAAGCAGGAGGGCAATGGCAGCAAGGATTTTTCGCTGGGTGAAAAATCATGTGATAACACTGTCAGCAGTGTTCATTCCGGGAGTGGACAACTGGGAAGCAGACTTCCTCAGCAGGCACGACCTCCACCCGGGAGAGTGGGGACTTCATCTGGAAGTTTTCCACATGATTGTGAACCGTTGGGAAAGACCAACGGTGGACATGATGGCGTCCCGTCTGAACAAAAAACTGAACAGGTATTGCGCCAGGTCAAGAGACCCTCATGCAATAGCTGTGGACGCTCTGGTAACACTGTGGGTGTACCAGTCGGTGTATGTGTTCCCTCCTCTGCCTCTCATACCCAAGGTACTGAGAATTATAAGACGTAGAGGAGTAAGAACTATACTCGTGGCTCCGGATTGGCCAAGAAGGACTTGGTACCCGGAACTTCAAGAGATACTAAGAAGGGACTTGCTTCAGCAAGGACCATGTCTGTTCCAAGACTTACCGCGGCTGCGTTTGACGGCATGGCGGTTGAACGCCGGATCCTAAGGGAAAAAGGCATTCCGGAAGAGGTCATCCCTACCCTGGTCAGAGCCAGGAAGGAGGTGACCGCACAACATTATCACCGCATTTGGCGAAAATATGTTGCGTGGTGTGAGGCCAGGAAGGCCTCCACGGAGGAATTTCAACTCGGTCGATTCCTGCATTTCCTGCAAACAGGAGTGTCTATGGGCCTCAAATTGGGGTCCATTAAGGTTCAAATTTCGGCCCTGTCGATTTTCTTCCAGAAAGAATTGGCTTCAGTTCCTGAAGTCCAGACGTTTGTCAAGGGAGTACTGCATATACAACCCCCTTTTGTGCCTCCAGTGGCACCGTGGGATCTCAGCGTAGTTCTGGGATTCCTCAAATCACATTGGTTTGAACCGCTCAAATCTGTGGATTTAAAATATCTCACATGGAAAGTGACCATGCTGTTGGCCCTGGCCTCGGCCAGGCGAGTGTCAGAATTGGCGGCTTTGTCTCACAAAAGCCCATATCTGATTTTCCATTCGGACAGGGCAGAACTGCGGACTCGTCCCCAGTTTCTCCCTAAGGTGGTGTCAGCGTTTCACCTGAACCAACCTATTGTGGTGCCTGCGGCTACTAGGGACTTGGAGGACTCCAAGTTGCTAGACGTTGTCAGGGCCCTGAAAATATATGTTTCCAGGACGGCTGGAGTCAGGAAAACTGACTCGCTGTTATCCTGTATGCACCCAACAAACTGGGTGCTCCTGCTTCTAAGCAGACGATTGCTCGTTGGATTGGTAGTACAATTCAGCTTGCACATTCTGTGGCAGGCCTGCCACAGCCAAAATCTGTAAATGCCCATTCCACAAGGAAGGTGGGCTCATCTTGGGCGGCTGCCCAAGGGGTCTCGGCTTTACAACTTTGCCGAGCTGCTACTTGGTCAGGGGCAAACACGTTTGCAAAATTCTGCAAATTTGATACCCTAGCTGAGGAGGACCTGGAGTTCTCTCATTCGGTGCTGCAGAGTCATCCGCACTCTCCCGCCCGTTTGGGAGCTTTGGTATAATCCCCATGGTCCTTACGGAGTCCCCAGCATCCACTTAGGACGTCAGAGAAAATAAGAATTTACTTACCGATAATTCTATTTCTCGTAGTCCGTAGTGGATGCTGGGCGCCCATCCCAAGTGCGGATTGTCTGCAATACTTGTACATAGTTATTGTTACAAAAATCGGGTTATTATTGTTGTGAGCCATCTTTTCAGAGCCTCCGCTGTTATCATGCTGTTAACTGGGTTCAGATCACAGGTTGTACAGTGTGATTGGTGTGGCTGGTATGAGTCTTACCCGGGATTCAAGATCCTTCCTTATTGTGTACGCTCGTCCGGGCACAGTATCCTAACTGAGGCTTGGAGGAGGGTCATAGGGGGAGGAGCCAGTGCACACCACCTGATCCTAAAGCTTTTACTTTTGTGCCCTGTCTCCTGCGGAGCCGCTATTCCCCATGGTCCTTACGGAGTCCCCAGCATCCACTACGGACTACGAGAAATAGAATTATCGGTAAGTAAATTCTTATTATATATAGAGAGAAATATATATATATTAAAGATGCTGTCTTAAGTGATAGGTATGTATATATATATATATATATATATATATATATATATATATATATTAAACATGCCCAAAGAGACATGAGTATACTGGGTCCTAGATCCTAGAGTCAAAGCTATGTCGATTTCTGCTTGACGTGTCCTGTAGAAGATGCAATGGACAGATGATGCCGACTTAAGAGGCATGTGGAAGGCTGAGGATTGTGTGGAGAAGGGTTCTCGGACCTGGTCTCCACAGCTATAGCTGGTAATTCTGATATTTTGCCTTATATTCCTGCACAGCCTAGGAAAGCACGACATTATCAAATGCAGCCCTCCGAATAAAGAAACAAGAAAGTCCGAGGTGCGTCCTTTCTTGCCAGAGGCGGGGGCAGAGGAAAGAAGCTGCACAACACAGCTAGTTCCCAGGAACAGAAGTCCTCCCCGGCCTCTACAAAAATCCACTGCATGTCGCTGGGGCTCCACAGGCGGAGCTAGGCCCGGTGGGGGCACGCCTTCGTAAGTTCAGCCACAAGTGGGTTCACTCCGTTAGATCGCGGGACAGAAGCCCGTCGCTGAGGGGGCGGGGCTTCTTTCTCAGCACTAACCAGCGCCATGTTTTTTCTCCACAGCACCGCTGAGAGGAAGCTCCCCAGTCTCTCCCCTGCAGTTACACGGTAGAAGAGGGTAAAAAGAGAGGGGGGGGGGGGCACATAATTAGGCGCAAAAATCAATATAAACAGCAGCTACTGGGTTAACATTCAGTTACTGTGTTATTCCTGGGTTAATAGCGCTGGGGTGTGTGCTGGCATACTCTCTCTCTGTCTCTCCAAAGGGCCTTATGGGGGAATTGTCTTCGAATGAGCATTCCCTGAGTGTGTGGTGTGTCGGTACGTGTGTGTCGACATGTCTGAGGTAAAAGGCTCCCATAAGGAGGAGATGGAGCAAATATGTGTGTGAGAGGGTGTCTCCGTCGACAACGCCGACACCTGTTTGGATATGTGTAATTAAGTGCTAAGGTGAATTTATTGCACAAAAGATTAGAGAACAGACAGGAAATCTACCCATGTCTGTCCCTATGTCGCAGAGACCTTCAGAGTCTCTCAATGATCACTATCCAAAATAATAGACACTGATATCGACACGGAGTTGACTCCAGTGTCGACTACGATAATGCAAAGTTACAGCCAAGATGGCAGAAAAGTATTCAATATATGTTTATTGTAATAAAAGATGATTTGCATATCACTGATGACTCATCTGTCCCTGTCACAAGGGTACACATGTTTAAGGTGAAGAAAGCTAAGGTAAATTTCCCTCCTCTCATGATAAAAAAGAGCGGGAAACTCCAGACAAGAGACTGCAGTTTCCCATAAAGAATTCTCAGGCAGTATCCTTTCCCCACTAGGGCCAGGATATGATGGGAATCTTCCCCTAGGGTGTCACAAAAGGCAGCCCTGATGTTACAGCTATTCTCAGGGATCCTGCAGATAGCGTGCACAACTGCACATTCTGGTACACTACTCAGACCGGCGATTGTGTCGGCATGGGTTTATAGCGCTGTGGCAGCGTGGACAGGTACCTTATCAGCAGAGATTGAGACCCTAGTATGTATATAGATATATATATGTATATATATATATAGATATATATATATATATATATAAAAGATGCTGTCTTAAGAGATATGTATATATAAAACATGCCCATAGAGACATGAGTATACTGGGTCCTACAGTCAAAGCTATGTCGATTTCTGCTTGACGTGTCCTGTACAATATGCAATGGACAGATGATGCCGACTTAAGAGGCATATGGAAGGCTGAGGATTGTGTGGAGAAGGGTTCTCGGACCTGGTCTCCACAGCTATGGCTGGTAATTCTGATATTTTGCCCTTTAACCCTGCACAGCCTAGGAAAGCACAACATTATCAAATGCAGCCTTTCGAATAAAAAAATAAAATAAAAACAAGAAAGTCCGAGGTGCGTCCTTTCTTGCCAGAGGCGGGGGCAGAGAAAAGAAGCTGCACAACACAGCTAGTTCCCAGGAACAGAAGTCCTAAAAACCCCGGCCTCTACAAAAATCCACCGCATGTCACTGGGGCTCCACAGGCGGAGCTAGGCCCGGTGGGGGCACGCCTTCGGAAGTTCAGCCACAAGTGGGTTCACTCCCTGATAGATCCCTGGGCAATAGATATTGTGTCTCAGGGATACAAGCTGGACTTTGAGAAGATGCCTCCTCACCGACGGCCCTGCCGGCTTCCCCCCACGAGAGGGAAACAGTGTTAACTGCAATTCACAAATTGTATCTTCAACAGGTGGTGGTCAAGGTTCCCCTCCTTCAACAAGGAGGGGGTTATTATTTGACCATGATGTAGTCCCGAAACCATACGGTTCGGTCAGATCCATATTGGTGTGAGGCTAGGAAGGCCCCCACGGAGGAATTCCAGCTGGGCCGTTTCCTTCACTTCCTACAGACGGGGGTGTCGTTGGGCCTGAAATTGGGTTCCATTAAGGTCCAGATTTCGTCCCTGTCTATTTTCTTTAAAAAAGAACTGGCTTCGCTGCCTGAAGTTCAGACATTTGTAAAGGGAGTGCTGCATATTCAGCCACCTTTTGTGCCCCCAGTGGCACCTTGGGATCTTAACGTGGTGTTAAGTTTCCTGAAGTCACATTGGTTTGAACCACTTAAAACCGTGGAGTTAAAATATGTCACGTGGAAGGTGGTCATGCTATTAGCCTTGGCCTCGGCGAGGCGTGTGTCAGAATTATCGGCTTTGTCACATAAAAGCCCTATCTGGTTTTTCATATATCCAGAGCGGAATTGAGGACTCGTCCACAATTTCTGCCAAAGGTGGTATCTTCTTTTCATATGAACCAACCTATTGTGGTGCCTGTGGCTACTCGTGACTTGGAGGATTCCGAGTTACTAGATGTAGTCAGGGCTTTGAAGGTTTATGTAGCCAGAACGGCTAGAGTCAGGAAAACTGAGTCGCTGTTTATCCTGTATGCATCCAACAAGCTGGGTGCTCCTGCTTCAAAGCAAACCATTGCTCGCTGGATCTGTAACACGATTCAGCAGGCTCATTTTGCGGCTGGATTGCCGCATCCAAAATCAGTAAAGGCTCATTCCACAAGATAGGTGGGCTCTTCTTGGGCGGCTGCCCGAGGGGTCTCGGCATTACAGCTTTGCCGAGCAGCTACTTGGTCGGGTTCAAACACATTTGCAAAGTTCTACAAGTTTGATACCCTGGCTGAGGAGGACCTTGAGTTTGCTCATTCGGTGCTGCAGAGTCATCCGCACTCTCCCGCCCGTTTGGGTGCTTTGGTATAATCCCCATGGTCCTTACGGAGTCCCCAGCATCCACTAGGACGTTAGAGAAAATAGGATTTACTTACCGGTAAATCTATTTCTCGTAGTCCGTAGTGGATGCTGGGCGCCCGTCCCAAGTGGGGACTTCTTCTGCAACACTTGTATATAGTTATTGCTTATATAAGGGTTCTTTTATGGTTGCATCAGGTTTGTCTGATGCTCTGTTGTTGTTCATACTGTTAACTGGGTATGGTTATCACGAGTTATACGGTGTGATTGGTGTGGCTGGTATGAGTCTTACCCTGGATTCCAAAATCCTTTCCTTGTATTGTCAGCTCTTCCGGGCACAGTTTCCTTAACTGAGGTCTGGAGGAGGGATATAAAGGGAGGAGCCAGTGCACACCAGTAGTCCTAATTCTTTCTTAGAGTGCCCTGTCTATTCCCCATGGTCCTTACGGAGTCCCCAGCATCCACTACGGACTACGAGAAATAGATTTACCGGCAGGGGCGTATCCAGAAAAAAATTACAGGGGGGGCACCATTAGGGACGTGGCTTCGTTGGAATGGGCGTGGCTTCGTTGGAATGGGCGTGGTATTGCAGGAAAAGACTACCTTATACCCCAGTTTTGCAACCTGCACGCCCAGACGTTGGCCACCACAGGAAAGAAAAATAATCCTGATTCATGCCCCTTACATTATTTGTTATTTTTCCTCCTTATAGTAATGCCCAGTATACATTATTCCACATACTGCAATGGCCCTTAGACATTATTCCACACACAATAATGCACATGACACAATATGCACACACTGTAATGCCCCAGACACATTATGCCACACACCGTAATGCCTGTGACACATTATGACAGGAATCGCAATGCCCGTTATACATTATGCTACACACTGCACTGCCCCTGATACATTATAGCACATACAATGTCTGTGACACATTATGCCACACACTGCAATGACCTTGAGACATTATACCACAATGCCCGTGATATAGTATACCATACACCGTAATGCCTGTGACACATACCGCAATGCCCGTTATACCCTATGCCACACACCGTAATGCCCGTTATATATTATGCCACACTGCAATGACCCCGAGACATTATACCACATACCACAATGCCCGTGATGTAGTATACCACACACCGTAATGCCTGACACATTATGACACACACCGCAATGTCCGTGATACATTATGCCACACACTGCAATGACCCTGAGACATTAAACCACATATCACAATGCCAGCGATATAGTATACCATACACCGTAATGCCTGTGACACATTATGACACACACCGCAATGTCCGTGATACATTATGCCACACACCGTAATGCCCATTACACATTAAGTCCTACAGTAAGGCTTCTAATTACTTTTCAAATACCTGCTCGTTGTCAGGGGTTTCATGCACTGGGTGTCATGCTCGTTGCCAGGGGTTTCATGCTCTTGGTTCCATGCACGGTGCCAGGGGTTTTCATGCTCAGGGTGTCATGCTCGTTGCCAGGGGTTTCATGCACTGGGTGTCATGCTCGTTGCCAGGGGTTTCATGCACTGGGTGTCATGCTCGTTGCCAGGAGTTTCATGCACTGGGTGTCATGCTCGTTGCTAGGAGGTAGTCCTTGTTGCTAGGGCTGTGCTCCCAGTGCCACATATGTCCCCAGTGCCAGATATTCCCCCACGGTGCCAGGTACTCACATGCCCCCAGTGCCAAATATAGCCCCCCCCATGTGCCAGGTACACATATACCCCCAGTGCCAGATATTCCCAGACAGTGCCACATATGCCCCCAGTGCCAGATATCTCCCCCCCAGTGCTTTATATGCCCCCAGTGCCACATATGCCCCAGTGCCACATATGCCCCAGTGCCAGATATCCCCCCCCCGTGCCACATATGCCCCCAGTGCCAGATATCCCTCCCCTGCCAGTTATTCCCCCCAGTGCCAGATATTCCCCCCAGTGCCACATATCCCCCCCCCCCCAGTGCCACATATGCCCCAAGTGCCAGATATTCCCCCCAGTGCCGGATATTCTCCCCCCCCCCCCTGCCAAATATGCCCCCAGTGCCAGATATGCCCCCCAGTGCCAGATATTCCCCCCAGTTCCAGATGTTCTCCCCCCCCCCTCCCTGCCAAATATGCCCACAGTGCCAGATATAACCCCCCAGTGCATCCCCCCCCTTCCTCCGCCGCCGCCGATGCTCCCCCCGCTCCCCTGCTGTTAGGAGGGACACGGAGGGCACAGTGCGCGCCTCTCCTGTGTCCCTCCTGTGTCTCCGGCGGCCGCGGGTCACTGTAATAAAGGAAGTGCTCACGAACGGCACTTCCTTTATGAGACCAGCGGCCGCCGGAGACACAGGAGGGACACAGGAGAGGCGCGCACTGTGCCCTCCGTGTCCCTCCTAACAGCAGGGGACGAAACGAGACCGCAGACTGACATGCGGACGCTAGTCCGCATGTCAGTCTGCACTAAAAATGACAGGGGGGGCACGTGCCTTGGTGCCCCCCCCCTAAATCCGCCACTGCCCGTGATATAGTATACCATACACCGTAATGCCTGTGACACATACCGCAATGCCCGTTATACCCTATGCCACACACCGTAATGCCCGTTATATATTATGCCACACTGCAATGACCCCGAGACATTATACCACATACCACAATGCCCGTGATGTAGTATACCACACACCGTAATGCCTGACACATTATGACACACACCGCAATGTCCGTGATACATTATGCCACACACTGCAATGACCCTGAGACATTAAACCACATATCACAATGCCAGCGATATAGTATACCATACACCGTAATGCCTGTGACACATTATGACACACACCGCAATGTCCGTGATACATTATGCCACACACCGTAATGCCCATTACACATTAAGTCCTACAGTAAGGCTTCTAATTACTTTTCAAATACCTGCTCGTTGTCAGGGGTTTCATGCACTGGGTGTCATGCTCGTTGCCAGGGGTTTCATGCTCTTGGTTCCATGCACGGTGCCAGGGGTTTTCATGCTCAGGGTGTCATGCTCGTTGCCAGGGGTTTCATGCACTGGGTGTCATGCTCGTTGCCAGGGGTTTCATGCACTGGGTGTCATGCTCGTTGCCAGGAGTTTCATGCACTGGGTGTCATGCTCGTTGCTAGGAGGTAGTCCTTGTTGCTAGAGCTGTGCTCCCAGTGCCACATATGTCCCCAGTGCCAGATATTCCCCCACGGTGCCAGGTACTCACATGCCCCCAGTGCCAAATATAGCCCCCCCCCCATGTGCCAGGTACACATATACCCCCAGTGCCAGATATTCCCAGACAGTGCCACATATGCCCCCAGTGCCAGATATCTCCCCCCCAGTGCTTTATATGCCCCCAGTGCCACATATGCCCCAGTGCCAGATATTCCCCCCCCAGTGCCACATATGCCCCCAGTGCCAGACAATGCCCCAGTGCCAGATATCCCTCCCCTGCCAGTTATTCCCCCCAGTGCCAGATATTCCCCCCAGTGCCACATATCCCCCCCCAGTGCCACATATGTCCCCAGTGCCAGATATCTCCCCCCCAGTGCTTTATATGCCCCCAGTGCCACATATGCCCCAGTGCCACATATGCCCCAGTGCCAGATATCCCCCCCCATGCCACATATGCCCCCAGTGCCAGATATCCCTCCCCTGCCAGTTATTCCCCCCAGTGCCAGATATTCCCTCCAGTGCCACATATCCCCCCCCCCAGTGCCACATATGCCCCAAGTGCCAGATATTCCCCCCAGTGCCGGATATTCTCCCCCCCCCCCTGCCAAATATGCCCCCAGTGCCAGATATTCCCCCCAGTGCCAGATGTTCCCCCCCCCCCTCCCTGCCAAATATGCCCACAGTGCCAGATATAACCCCCCAGTGCGTCCCCCCCCTTCCTCCGCCGCCGCCGATGCTCCCCCCGCTCCCCTGCTGTTAGGAGGGACACGGAGGGCACAGTGCGCGCCTCTCCTGTGTCCCTCCTGTGTCTCCGGCGGCCGCGGGTCACTGTAATAAAGGAAGTGCTCACGAACGGCACTTCCTTTATGAGACCAGCGGCCGCCGGAGACACAGGAGGGACACAGGAGAGGCGCGCACTGTGCCCTCCGTGTCCCTCCTAACAGCAGGGAACGAAACGAGACCGCAGACTGACATGCGGACGCTAGTCCGCATGTCAGTCTGCACTAAAAATGACAGGGGGGGCACGTGCCTTGGTGCCCCCCCCCTAAATCCGCCACTGTTTACCGGTAAGTAATATCCTATTTTTTCAGGGACGGAGACAGCTGTGTCTCCATCTCTATACGAACCGCTACCGCGTCCGCGATCACAGAAGCTCCTACTACTGCTGCAGGGAGCTCTCATCGGAATAGCTCAGCCTCTGCCCAGAGGAGTGTGGAAATTGCGTATTTCTTGGTATGTGTGTGTTAATGTTTGCAATGTATGTGTATGTGAGTTTCTTATGTTAATATATATTTCTCTAACGTCCTAGTGGATGCTGGGGACTCCGTAAGGACCATGGGGAATAGACGGGCTCCGCAGGAGACTGGGCACTCTAAAGAAAGATTTAGTACTACCTGGTGTGCACTGGCTCCTCCCTCTATGCCCCTCCGCCAGACCTCAGTTAGAATCTGTGCCCGGCCAGAGCTGGGTGCTTTTAGTGGGCTCTCCTGAGCTTGCTAATAAGAAAGTATTTTAGTTAGGTTTTTTATTTTCAGAGAGCTTCTGCTGGCAACAGACTCTCTGCTACGAGGGACTGAGGGGAGAGAAGCAAACCTACTAACTGCGGCTAGGTTGCGCTTCTTAGGCTACTGGACACCATTAGCTCCAGAGGGATCGAACACAGAACCTGACCTTGTCGTCCGTTCCCGGAGCCGCGCCGCCGTCCCCCTCGCAGAGCCAGAAGACAGAAGCCGGCAGAAGCAAGAAGACATCGAAATCGGCGGCAGAAGACTCCTGTCTTCACATGAGGTAGCGCACAGCACTGCAGCTGTGCGCCATTGCTCCCACATTACACCCACACACTCCGGTCACTGTAGGGTGCAGGGCGCAGGGGGGGGGGGGGGGGGGGCGCCCTGGGCAGCAATTAAGTACCTCCTGGCAAAAGCAGCATATATACAGTTGGACACTGTTATATGCATGAGCCCCCGCCATTAATTTTACACAAAATCGCGGGAGAAGCCCGCCGCTGAGGGGGCGGGGCCTTCTTCCTCAGCACTCACCAGCGCCATTTTCTCTCCACAGATCAGCTGAGAGGAAGCTCCCCAGACTCTCCCCTGCATGATAGAGAGGGTATAAAAGAGAGGGGGGGGGGGGGGGGCACATAAATTTGGCGTAAAAATAATATATACAGCAGTTACTGGGTTAACACTAAGTTACTGTGTGATTCCTGGGTCATATAGCGCTGGGGTGTGTGCTGGCATACTCTCTCTCTCTGTCTCTCCAAAGGGCATTGTGGGGGAACTGTCTTCAAATAGAGCATCCCCTGTGTGTGTGGTGTGTCGGTACGTGTGTGTCGACATGTCTGAGGTAAAAGGCTCCCCTAAGGAGGAGATAGAGCAAATATGTGTGTGAGAGGGTGTCTCCGTCGACAACGCCGACACCTGTTTGGATATGTGTAAGAGCTGAGGTGAATTTATTGCACAAAAGATTAGAGAACAGACAGGAAATCTACCCATGTCTGTCCCTATGTCGCAGAGACCTTCAGAGTCTCTCAATGATCACTATCCAAAATAATAGACACTGATATCGACACGGAGTTGACTCCAGTGTCGACTACGATAATGCAAAGTTACAGCCAAGATGGCAGAAAAGTATTCAATATATGTTTATTGTAATAAAAGATGATTTGCATATCACTGATGACTCATCTGTCCCTGTCACAAGGGTACACATGTTTAAGGTGAAGAAAGCTGAGGTAAATTTCCCTCCTCTCATGATAAAAAAGAGCGGGAAACTCCAGACAAGAGACTGCAGTTTCCCATAAAGAATTCTCAGGCAGTATCCTTTCCCCACTAGGGCCAGGATATGATGGGAATCTTCCCCTAGGGTGTCACAAAAGGCAGCCCTGATGTTACAGCTATTCTCAGGGATCCTGCAGATAGCGTGCACAACTGCACATTCTGGTACACTACTCAGACCGGCGATTGTGTCGGCATGGGTTTATAGCGCTGTGGCAGCGTGGACAGGTACCTTATCAGCAGAGATTGAGACCCTAGTATATAGATATATATATGTATTTATAGATATATATATAGATATATATATATATATATATATATATATATATAAAAGATACTGTCTTAAGAGATATGTATATATAAAACATGCCCATAGAGACATGAGTATACTGGGTCCTACAGTCAAAGCTATGTCGATTTCTGCTTGACGTGTCCTGTACAATATGCAATGGACAGATGATGCCGACTTAAGAGGCATATGGAAGGCTGAGGATTGTGTGGAGAAGGGTTCTCGGACCTGGTCTCCACAGCTATGGCTGGTAATTCTGATTTCTCTGACGTCCTTGTGGATGCTGGGACTCCGTCAGGACCATGGGGAATAGCGGCTCCGCAGGAGACTGGGCACAAAAGTTAAAGCTTTAGGACTACCCGGTGTGCACTGGCTCCTCCCCCTATGACCCTCCTCCAAGCCTCAGTTAGATTTTTGTGCCCGAACGAGAAGGGTGCACTCTAGGTGGCTCTCCTGAGCTGTTTAGAAAAAAAGTTAAAGTTAGGTTTTTTATTTTCAGTGAGTCCTGCTGGCAACAGGCTCACTGCATCGTGGGACTAAGGGGAGAAGAAGCGAACTCACCTGCGTGCAGAGTGGATTGGGCTTCTTAGGCTACTGGACATTAGCTCCAGAGGGATCAATCACAGGCCCAGCCATGGATGGGTCCCGGAGCCGCGCCGCCGGCCCCCTTACAGAGCCAGAAGACAGAAGAGGTCCAGAAATCGGCGGCAGAAGACGTCCTATCTTCAATTAAGGTAGCGCACAGCACCGCAGCTGTGCGCCATTGCTCTCAGCACACTTCACACTCCGGTCACTGAGGGTGCAGGGCGCTGGGGGGGGGTGCCCTGAGACGCAATAAAAACACCTTGTATGGCTAAAAATACATCACATATAGCTCCTGGGCTATATGGATGTATTTAACCACTGCCAGCAGTTTTTCCTTAAAAAAGCGGGAGAAAGGCCGCCGAGAAGGGGGCGGAGCCTATCTCCTCAGCACACAAGCGCCATTTTCCCTCACAGCTCCGCTGGAAGGACGTCTCCCTGACTCTCCCCTGCAGTCCTGCACTACAGAAACAGGGTAAAAAAGAGAGGGGGGGGGCACTAATTTGGTATAAAAACTATACAGCAGCTATATAGGGAGAAACACTTATATAAGGTTGTCCCTATACATTATATATAGCGCCCTGGTGTGTGCTGGCAAACTCTCCCTCTGTCTCCCCAAAGGGCTAGTGGGGTCCTGTCCTCTATCAGAGCATTCCCTGTGTGTGTGCTGTGTGTCGGTACGTTTGTGTCGACATGTATGAGGAGGAAAATGGTGTGGAGGCGGAGCAATTGCCTGTACTAGTGATGTCACCCCCTAGGGAGTCGACACCTGACTGGATGGTCTTATTCAAGGAATTACGTGATAGCGTCAGCACTTTGCAAAAGACTGTTGACGACATGAGACAGCCGGCAAATCAGTTAGTACCTGTCCAGGCGTCTCAAACACCGTCAGGGGCTCTAAAGCGCCCATTACCTCAGTCGGTCGACACAGACACAGACACGGACACTGACTCCAGTGTCGACGGTGAGGAAACAAACGTGATTTCCAGTAGGGCCACACGTTACATGATTACGGCAATGAAGGAGGTTTTGAACATTTCTGATACTGCAAGTACCACAAAAAAGGGTATTATGTGGGGTGTGAAAAAAACTACCCGTAGTTATTCCTGAATCAGATGAATTAAATGAGGTGTGTGATGAAGCGTGGGTTTCCCCCGATAGAAAACTGATAATTTCAAAAAAATTATTGGCATTATACCCTTTCCCGCCAGAGGTTAGGGCGCGTTGGGAAACACCCCCTAGGGTAGATAAAGCGCTCACACGCTTATCAAAACAAGTGGCGTTACCGTCTCCTGATACGGCCGCCCTCAAGGAACCGGCTGATAGGAAGCTGGAAAATATCCAAAAAAGTATATACACACATACTGGTGTTATACTGCGACCGGCAATCGCCTCAGCCTGGATGCGCAGTGCTGGGGTGGCTTGGTCAGATTCCCTGACTGAAAATATTGATACCCTGGACAGGGACAGTATATTATTGACTATAGAGCATTTAAAGGATGCATTTCTATATATGCGAGATGCACAGAGGGATATTTGCCCTCTGGCATCAAGAGTAAGTGCGCTATCCATTTCTGCCAGAAGAGGGTTATGGACGCTACAGTGGTCAGGTGATGCGGATTCCAAACGGCATATGGAAGTATTGCCGTATAAAGGGGAGGAGTTATTTGGGGTTGGTCTATCGGACCTGGTCGCCACGGCAACGGCTGGGAAATCCACCTTTCTCTAACGTCCTAGTGGATGCTGGGACTTCCTTAAGGACCATGGGGATTAGCGGCTCCGCAGGAGACTGGGCACATCTAAAGAAAGCTTTAGGACTAGCTGGTGTGCACTGGCTCCTCCCCCTATGACCCTCCTCCAAGCCTCAGTTAGATTTCTGTGCCCGAACGAGAAGGGTGCAAACTAGGTGGCTCTCCTGAGCTGCTTAGTGAAAAGTTAGTTTTAGGTTTTTTATTTTCAGTGAGTCCTGCTGGCAACAGGCTCACTGCATCGTGGGACTAAGGGGAGAAGAAGTGAACTCACCTGCGTGCAGAGTGGATTGGGCTTCTTGGCTACTGGACATTAGCTCCAGAGGGACGATCACAGGTTCAGCCTGGATGGGTCCCGGAGCCGCGCCGCCGGCCCCCTTACAGAGCCAGAAGAGCGAAGAGGTCCGGAGAAAGCGGCGGCAGAAGACGTTCCGGTCTTCAGATAAGGTAGCGCACAGCACTGCAGCTGTGCGCCATTGCTCTCAGCACACTTCACACTCCGGTCACTGAGGGTGCAGGGCGCTGGGTGGGGGCGCCCTGAGACGCAATGAAAACACCTTAGATGGCAAAATATGCATCACATATAGCTCCTGGGCTATATGGATGCATTTACCCATGCCAAAAATATACAGAAAAACGGGAGATAAGGCCGCCGCTAAGGGGGCGGAGCCTATCTCCTCAGCACACTGGCGCCATTTTCCCTCACAGCTCAGTTGGAGGGAAGCTCCCTGTCTCTCCCCTGCAGTCACTACACTACAGAAAGGGTTAAAAAAAGAGAGGGGGGCACAAATTAGGCGCAGTATAAAACAATACAGCAGCTATAAGGGGAAAAACACTTGTATAAGGTTATCCCTGTATATATATAGCGCTCTGGTGTGTGCTGGCAAACTCTCCCTCTGTCTCCCCAAAGGGCTAGTGGGGTCCTGTCCTCTATCAGAGCATTCCCTGTGTGTGTGCTGTGTGTCGGTACGTTTGTGTCGACATGTATGAGGAGAAAAATGATGTGGAGACGGAGCAGAGTGTCTGTAACGGTGATGTCACCCCCTAGGGGGTCGACACCTGAGTGGATGAACTGTTGGAAGGAATTACGTGACAGTGTCAGCTCTGTATAAAAGACAGTGGTTGACATGAGACAGCCGGCTACTCAGCTTGTGCCTGTCCAGACGTCTCATAGGCCGTCAGGGGCTCTAAAGCGCCCGTTACCTCAGATGGCAGATATAGACGCCGACGCGGATACTGAATCCAGTGTCGACGGCGTAGAGAAAAATGTGACTTCTAGTAGGGCCACACGTTACATGATTGAGGCAATGAAAAATGTTTTTACACATTTCTGATAATACGAGTACCACCAAAAAGGGGTATTATGTTCGGTGAGGAAAAACTACCTGTAGTTTTCCTGAATCTGAGAGATTAAATGAGGTGTGTGATGATGCGTGGTTTTCCCCCGATAACAACTGATAATTTCTAAAATGTTATTGGCATTATATCCTTTCCCGCCAGAGGTTAGGGTGCGTTAGGAAACACCCCCTAGGGTGGATGAAGCGCTCACACACTTGTAAGGGCTCTACCCTCTCCTGAGATGGCCGCCCTTAAGGATCCTGCTGATAGAAAGCAGGAGGGTATCTTAAAATGTATTTACACACATACTGGTGTTATACTGCGACCAGCAATCGCCTCAGCCTGGATGTGCAGTGCTGGGTTGGCATGGTCGGTTTCCCTGACTGAACTTTTTGCCTATAGAGCATTTAAAAGATGCATTTCTATATATGCGTGATGCACAGCGGAATATTTGCCGACTGGCATCAAGTCTAAGTGCGTGTCCATTTCTACCAGTAGAGGGTTATGGACAAGTCAGTGGTCAGGTGATGCGTATTCCAAACGGCATTTGGAAGTATGGCCTTATTAGAGGAGTTATTTGGGGTCGGTCTGTCAGACCTGGTGGCCACGGCAACAGCTGGGAAATCCACGTTTGTACCCCAGGTCGCCTCTCAAGATGAGAAGATGCCGTATTATCAGGCGCAGTCTTTTCATGGACAAGGGGGCAAAATAAGGGTTCCTCATTTCTGCCCCGTGACAGAGGGAGAGGAAAAAAGGCTGCAGAAATCAGCCAGTTCCCAGGAACAGAAACCCTCTCCCGCCTCTGCCAAGCCCTCAGTATGACGCTGGGGCTTTACAAGCAGAATCAGGCACGGTGGGGGGGCCGTCTCAGTGAATTTCAGCGCGCAGTGGGCTCACTCGCAAGTAGACCCCTGGATCCTTCTGGTGATTCTCAGGGGTACAAATTAGAATTCGAGACGTCTCCCCCTCGCCGTTTCCTAAGGTCGGCTTTACCGATGTCTCCTTCTGACAGGGAGATAGTTTTAGAATCCATTCACAAGCTGTATTCCCAGCAGGTGATAATCAAGGTACCCCTCCTGCAACAGGGAACGGGGTATTATTCCACACTGTTGTGGTACCGAAGCCGGACGGCTCGGTGAGATCGATTATAAATCTAAAATTTTTGAACACTTACATACAGAGGTTCAAATTCAACATGGAGTCACTCAGAGCAGTGATTGCGAACCTGGTAGAAGGGGACTACATGATGTCTCGGGACATCAAGGATGCTTACCTTCATATAAAATTTTTTTACTCTTCTCATCAAGGGTACCTCAGGTTTATGGTACAGAACTGTCACTATTAGTTCAGACGCGGCCGTATGGATGGTCCACGGCACCCCAGGTCTTTACCAAGGTAATGGCCGAAATGATGATTCTCCTTCGAAAAGAAGGCGTCTTAATTATCCCTTACTTGGACGATCTCCTGATAAGGGCAAGGTCAAGGGAACAGTTAGAGGTCGGAGTAGCAGTATCTCAGGTAGTGCTACGTCAGCACGGGTGGATTCTAAATATCCCATAATCACAGCTGATTCCAACAACACGTCTACTGTTCCTAGGGATGATTCTGGACACAGTCCAGAAAAAGGTGTTCTCCCGGAGGAGAAGGCCAGGGAGTTATCCGAGCTAGTCCGGAACCTCTTAAAACCAGGCCAGGTGTCAGTGCATCAATGCACGAGAGTCCTAAGAAAAATGGTGGCTTCGTACGAAGCGATTCCATTCGGAAGATTCCATGCAAGATCTTTTCAGTGGGATCTGGCTGGACAAATGGTCCGGATCGCATCTTCAGATGCATCAGCGGATAACCCTATCTCCAAGGACAAGGGTGTCTCTCCTGTGGTGGTTACAGAGTGCTCATCTTCTAGAGGGCCGCAGATTCGGCATTCAGGATTGGATGCTGGTGACCACGGATGCCAGCCTGAGAGGCTGGGGAGCAGTCACACAAGGAAGAAATTTCCAGGGCTTGTGGTCAAGCATGGAAACGTCTCTTCACATAAATATCCTGGAACTAAGGGCCATTTACAATGCCCTGAGTCAAACAAGGCCTCTGCTTCAGGGTCAACCAGTATTGATCCAGTCGGACAACATCACGGCTGTCGCCCACGTAAACAGTCAGGGCGGCACAAGAAGCAGGAGGGCAATGGCAGAAGCTGCAAGGATTCTCCGCTGGGCGAAAAATCATGTGATAACACTGTCAGCAGTGTTCATTCCGGGAGTGGACAACTGGGAAGCAGACTTCCTGAGCAGACACGACCTCCACCCGGGGGAGTGGGGACTTCACCCAGAAGTCTTCCAAGTGATTGTAAACCGTTGGGAAGAACCAAAGGTAGACATGATGGCGTCCAGTCTCAACAAAAAACTGGACAGATATTGCGCCAGGTCAAGGGACCCTCAGGCAATAGCGGTGGACGCTCTGGTAACACCGTGGTTGTACCAGTCGGTGTACGTGTTCCCTCCTCTGCCTCTCATACCCAAAGTACTGAGATTCATAAGAAGGAGAGGAGTAAGAATTATACTCGTGGTTCCGGATTGGCCAAGAAGAACTTGGTACCCGGAACTGTAAGAGATGCTCACGGAGGACCCGTGGCCTCTACCTCTAAGAAAGGACCTGCTCCAGCAGGGACCTTGTCTGTTCCAAGACTTACCGCGGCTGCGTTTGACGACATGGCGGTTGAACGCCGGATCCTGAAGGAAAAAGGCATTCCGGATGAAGTCATCCCTATCCTGATCAAAGCCAGGAAGGATGTAACCGCAAAGCATTATCACCGCATTTGGCGAAAATATGTTGCGTGGTGTGAGGCCAAGAAGGCCCCTACAGAGGAAGTTCAACTGGGTCGTTTTCCTACATTTCCTACAAGCAGGACTGTCTATGGGCCTAAAATTAGGATCCATTAAGGTTAAAATTTCGGCCCTGTCGATATTCTTCCAGAAAGAACTGGCTTCAGTGCCTGAAGTTCAGACGTTGTCAAGGGGGTACTGCATATACAGCCTCTTGTTGTGCCACCAGTGGCACTTTGGGATCTCAATGTAGTTTTGGGGTTCCTAAAATCACATTGGTTTGAACCATTCACCACTGTGGAATTAAGATATCTCACATGGAAGGTGGTCATGCTATAGCCCTGGCCTCAGCCAGGCGTGTTTCAGAATTGGCGGCTTTATCATATAAAAGCCCTTACCTAATTTTTCATTCAGACAGGGCAGATTTGAGGACTCGTCCTCAATTTCTCCCTAAGGTGGTTTCAGCGTTTCACATGAACCAACATATTGTGGTACCTGCGGCTACTAGGGACTTGGAGGACTCCAAGTTGCTTGACGTAGTCAGGGCCCTGAAAATATATGTTTCCAGGACGGCTGGAGTCAGGAAATCTGACTCGCTGTTTATCCTGTATGCACCCAACAAGCTGGGTGCTCCTGCTTCTAAGCAGACGATTGCTCGTTGGATTTGTAGTACAATTCAGCTTGCACATGCTGTGGCAGGCCTGCCACAGTCAAAATCTGTTAAAGCCCATTCCACAAGGAAAGTGGGCTCATCTTGGGCGGCTGCCCGAGGGGTCCCGGCATTACAACTTTGCCGAGCAGCTACTTGGTCAGGGGCAAACACGTTTGCAAAATTTTACAAATTCGATACCCTGGCTGAGGAGGACCTGGAGTTCTCTCATTCGGTGCTGCAGAGTCATCCGCACTCTCCCGCCCGTTTGGGAGCTTTGGTATAATCCCCATGGTCCTTAAGGAAGTCCCAGCATCCACTAGGACGTTAGAGAAAATAAGAATTTACTTACCGATAATTCTATTTCTCGTAGTCCGTAGTGGATGCTGGGCGCCCATCCCAAGTGCGGATTGTCTGCAATACTTGTATATAGTTATTGTTACAAAAAAATCGGGTTGTTTATTGTTGTGAGCCATCTTTTCAGAGGCTCCTACGTTTATCATACTGTTAACTGGGTTCAGATCACAGGTTGTACGGTGTGATTGGTGTGGCTGGTATGAGTCTTACCCGGGATTCAAAATCCTTCCTTATTATGTACGCTCGTCCGGGCACAGTATCCTAACTGAGGCTTGGAGGAGGGTCATAGGGGGAGGAGCCAGTGCACACCAGCTAGTCCTAAAGCTTTCTTTAGATGTGCCCAGTCTCCTGCGGAGCCGCTAATCCCCATGGTCCTTAAGGAAGTCCCAGCATCCACTACGGACTACGAGAAATAGAATTATCGGTAAGTAAATTCTTATTTTTTGCTCCAGGTACCCTCTCAGCAGAAAAAGACATCGTCTTTTCAGGCTCAGTCCTTTCGTTCCCATAAGGGCAAGCGGGCAAAAGGCCACTCTTTTCTGCCCCAGGGCAGAGGAAGGGGAAAAAGACTGTATCAGGCAGCCTCTTCCCAGGAACAGAAGCCCTCCCCCGCTCCTGCCAAGTCCTCAGCATGACGCTGGGGCCTTACAAGCGGACTCAGGCACGGTGGGGGGCCGTCTCAAGAATTTCAGCGCGCAGTGGGCTCACTCGCAAGTGGACCCCTGGATCCTGCAGGTAGTATCTCAGGGGTACAAATTGGAATTCGAGACGTCTCCCCCTCGCCGGTTCCTGAAGTCTGCATTACCAACGTCTCCCTCCGACAGGGAGGCGGTATTGGAAGCCATTCACAAGCTGTATTCCCAGCAGGTGATAATCAAGGTACCCCTCCTGCAACAGGGAAAGGGGTATTATTCCACGCTATTTGTGGTACCGAAGCCGGACGGCTCGGTGAGACCGATTTTAAATCTGAAATCCTTGAACACTTACATACAAAGGTTCAAAATCAAGATGGAGTCACTCAGAGCAGTGATAGCGAACCTGGAAGAAGGGGACTATATGGTGTCTCTGGACATCAAGGATGCTTACCTCCATGTCCCAATTTACCCTTCTCACCAAGGGTACCTCAGGTTTGTGGTACAGAACTGTCATTATCAGTTTCAGACGCTGCCGTTTGGATTGTCCACGGCACCCCGTGTCTTTACCAAGGTAATGGCCGAAATGATGATTCTTCTTCGAAGAAAAGGCGTCTTAATTATCCCTTACTTGGACGATCTCCTGATAAGGGCAAGGTCCAGAGAACAGTTAGAGGTCGGAGTAGCACTATCTCAAGTAGTGCTACGACAGCACGGGTGGATTCTAAACATTCCAAAATCGCAGCTGATTCCGACGACACGTCTGCTGTTCCTAGGGATGATTCTGGACACAGTCCAGAAAAAGGTGTTTCTCCCGGAGGAGAAAGCCAGGGAGTTATCCGAGCTAGTCAGGAACCTCCTAAAACCAGGCCGAGTGTCAGTGCATCAATGCACAAGAGTCCTGGGAAAAATGGTGGCTTCTTACGAAGCGATTCCATTCGGCAGATTCCACGCAAGAACCTTTCAGTGGGATCTGCTGGACAAATGGTCCGGATCGCATCTTCAGATGCATCGGCGGATAACCCTGTCTCCAAGGACAAGGGTGTCTCTCCTGTGATGGTTGCAGAGTGCTCATCTTCTAGAAGGCCGCAGATTCGGCATTCAGGACTGGGTCCTGGTGACCACGGATGCCAGCTTGAGAGGCTGGGGAGCAGTCACACAGGGAAGAAATTTCCAGGGCTTGTGGTCAAGCATGGAAACGTCATTTCACAGCAGACTTTCTCAGCACATGATGGCGTCCCGCCTCAACAAGAAGCTAGACAGGTATTGCGCCAGGTCAAGGGACCCTCAGGCAATAGCGGTGGACGCTCTGGTAACACCGTGGGTGTACCAGTCAGTGTATGTGTTCCCTCCTCTGCCTCTTATACCCAAGGTACTGAGGATTATAAGACGGAGAGGAGTAAGAACTATACTCGTGGCTCCGGATTGGCCAAGAAGGACTTGGTACCCGGAACTTCAAGAGATGCTCACAGAGGACCCGTGGCCTCTGCCGCTAAGAAGGGACTTGCTTCAGCAAGGACCCTGTCTGTTCCAAGACTTACCGCGGCTGCGTTTGATGGCATGGCGGTTGAACGCCGGATCCTGAAGGAAAAAGGCATTCCGGAGGAAGTCATCCCTACCCTGATCAAAGCCAGGAAGGAGGTGACCGCACAACATTATCACCGTATTTGGCGAAGATATGTTGCGTGGTGCGAGGCCAGGAAGGCCCCAACAGAGGAATTTCAACTAGGTCGTTTCCTGCATTTCCTGCAAACAGGACTGTCCATGGGCCTAAACTTAGGGTCCATGAAGGTTCAAATTTCAGCCTTGTCGATTTTCTTCCAGAAAGAATTGGCTTCAGTTCCTGAAGTCCAGACTTTTGTCAAGGGGGTACTGCATATACAGCCTCCCTTTGTGCCTCCAGTGGCACCCTGGGATCTCAATGTGGTTTTGGGATTCCTAAAATCACATTGGTTCGAACCACTGGCCACAGTGGATTTAAAATATCTCACATGGAAAGTGGTAATGCTGTTGGCTCTGGCTTCAGCCAGGCGCGTCTCAGAATTGGCAGCTTTATCCTATAAAAGCCCTTACCTGATATTTCATTCGGATAGGGCGGAATTGAGGACTCGTCCTCAATTTCTTCCTAAGGTGGTTTCAGCGTTTCACCTAAACCAACCTATTGTGGTGCCTGCGGCTACTAGGGACTTGGAGGACTCCAAGTTGCTGGATGTAGTCAGGGCCCTGAAAATATATGTTTTCAGGATGGCTGGAGTCAGGAAATCTGACTCACTGTTTGTCTTGTATGCACCCAACAAGCTGGGTGCTCCTGCTTCTAAGCAGACTATTGCTCGTTGGATTTGTAGTACAATTCAGCTTGCACATTCTGTGGCAGGCCTGCCACAGCCAAAATCTGTAAATGCCCATTCCACCAGGAAGGTGGGCTCATCTTGGGCGGCTGCCCGAGGGGTCTCGGCGTTACAACTTTGCCGAGCAGCTGCGTGGTCAGGGGAGAACACGTTTGTAAAATTCTACAAATTTGATACCCTGGCTAAGGAGGACCTGGAGTTCTCTCATTCGGTGCTGCAGAGTCATCCGCACTCTCCCGCCCGTTTGGGAGCTTTGGTATAATCCCCATGGTCCTGACGGAGTCCCAGCATCCACAAGGACATCAGAGAAAATAAGTATTTACTTACCGATAATTCTATTTCTCGTAGTCCGTAGTGGATGCTGGGCGCCCATCCCAAGTGCGGATTGTCTGCAATACTTGTACATAGTTATTGTTGCCAAAAATTCAGGTTTTGTTGTAGTGAGCCATCTGTTCTGGAGGCTCCTCATGTTATCATACTGTTAACTGGGTCTAGATCACAAGTTTTACGGTGTGATTGGTGTGGCTGGTATGAGTCTTACCCGGGATTCAAAAATCCTTCCTTATTGTGTACGCTCGTCCGGGCACAGTATCTTAACTGAGGCTTGGAGGAGGGTCATAGGGGGAGGAGCCAGTGCACACCGGGTAGTCCTAAAGCTTTAACTTTTGTGCCCAGTCTCCTGCGGAGCCGCTATTCCCCATGGTCCTGACGGAGTCCCAGCATCCACTACGGACTACGAGAAATAGAATTATCGGTAAGTAAATTCTTTTTATTTTGCCCTTTAACCCTGCACAGCCTAGGAAAGCACAACATTATCAAATGCAGCCTTTCGAATAAAAAAAATAAGAATTTACTTACCGATAATTCTATTTCTCGTAGTCCGTAGTGGATGCTGGGGACTCCGTAAGGACCATGGGGAATAGCGGCTCCACAGGAGACTGGGCACATCTAAAGAAAGCTTTAGGACTATCTGGTGTGCACTGGCTCCTCCCCCTATGACCCTCCTCCAAGCCTCAGTTAGGATACTGTGCCCGGACGAGCGTACACAATAAGGAAGGATTTTAAATCCCGGGTAAGACTCATACCAGCCACACCAATCACACTGTACAACTTGTGATCTGAACCCAGTTAACAGCATGATAACAGAGGAGCCTCTAGAAAAGATGGCTCACTACAGCAATAACCCGAATTTTTTGGTAACAATAACTATGTACCAGTATTGCAGACAATCCGCACTTGGGATGGGCGCCCAGCATCCACTACGGACTACGAGAAATAGAATTATCGGTAAGTAAATTCTTATTTTCTCTAACGTCCTAAGTGGATGCTGGGGACTCCGTAAGGACCATGGGGATTATACCAAAGCTCCCAAACGGGCGGGAGAGTGCGGATGACTCTGCAGCACCAAATGAGAGAACTCCAGGTCCTCCTCAGCCAGGGTATCAATTTTGTAGAATTTACAAACGTATTTTCTCCTGACCAAGTAGCTGCTCGGCAAAGTTGTAAAGCCGAGACCCCTCGGGCAGCCGCCGAAGATGAGCCCACCTTCCTTGTGGAGTGGGCATTTACAGATTTTTTGGCTGTGACAGGCCTGCCACAGAATGTGCAAGCTGAATTGTACTACAAATCCAACGAGCAATGGTCTGCTCAGAAGCAGGAGCACCCAGCTTGTTGGGTGCATACCGGATAAACAGCGAGTCAGATTTCCTGACTCCAGCCGTCCTGGAAACATATATTTTCAGGGCCCTGACAACGTCTAGCAACTTGGAGTCCTCCAAGTCCCTAGTAGCCGCAGGCACCACAATAGGTTGGTTCAGGTGAACGCTGAAACCACCTTAGGGAGAAACTGAGGACGAATCCTCAATTCCGCCCTGTCCGAATGGAAAATCAGATAAGGGCTTTTACAGGATAAAGCCGCCAATTCTGACACGCGCCTGGCCCAGGCCAGGGCCAACAGCATGACCACTTTCCATGTGAGATATTTTAACTCCACAGATTTAAGTGGGTCAAACCAATGTGACTTTTGGAACCCAAACTACATTGAGATCCCAAAGTGCCACTGGAGGCACAAAAGGAGGCTGTATATGCAGTACCCCTTTTACAAACATCTGAACTTCAGGGACTGAAGCTAGTTCTTTTTGGAAGAAAATTGACAGAGCCGAAATTTGAACCTTAATGGACCCCAATTTCAGGCCCATAGACACTCCTGTTTGCAGGAAATGTAGGAATCGACCCAGTTGAATTTCCTCCGTCGGGCCTTACTGGCCTCGCACCACGCAACATAATGTCGCCAAATGCGGTGATAATGTTTTGCGGTTACATCCTTCCTGGCTATGATCAGGATAGGGATGACTTCATCCGGAATACCTTTTTTCCTTCAGGATCCGGCGTTCAACCGCCATGCCGTCAAATGCAGCCGCGGTAAGTCTTGGAACAGACAGGGTCCTTGCTGGAGCAGGTCCCTTCTTAGAGGTAGAGGCCACGGATCCTCCGTGAGCATCTCTTGAAGTTCCGGTTTCCAAGTCCTTCTTGGCCAATCAGGAGCCACGAATATAGTGCTTACTCCTCTCCATCTTATCCATCTTAGTACCTTGGGTATGAGAGGCAGAGGAGGGAACACATACACTGACTGGTACACCCACGGTGTTACCAGAGCGTCTACAGCTATTGCCTGAGGGTCCCTTGACCTGGCGCAATACCTGTCGAGTTTTTCCCAACGGTTTATAATCATGTGGAAGACTTCTGGGTGAAGTCTCCACTCTCCCGGGTGGAGGCCGTGCTGAGGAGATCTGCTTCCCAGTTGTCCACTCCCGGAATAAATACTGCTGACAGTGCTATCACATGATTTTCCGCCCAGCAAAGAATCCTTGCAGCTTCTGCCATTGCCCTCCTGCTTCTTGTGCCACCCTGTCTGTTTACGTGGGTGACTGCCGTGATGTTGTCCGACTGGATCAACACCGGCTGACCTTGAAGCAGAGGTCTTGCTAAGCTTAGGGCATTGTAAATGGCCCTTAGCTTCAGGATATTTATGTGAAGTGATGTCTCCAGGCTTGACCATAAGCCCTGGATATTCCTTCCCTGTGTGACTGCTCCCCAGCCTCGCAGGCTGGCATCCGTGGTCACCAGGACCCAGTCCTGAATGCCGAATCTGCGGCCCTCTAGAAGATGAGCACTCTGCAACCACCACAGGAGGAATACCCCTGTCCTTGGTGACAGGGTTATCCGCTGATGCATCTGAAGATGCGACCCGGACCATTTGTCCAGCAGGTCCCACTGGAAAGTTCTTGCGTGGAATCTGTCGAATGGGATTGCTTCGTAGGAAGCCACCATTTTTACCCAGAACCCTTGTGCATTGATGCACTGAGACTTGGCTCGGTTTTAGGAGGTTCCTGACTAGCTCGGATAACTCCCTGGCTTTCTCCTCCGGGAGAAACACCTTTTTCTGGACTGTGTCCAGGATCATCCCTAGGAACAGAAGACAAGTCGTCGGAACCAGCTGCGATTTTGGAATATTGAGAATCCAATCGTGCTGCCGCAACACTACCTGAGATAGTGCTACACCGACCTCCAACTGTTCCCTGGATCTTACCCTTATCAGGGAATCGTCCAAGTAAGGGATAACTAAAATTCCCTTCCTTCGAAGGAATATCATCATTTCGGCCATTACCTTGGTAAAGACCAGGGGTGCCGTGGACCATCCATACGGCAGCGTCTGAACTGATAGTGACAGTTCTGTACCATAAACCTGAGGTACCCTTGGTGAGAAGGGTAAATTTTGACATGAAGGTAAGCATCCTTGATGTCCCGAGACATCATGTAGTCCCCTTCTTCCAGGTTCGCCCTCACTGCTCTGAGTGACTCAATCTTGAATTTGAACCTCTGTATGTAAGTGTTCAAAGATTTTAGATTTAGAATCGGTCTCACCGAGCCGTCTGGCTTTGGTACCACAACAGTGTGGAATAATACCCCGTTCCCTGTTGCAGGAGGGGTACCTTGATTATCACCTGCTGGAAATACAGCTTGTGAATGGCTTCCAAAACTGTCTCCGTTCAGAAGGAGACATCGGTAAAGCCGACTTTAGGAAACGGCGAGGGGGAGACGTCTCGAATTCTAATTTGTACCCCTGAGATATCACCTGAAGGATTCAGGGGTCTACTTGCGAGTGAGCCCACTGCGCGCTGAAATTCCTTGAGACGGGCCCCCCACCGTGCCTGATTCTGCTTGTAAAGCCCCAGCGTCATACTGAGGGCTTGGCAGAGGCGGGAGAGGGTTTCTGTTCCTGGGAACTGGCTGATTTCTGCAGCCTTTTTCCTCTCCCTCTGTCACGGGGCAGAAATGAGGAACCTTTTTGCCCCTTGTCCACGAAAAGACTGCGCCTGATAATACGGCGTCTTCTCATGTTGAGAGGCGACCTGGGGTACAAACGTGGATTTCCCAGCTGTTGCCGTGGCCACCAGGTTTGAAAGACCGACCCCAAATAACTCCTCCCCTTAATAAGGCAATACTTCCAAATGCCGTTTGGAATATGCATCACCTGACCACTGACGTGTCCATAACCCTCTACTGGTAGAAATGGACAACGCACTTAGACTTGATGCCAGTCGGCAAATATTCCGCTGTGCATCACGCATATATAGAAATGCATCTTTTAAATGCTCTATAGGCAAAAATATACTGTCCCTATCTAGGGTATCAATATTTTCAGTCAGGGAATCCGACCACGCCAACCCAGCACTGCACATCCAGGCTGAGGCTATTGCTGGTCGCAGTATAACACCAGTATGTGTGTAAATACATTTTAGGATACCCTCCTGCTTTCTATCAGCAGGATCCTTAAGGGCGGCCATCTCAGGAGAGGGTAGAGCCCTTACAAGCGTGAGTGCGCTTTATCCTCCCTAGGGGGTGTTTCCCAACGCACCCTAACCTCTGGCGGGAAAGGATATAATGCCAATAACATTTTAGAAATTATCAGTTGTTATCGGGGGAAACCCACGCATCATCACACACCTCATTTAATTTCTCAGATTCAGGAAAACTACAGGTAGTTTTTCCTCACCGAACATAATACCCCTTTTTGGTGGTACAGTACTCGTATTTCAGAAATGTGTAAAACATTTTTCATTGCCTCAATCATGTAACGTGTGGCCCTACTGGAAGTCACATTTGTCTCTTCACCGTCGACACTGGAGTCAGTATCCGTGTCGGCGTCTATATCTGCCATCTGAGGTAACGGGCGCTTTAGAGCCCCTGACGGCCTATGAGACGTCTGGACAGGCACAAGCTGAGTAGCCGGCTGTCTCATGTCAACCACTGTCTTTTATACAGAGCTGACACTGTCACGTATTCCTTCCAACAGTTCATCCACTCAGGTGTCGACCCCCTAGGGGGTGACATCACTATTACAGGCAATCTGCTCCGTCTCCACATCATTTTTCTCCTCATACATGTCGACACAAACGTACCGACATACAGCACACACACAGGGAATGCTCTGATAGAGGACAGGACCCCACCAGCCCTTTGGGGAGACAGAGGGAGAGTTTGCCAGCACACACCAGAGCGCTATATATATACAGGGATAACCTTATTTCTCTAACGTCCTAGTGGATGCTGGGGACTCCGTCAGGACCATGGGGAATAGCGGCTCCGCAGGAGACAGGGCACAAAAGCAAGCTTTTAGGATCACATGGTGTGTACTGGCTCCTCCCCCTATGACCCTCCTCCAAGCCTCAGTTAGGTTTTTGTGCCCGGCCGAGAAGGGTGCAATCTAGGTGGCTCTCTTAAAGAGTTACTTAGAAAAAGTTTTTAGGTTCTTTATTTTCAGTGAGTCCTGCTGGCAACAGGCTCACTGCATCGAGGGACTTAGGGGAGAGATTTTCAACTCACCTGCGTGCAGGATGGATTGGATTCTTAGGCTACTGGACATAGCTCCAGAGGGAGTCGGAACACAGGGCTCGCCCTGGGGTTCGTCCCGGAGCCGCGCCGCCGACCCCCCTTGCAGACGCTGAAGATGAAGAGGTCCGGAACCAGGCGGCAGAAGACTCTCAGTCTTCATCAGGTAGCGCACAGCACTGCAGCTGTGCGCCATTGTTGTCAGCACACTTCACACAGCGGTCACGGAGGGTGCAGGGCGCTGGAGGGGGGCGCCCTGGGCAGCAATGTATAATACCTGTATGGCGAAAAATACATCACATATAGCCCTTGAGGCTATATGGATGTATTTAACCCCTGCCAGATATCTAAAACTCCGGAGAAGAAGCCCGCCGAAAAGGGGGCGGGGCCTATTCTCCTCAGCACACAGCGCCATTTTCTCTCACAGAAAGGCTGGTGGGAAGGCTCCCATGCTCTCCCCTGCACTGCACTACAGAAACAGGGTTAAAACAGAGAGGGGGGGCACTGATTTGGCGATATGTATATATATTAAAATGCTATAAGGGAGGAACACTTATTTCTCTATCGTCCTAAGTGGATGCTGGGGTTCCTGAAAGGACCATGGGGAATAGCGGCTCCGCAGGAGACAGGGCACAAAAAAGTAAAGCTTTACTAGGTCAGGTGGTGTGCACTGGCTCCTCCCCCTATGACCCTCCTCCAGACTCCAGTTAGATTTTGTGCCCGAACGAGAAGGGTGCAATCTAGGTGGCTCTCCTAAAGAGCTGCTTAGAGAAAGTTTAGTTTAGGTTTTTTTTTTCTTTACAGTGAGTCCTGCTGGCAACAGGATCACTGCAACGTGGGACTTAGGGGGAAAGTAGTAAACTCACCTGCATGCAGAGTGGATTTGCTGCTTGGCTACTGGACACCATTAGCTCCAGAGGGATCGAACACAGGCCCAGCCGTGGAGTCCGGTCCCGGAGCCGCGCCGCCGACCCCCTTGCAGATGCTGAAGCGTGAAGAGGTCCGGAAACCGGCGGCTGAAGACTCCTCAGTCTTCATAAGGTAGCGCACAGCACTGCAGCTGTGCGCCATTTTCCTCTCAGCACACTTCACTGGGCAGTCACTGAGGGTGCAGAGCGCTGGGGGGGGGCGCTCTGAGAGGCAAATATAAACCTTATACAAGGCTAAAAATACCTCACATATAGCCCATAGGGGCTATATGGAGATATTTAACCCCTGCCTGACTGGAAAAATAGCGGGAGAAGAACCCGCCGAAAAAGGGGCGGGGCCTATCTCCTCAGCACACGGCGCCATTTTCTGTCACAGCTCCGCTGGTCAGAACGGCTCCCAGGTCTCTCCCCTGCACTGCACTACAGAAACAGGGTAAAACAGAGAGGGGGGGCACATTAATGGCTATATATATATATATTAAAGCAGCTATAAGGGAGCACTTAATATAAGGATATCCCTTGTATATATAGCGCTTTGTGGTGTGTGCTGGCAGACTCTCCCTCTGTCTCCCCAAAAGGGCTAGTGGGTCCTGTCTTCATTAGAGCATTCCCTGTGAGTTTGCGGTGTGTGTCGGTACGTGGTGTCGACATGTATGAGGACGATATTGGTGTGGAGGCGGAGCAATTGCCAAATATGCAGATGTCACCCCCCAGGGGGTCGACACCAGAATGGATGCCTTTATTTGTGGAATTACGTGATGGTTTATCTTCCCTTAAACAGTCAGTTGAGGACATGAGGCGGCCGGACAATCAATTAATGCCTGTCCAGGCGCCTCAAACACCGTCAGGGGCTGTAAAACGCCCTTTGCCTCAGTCGGTCGACACAGACCCAGACACGGGCACTGATTCCAGTGACGACGGTAGAAATTCAAACGTATTTTCCAGTAGGGCCACACGTTATATGATTTTGGCAATGAAGGAGACGTTACATTTAGCTGATACTACAGATACCGTAAAACAGGGTATTATGTATGGTGTGAAAAAACTACAAACAGTTTTTCCTGAATCAGAAGAATTAAATGACGTGTGTGATGAAGCGTGGGTTGCTCCTGATAAAAAGTTGATAATTTCAAAAAAGTTATTGGCATTATACCCTTTCCCGCCAGAGGTTAGGGCGCGCTGGGAAACACCCCCTAAGGTGGACAAGGCGCTCACACGCTTATCCAAACAAGTGGCGTTACCCTCTCCTGAGACGGCCGCACTTAAGGATCCATCAGATAGAAAGATGGAAGTTATTCAAAAGAATATATACACACATGCAGGTGTTATACTACGACCAGCTATAGCAACTGCCTGGATGTGCAGTGCTGGAGTAGTTTGGTCAGAATCCCTGATTGAAAATATTGATACCCTAGATAGGGACAATGTTTTACTGTCGTTAGAACAAATAAAGGATGCATTTATCTATATGCGTGATGCACAGAGGGATATTTGCACACTGGCATCTCGGGTGAGTGCTATGTCCATTTCAGCCAGAAGAGCCTTATGGACACGACAGTGGACAGGCGATGCGGATTCAAAACGTCACATGGAGGTTTTGCCGTATAAAGGGGAGGAGTTATTTGGAGTTGGTCTATCAGACTTGGTGGCCACGGCTACTGCCGGGAAATCCACTTTTTTACCTCAAGTCACTCCCCAACAGAGAAAGGCACCGACCTTTCAACCGCAGCCTTTTCGCTCCTACAAAAATAAGAGAGCAAAGGGCTTGTCGTACCTGCCACGAGGCAGAGGAAGAGGGAAGAGACACCAACAGGCAGCTCCTTCCCAGGAACAGAAGCCCTCCCCGGCTCCTGCAAAAACCTCAGCATGACGCTGGGGCCTCTCAAGCGGACTCGGGGACAGTGGGGGGCCGTCTCAAAAATTACAGCGCGCAGTGGGCTCACTCGCAGGTAGACCCCTGGATCCTGCAGATAATATCTCAGGGGTACAGGTTGGAATTAGAGACGGATCCTCCTCATCGTTTCCTGAAGTCTGCCTTACCAACCGTCTCTTCCGAAAGGGAGAGGGTGTTGGAAGCCATTCACAAGCTGTACGCTCAGCAGGTGATAGTCAAAGTACCCCTATTACAACAAGGAAAGGGGTATTATTCCACTCTATTTGTGGTACCGAAGCCGGATGGCTCGGTAAGGCCTATTCTAAATCTGAAGTCCTTGAACCTCTACATAAAAAAGTTCAAGTTCAAGATGGAGTCACTCAGAGCAGTGATAGCGAACCTGGAAGAAGGGGACTTTATGGTATCCTTGGACATCAAGGATGCGTATCTACACGTTCCGATTTACCCCGCACACCAGGGGTACCTCAGGTTCATTGTTCAAAACTGTCACTATCAGTTTCAGACGCTGCCGTTCGGATTGTCCACGGCGCCTCGGGTCTTTACCAAGGTAATGGCCGAGATGATGATTCTTCTTCGAAGAAAAGGCGTATTAGTTATCCCATACTTGGACGATCTCCTAATAAGGGCAAGGTCCAGAGAACAGCTGGAGACAGCTTTAGCACTATCTCAAGAGGTGCTAAGACAACACGGGTGGATTCTGAATATTCCAAAATCCCATTTAATCCCGACAACTCGTCTGCTGTTCCTAGGAATGATTCTGGACACGGTTCAGAAAAAGGTTTTCCTTCCAGAGGAAAAAGCCAAGGAGTTATCCGATCTGGTCAGGAACCTCCTAAAACCAGGAAAAGTGTCAGTACATCAATGCACAAGAGTCCTGGGAAAAATGGTGGCTTCTTACGAAGCAATTCCATTCGGCAGATTCCATGCAAGAATATTCCAAAGGGATCTGTTGGACAAATGGTCAGGGTCGCATCTGCAGATGCACCTGCGAATAACCCTGTCACCAAAGACAAGGGTGTCACTTCTGTGGTGGTTGCAGAAGGCTCACCTATTAGAAGGCCGCAGATTCGGCATTCAGGATTGGATCCTGGTGACCACGGACGCCAGCCTGAGAGGCTGGGGAGCAGTCACACAAGGAAGAAACTTCCAGGGAGTATGGACGAGTCTGGAAAAGTCTCTTCACATAAACATTCTGGAACTAAGAGCAATCTACAATGCTCTAAGCCAGGCGGAACTTCTCCTGCAAGGAAAGCCGGTGTTGATTCAGTCGGACAACATCACGGCGGTCGCCCATGTAAACAGGCAGGGCGGCACAAGAAGCAGGAGTGCAATGGCAGAAGCTGCCAAGATTCTTCGCTGGGCGGAGAATCACGTGATAGCACTGTCAGCAGTGTTCATCCCGGGCGTGGACAACTGGGAAGCAGACTTCCTCAGCAGACACGATCTTCATCCGGGAGAGTGGGGTCTACATCCAGAAGTCTTCAACATGTTAATAGACCGTTGGGAAAGACCAATTGTAGACATGATGGCGTCTCGCCTCAACAAGAAACTGGACAAATATTGCGCCAGGTCAAGAGATCCACAGGCAATAGCTGTGGACGCACTGGTAACTCCTTGGGTGTACCAGTCAGTGTATGTGTTTCCTCCTCTGCCGCTCATACCAAAGGTATTGAAGATCATACGGCAAAGAAGAGTAAGAACAATACTAGTGGTTCCGGATTGGCCGAGAAGGACTTGGTATCCGGAACTTCAAGAGATGCTCACGGACGAACCGTGGCCTCTACCTCTGAGAAGGGACCTGCTACAGCAGGGTCCCTGTCTTTTTCAAGACTTACCGCGGCTGCGTTTGACGGCATGGCGGTTGAACGCCAGATCCTAAAAGGGAAAGGCATTCCAGAAGAAGTCATTCCTACCTTGATTAAGGCACGGAAGGAAGTCACCGTGAAACATTATCACCGCATTTGGCGAAAATATGTAGCGTGGTGCGAGGATCGGAGGGTTCCGACGGAGGAATTCCAACTGGGTCGTTTCCTACATTTCCTGCAATCAGGATTATCTATGGGTCTCAAATTGGGATCCATTAAGGTTCAAATTTCGGCCCTGTCAATATTCTTCCAAAAAGAATTGGCCTCTGTCCCTGAGGTCCAGACTTTTGTCAAGGGAGTACTGCATATACAGCCTCCTGTGGTGCCTCCGGTGGCACCGTGGGATCTAAATGTAGTTTTAGATTTCCTCAAATCCCATTGGTTTGAACCATTGAAAAAGGTGGATTTGAAATATCTCACATTGAAAGTGACTATGTTACTAGCCCTGGCCTCTGCCAGGAGAGTATCTGAATTGGCGGCTTTATCTTATAAAAGTCCTTATCTAATCTTCCATTCGGATAGGGCAGAACTGCGGACTCGTCCGCATTTTCTCCCTAAAGTGGTATCAGCATTTCATCTGAACCAACCTATTGTGGTGCCTGCGGCCACTAGCGACTTGGAGGACTCCAAGTTGTTGGACGTTGTCAGAGCCTTAAAAATATACATTGCAAGGACGGCTGGAGTCAGAAAATCTGACTCGCTGTTTATATTGTATGCACCCAACAAGTTGGGCGCACCTGCTTCTAAGCAGTCGATTGCTCGTTGGATTTGTAACACAATTCAACTTGCACATTCTGTGGCAGGCCTGCCACAGCCTAAAACTGTAAAAGCCCACTCCACAAGGAAGGTGGGCTCATCTTGGGCGGCTGCCCGAGGGGTCTCGGCATTACAACTCTGCCGAGCAGCTACGTGGTCGGGGGAGAACACGTTTGTAAAATTTTACAAATTTGATACCCTGGCAAAGGAGGACCTGGAGTTCTCTCATTCGGTGCTGCAGAGTCATCCGCACTCTCCCGCCCGTTTGGGAGCTTTGGTATAATCCCCATGGTCCTTTCAGGAACCCCAGCATCCACTTAGGACGATAGAGAAAATAAGAATTTACTTACCGATAATTCTATTTCTCGGAGTCCGTAGTGGATGCTGGGCGCCCATCCCAAGTGCGGATTATCTGCAATACTTGTACATAGTTATTGTTAACTAATTCGGGTTATTGTTAAGGAGCCATCTTTAAGAGGCCCTTTTTGTTGTCATACTGTTAACTGGGTTTAGATCACAAGTTGTACGGTGTGATTGGTGTGGCTGGTATGAGTCTTACCCGGGATTCAAAATGCCTCCCTTATTGTGTATGCTCGTCCGGGCACAGTACCTAACTGGAGTCTGGAGGAGGGTCATAGGGGGAGGAGCCAGTGCACACCACCTGACCTAGTAAAGCTTTACTTTTTTGTGCCCTGTCTCCTGCGGAGCCGCTATTCCCCATGGTCCTTTCAGGAACCCCAGCATCCACTACGGACTCCGAGAAATAGAATTATCGGTAAGTAAATTCTTATTATAAAGGTTGTCCCTGGATAATTATAGCGTTTTGGTGTGTGCTGGCAAACTCTCCCTCTGTCTCCCCAAAGGGCTAGTGGGTCCTGTCCTCTATCAGAGCATTCCCTATGTGTGTGCTGTATGTCGGTACGTGTGTGTCGACATGTATGAGGAAAATATTGGTGAGGAGGCGGAGCAAATTGCCTGTAATGGTGATGTCACTCTCTAGGGAGTCGACACCGGAATGGATGGCTTATTTATGGAAATTACGTGACAATGTCAACACGCTGCAAGCCGGTTGACGACATGAGAGGGCCGGCGAACAAATTAGTATCTGTCCAGGCGTCTCAAACACTGTCAGGGGCTGTAAAATGCCCATTTACCTCAGTCGGTCGACACAGACCCAGACACGGACACTGATTTCAGTGTCGACGGTGAAGAAACAAACGTATTTTCTTTTAGGGCCACACGTTAAGGGCAATGAAGGAGGTGTTACATATTTCTGATACTCCAAGTACCACAAAAAAGGGTATTATGTGTGAGGTGAAAAAACTACCTGTAGTTTTTCCTGAATCAGATAAATTAAATGAAGTGTGTGATGATGCGTGGGTTTCCCCCGATAGAAAATTATTGGCGGTATACCCTTTCCCGCCAGAAGTTAAGGCGCGGTGGGAAACACCCCTCAGGGTGAATAAGGCGCTCACACGCTTATCAGAACAAGTAGCGGTACCATCTACGGATAGGGCCGTACTTAAGGAGCCAGCTGATAGGAGGCTGAAAAATATCCTAAAAAGTATACACACACATGCTGGTGTTATACTGCGACCAGCGATCGCCTCAGCCTGGATGTGCAGAGCTGAGGTGGCTTGGTCGGATTCCCTGACTAAAAATATTGATACCTTTGACAGGGACAGTATTTTATTGACTATAGAGCATTTAAAGGATGCATTTCTATATATGCGAGATGCGCAGAGGGATATTTGCACTCTGGCATCAAGAGTAAATGCGATGTCCATATCTGCAAGAAGATGTTTATGGACACGACAGTGGTCAGGTGATGCAGATTCCAAACGGCACAAAGATGTATTGCCGTATAAAGGGGAGGAGTTATTTGGGGTCGGTCCATGGGACCTGGTGGCCAGGGCAACTGCTGGAAAATCCACCGTTTTTTACCCTAAGTCACATCTCTGCAGAAAAAGACACCGTCTTTTCAGCCTCAGTCCTTTCGTCCCTATAAGAGTCATATCTGCCCAGGGATAGAGGAAAGGGAAGAAGACTGCAGCAGGCAGCCCATTCCCAGGAACAGAAGCCCTCCACCGCTTCTACCAAGTTCTCAGCATGACGCTGGGACCGTACAGGACCCCTGGATCCTACAAGTAGTATCCAAGGGGTACAGATTGGAATGTCGAGAGGTTTCCCCCCTCGCAGGTTCCTGTAGTCTGCTGTACCAATGTCTCCCTCCGACAGGGAGGCAGTATTGAAAACAATTCACAAGCTGTATTCCCAGCAGGTGATAATAAAATTACCCCTCCGACAACAAGGAAAGGGGTATTACTCCACACTATATGGTGGTACTGAAGGCTAGGTGAGACCTATTCTAAATCTGAAAAATTTGAACACTTACAAGGGTTCAAATCCAGATGGAGTCACTCAGAGCAGTGATAGCAAAGAACAAAGGGACTATATGGTGTCCCGGGACATCAGGGATGCTTACCTCCATGTCCCAAAATTTGCTTTTTCTCACCAAGGGTACCTCAGGTTCGTGGTACAGAACTGTCACTATTAGTTTCAAGACGATGCCGTTGGATTGTCCAAGGCACCCCGGGTCCTTACCAAGGTAATGACCGAAAGGAGGATTCGTCTTCAAAGAAAATGGACGACCTCCTGATAAGAACAAGGTCCAGAGAACAGTTGGAGGTCGGAGTAGCACTATCTCAAGTAGTTCTACGACAGCACGGGTGGATTCTAAATATTCCAAAACCGCAGTTGTTCCGACGACACGTCTGCTGGTCCTAGGGATGATTCTGGACACAGTCCAGGAAAAGGTGTTTCTCCCAGAGGAGAAAGCCAGGGAGTTATCCGAGCTAATCGGGATCCTCCTAAAACCAGGAAAAGTGTCAGTGCATCATTGCACAAGAGTCCTGGTAAAAATGGTGGCTTATTACGAAGCACTTCCATTCGGCAGATTTCACGCAAGAACTCTTCAGTGGGATCTGCTGGACAAATGGTCCGGATCGCATCTTCAGATGCATCAGCGGATAACCCTATATCCAAGGACAAGGGTGTCTCTCCTGTGGTGATTACAGAGTGCTCATCTTCTAGAGGGCCGCAGATTCGGCATTCAGGATTGGATGCTCGTGACCACGGAGGCCAGCCTGAGAGGCTGGGGAGCAGTCACACAAGGAGTGTGATCAAGTCTGGAGAATTCTCTCCACATAAATATACTGGAGCTAAGAGCAAATTTATAATGCTCTAAGCTTAGCAAGACCTCTGCTTCAAGGTCAGCCGGTATTGATCCAGTGGGATAACATCACGGCAGTCGCCCACGTAAACAGAAAGGGCGGCACAAGAAGCAGGAGGGCAGTGGCAAAACTGCAAGGATTTTTCGCTAGGCGGAAAATCATGTGATAGCACTGTCAGCAGTGTTCATTCCGGGAGTGGACGACTGGGAAGCAGACTTCCTCAGCAGGCACGACCTCCACCCGGGAGAGTGGGAACTTCATCGGGAAGTTTTCCGCATGATTGTGAACCGTTGGGAAAGACCAAAGGTGGACATGATGGCGTCCCGCCCGAACAAAAAATGGGACAGGTATTGCGCCAGGTCACGAGACCTTCAGGCGATAGCTGTGGACGTCCTGGTAACACCGTGGGTGTAACAGTCGGTGTATGTGTTCCCTCCTCTGCTTCTCATAACCAAGGTATTGAGAATTATAAGACATAGAGGAGTAAGAACTATACTCGTGGCTCCGGATTGGCCAAGAGGGACTTGGTAACCGGAACTTCAAGAGATGCTCACAGAGGACTAATGGCCTCGGGAGCTAAGAAGGGATTTGCTTTCAGCAAGTACCATGTCTGTTCCAAGAGGAACCGGGGCATCGGCCTTTAAGAAAGGACCTGCTCCAGCAGGGACCTTGTCTGTTCCAAGACTTACCGCGACTGCGTTTGACGGCATGGCGGTTTGAACGCCGGATCCTAAGGGAAAAGGCATTCCGAAAGAGGTCATACCTACCCTGGTCAAAGCCAGGAAGGAGGTGACCGCACAACGTTATCACCACATGTGGTAAAAATATGTTGCGTGGGTGAGGCCAGGAAGGCCCCACGAAAAAAATTTCAACTAGGTCGATTTCTGCACTTCCTGCAAACAGGAGTGTCTATGAACCTCAAATTGGGGTCCATTAAGGTTCAAGTTTCGGCCCTATAGATTTTCTTCCAGAAAGAATTGGCTTCAGTTCCTGAAGTCCAGACGTTTGTCAAGGGAGTATTGCATATACAGCCCTTGTGTGCCTCCAGTGGCACCGTGGGATCTCAACGTAGTGTTGGGATTCCTCAAATCATATTGGTTTGAACCACTCAAATCTGTGGATTTGAAATATCTCACATGGAAAGTGACCATGCTGTTGGCCCTGGCCTCGGCCAGGCGATTGTAAAAATTGGCGGCTTTGTCTTACAAAAGCCCATATTTGATTTTCCATTCGGACAGGGCAGAACTGCGGACTCGTCCCCAGTTTCTTCCTAAGGTGGTGTCAGCGTTTCACCTGAAACAACCTATTGTGGTGCCTGCGGCTACTAGGGACTTGGAGGACTCCAAGTTGCTAGACGTTGTCAGGGCCCTGAAAATATATATATAATTCCAGGATGGCTGGAGTCAGAAAGTCTGACTTGCTGTTTATATTGTAGGTACCCAAAAAGCTGGGTGCTCCTGCTTCTAAGCAGACTATTGCTCGTTGGATTTGTAGTACAATTCAGCTTGCACATTCTGTGGCAGGCCTGCCACAGCCAAAATCTGTAAATGCCCATTCCACAAGGAAGGTGGGCTCATCTTGGGCGGCTGCCCGAGGGGTCTCGGCTTTACAACTTTGCCGAGCAGCTACTTGGTCAGGGGCAAACACGTTTGCTAAATTCTACAAATTTGATACCCTGGCTGAGGAGGACCTGGAGTTCTCTCATTCGGTGCTGCAGAGTCATCCGCACTCTCCCGCCCGTTTGGGAGCTTTGGTATAATCCCCATGGTCCTGACGGAGTCCCCAGCATCCACTAGGACGTTAGAGAAAATAAGATTTTACTTACCGATAAATCTATTTCTCATAGTCCGTAGTGGATGCTGGGCGCCCATCCCAAGTGCGGATTGTCTGCATTACTTGTACATAGTTATTGTTACAAAAAAATCGGGTTATTATTGTTGTGAGCCATCTTTTTTAGAGGCTACTTCATTGTTATCATACTGTTAACTGGGTTCAAATCACAAGTTGTACGGTGTGATTGGTGTGGCTGGTATGAGTCTTACCCGGGATTCAAGATCCTTCCTTATTGTGTACGCTCGTCCGGGCACAGTACCTAACTGAGGCTTGGAGGAGGGTCATAGGGGGAGGAGCCAGTACACACCATGTGATCCTAAAAGCTTGCTTTTGTGCCCTGTCTCCTGCGGAGCCGCTATTCCCCATGGTCCTGACGGAGTCCCCAGCATCCACTACGGACTATGAGAAATAGATTTATCGGTAAGTAAAATCTTATTATAAGTGTTTTTCCCCTTATAGCTGCTGTATCTTTAATACTGCGCTTAATTTGTGCCCCCCCTCTCTTTTTTAACCCTTTCTGTAGTGTAGTGACTGCAGGGGAGAGACAGGGAGCTTCCCTCCAACTGAGCTGTGAGGGAAAATGGCGCCAGTGTGCTGAGGAGATAGGCTCCGCCCCCTTATCGGCTGCCTTATCTCCCGTTTTTCTATGTATTCTGGCAGGGGTTAAATGCATCCATATAGCCCAGGAGCTATATGTGATGCATTTTTTGCCATCCAAGGTGTTTTTTATTGCGTCTCAGGGCGCCCCCCCCCCAGCGCCCTGCACCCTCAGTGACCGGAGTGTGAAGTGTGCTGAGAGCAATGGCGCACAGCTGCAGTGCTGTGCGCTACCTTGTTGAAGACAGGACGTCTTCTGCCGCCGATTTTCCGGACCTCTTCTGCCTTCTGGCTCTGTAAGGGGGCCGGCGGCGCGGCTCTGGGACCCATCCAAGCTGGGCCTGTGATCGTCCCTCTGGAGCTAATGTCCAGTAGCCTAAGAAGCCCAATCCACTCTGCACGCAGGTGAGTTCGCTTCTTCTCCCCTTAGTCCCTCGATGCAGTGAGCCTGTTGCCAGCAGGTCTCACTGAAAATAATAAACCTAAACTAAAACTTTCACTAAGAAGCTCAGGAGAGCCCCTAGTGTGCACCCTTCTCGTTCGGGCACAGAGATCTAACTGAGGCTTGGAGGAGGGTCATAGGGGGAGGAGCCAGTGCACACCAGATAGTCCTAAAGCTTTCTTTAGATGTGCCCAGTCTCCTGCGGAGCCGCTATTCCCCATGGTCCTTACGGAGTCCCCAGCATCCACTTAGGACGTTAGAGAAAATAAAAAAAACACAAGAAAGTCCGAGGTGCGTCCTTTCTTGCCAGAGGCGGGGGTAGAGAAAAGAAGCTGCACAACACAGCTAGTTCCCAGGAACAGAAGTCCTAAAAACCCCGGCCTCTACAAAAATCCACCGCATGTCACTGGGGCTCCACAGGCGGAGCTAGGCCCGGTGGGGGCACGCCTTCGGAAGTTCAGCCACAAGTGGGTTCACTCCCTGTTAGATCCCTGGGCAATAGATATTGTGTCTCAGGGATACAAGCTGGACTTTGAGAAGATGCCTCCTCACCGACGGCCCTGCCGGCTTCCCCCCACGAGAGGGAAACAGTGTTAACTGCAATTCACAAATTGTATCTTCAACAGGTGGTGGTCAAGGTTCCCCTCCTTCAACAAGGAGGGGGTTATTATTTGACCATGATGTAGTCCCGAAACCATACGGTTCGGTCAGATCCATATTGGTGTGAGGCTAGGAAGGCCTCCACGGAGGAATTCCAGCTGGGCCGTTTCCTTCACTTCCTACAGACGGGGGTGTCGTTGGGCCTGAAATTGGGTTCCATTAAGGTCCAGATTTCGTCCCTGTCTATTTTCTTTAAAAAAGAACTGGCTTCGCTGCCTGAAGTTCAGACATTTGTAAAGGGAGTGCTGCATATTCAGCCACCTTTTGTGCCCCCAGTGGCACCTTGGGATCTTAACGTGGTGTTAAGTTTCCTGAAGTCACATTGGTTTGAACCACTTAAAACCGTGGAGTTAAAATATGTCACGTGGAAGGTGGTCACGCCTCGGCGAGGCGTGTGTCAGAATTATCGGCTTTGTCACATAAAAGCCCTATCTGGTTTTTCATATGGACAGAGCGGAATTGAGGACTCGTCCACAATTTCTGCCAAAGGTGGTGTCATCTTTTCATATGAACCAACCTATTGTGGTGCCTGTGGCTACTCGTGACTTGGAGGATTCCGAGTTACTAGATGTAGTCAGGGCTTTGAAGGTTTATGTAGCCAGAACGGCTAGAGTCAGGAAAACTGAGTCGCTGTTTATCCTGTATGCATCCAACAAGCTGGGTGCTCCTGCTTCAAAGCAAACCATTGCTCGCTGGATCTGTAACACGATTCAGCAGGCTCATCCTGCGGCTGGATTGCCGCATCCAAAATCAGTAAAGGCTCATTCCACAAGATAGGTGGGCTCTTCTTGGGCGGCTGCCCGAAGGGTCTCGGCATTACAGCTTTGCCGAGCAGCTACTTGGTCGGGTTCAAACACATTTGCAAAGTTCTACAAGTTTGATACCCGGGCTGAGGAGGACCTTGAGTTTGCTCATTCGGTGCTGCAGAGTCATCCGCACTCTCCCGCCCGTTTGGGTGCTTTGGTATAATCCCCATGGTCCTTACGGAGTCCCCAGCATCCACTAGGACGTTAGAGAAAATAGGATTTTACTTACCGGTAAATCTATTTCTCGTAGTCCGTAGTGGATGCTGGGCGCCCGTCCCAAGTGGGGACTTCTTCTGCAACACTTGTATATAGTTATTGCTTATATAAGGGTTCTTTTATGGTTGCATCAGGTTTGTCTGATGCTCTGTTGTTGTTCATACTGTTAACTGGGTATGGTTATCACGAGTTATACGGTGTGATTGGTGTGGCTGGTATGAGTCTTACCCTGGATTCCAAAATCCTTTCCTTGTATTGTCAGCTCTTCCGGGCACAGTTTCCTTAACTGAGGTCTGGAGGAGGGACATAGGGGGAGGAGCCAGTGCACACCAGTAGTCCTAATTCTTTCTTAGAGTGCCCTGTCTATTCCCCATGGTCCTTACGGAGTCCCCAGCATCCACTACGGACTACGAGAAATAGATTTACCGGTAAGTAATATCCTATTTTTTCAGGGACGGAGACAGCTGTGTCTCCATCTCTATACAAACCGCGACCGCTACCGCGACCGCGATCACAGAAGCTCCTACTACTGCTGCAGGGAGCTCTCGTCGGAATAGCTCAGCCTCTGCCCAGAGGAGTGTGGAAATTGCCTATTTCTTGGTATGTGTGTGTTAATGTTTGCAATGTATGTGTATGTGAGTTTCTTATGTTAATATATATTTCTCTAACGTCCTAGTGGATGCTGGGGACTCCGTAAGGACCATGGGGAATAGACGGGCTCCGCAGGAGACTGGGCACTCTAAAGAAAGATTTAGTACTACCTGGTGTGCACTGGCTCCTCCCTCTATGCCCCTCCGCCAGACCTCAGTTAGAATCTGTGCCCGGCCAGAGCTGGGTGCTTTTAGTGGGCTCTCCTGAGCTTGCTAATAAGAAAGTATTTTAGTTAGGTTTTTTATTTTCAGAGAGCTTCTGCTGGCAACAGACTCTCTGCTACGAGGGACTGAGGGGAGAGAAGCAAACCTACTAACTGCGGCTAGGTTGCGCTTCTTAGGCTACTGGACACCATTAGCTCCAGAGGGATCGAACACAGAACCTGACCTTGTCGTCCGTTCCCGGAGCCGCGCCGCCGTCCCCCTCGCAGAGCCAGAAGACAGAAGCCGGCAGAAGCAAGAAGACATCGAAATCGGCGGCAGAAGACTCCTGTCTTCACATGAGGTAGCGCACAGCACTGCAGCTGTGCGCCATTGCTCCCACATTAGACCCACACACTCCGGTCACTGTGGGGTGCAGGGGGGGGGCGCCCTGGGCAGCAATTAAGTACCTCCTGGCAAAAGCAGCATATATACAGTTGGACACTGTTATATGCATGAGCCCCCGCCATTAATTTTACACAAAATCGCGGGAGAAGCCCGCCGCTGAGGGGGCGGGGCCTTCTTCCTCAGCACTCACCAGCGCCATTTTCTCTCCACAGATCAGCTGAGAGGAAGCTCCCCAGGCTCTCCCCTGCATGATAGAGAGGGTGTAAAAGAGAGGGGGGGCACATAAATTCTGCGTAAAAATAATATATACAGCAGCTACTGGGTTAACACTAAGTTACTGTGTGATTCCTGGGTCATATAGCGCTGGGGTGTGTGCTGGCATACTCTCTCTCTCTGTCTCTCCAAAGGGCCTTGTGGGGGAACTGTCTTCAAATAGAGCATCCTCTGTGTGTGTGGTGTGTCGGTACGTGTGTGTCGACATGTCTGAGGTAAAAGGCTCCCCTAAGGAGGAGATGGAGCAAATATGTGTGTGAGAGAGTGTCTCCGTCGACAACGCCGACACCTGTTTGGATATGTGTAAGAGCTGAGGTGAATTTATTGCACAAAAGATTAGAGAACAGACAGGAAATCTACCCTTGTCTGTCCCTATGTCACAGAGACCTTCAGAGTCTCTCAATGCTCACTATCCAAAATTATAAACACTGATATCGACACGGAGTTTGACTCCAGTGTCGACTACGATAATGCAAAGTTACAGCCAAGTTGGCTGAAAGGTATTCAATATATGATTATTGTAATAAAAGATGATTTGCATATCACTGATGACTCATCTGTCCCTGACACAAGGGTACACATGTTAAGGGGAAGAAAGCTGAGGTAAATTTCCCTCCTCTCATGAGGAAAAAGAGCGGAAAACTCCAGACAAGAGACTGCAGCTTCCCACAAAAAATTCTCAAGCAGTATCCTCTCCCCACTAGGGCCAGGATGTGAAGGGAATCTTCCCCTAGGGTGTCCCGTTTGCCCAGAAGGTAGCACTAGCTATTCTCAGGAATCCTGCAGATAGCGTGCACATTCTAGTATACTACTCAGACCGGCGATTGTGTCGGCATGGGTTTATAGCGCTGTGGCAGCGTGGACAGGTACCTTATCAGCAGAGACTGAGACCCTAGGATGCATATATATATATATATATATATATATATATAGAAATATATATATATTAAAGATGCTGTCTTAAGTGATAGGTATGTATATAACTGGGTCCTAGAGTCAAAGCTATGTCGATTTCTGCTTGACGTGTCCTGTAGAAGATGCAATGGACAGATGATGCCGACTTAAGAGGCATGTGGAAGGCTGAGGATTGTGTGGAGAAGGGTTCTCGGACCTGGTCTCCACAGCTATAGCTGGTAATTCTGATATTTTGCCTTATATTCCTGCACAGCCTAGGAAAGCACGACATTATCAAATGCAGCCCTCCGAATAAAGAAACAAGAAAGTCCGAGGTGCGTCCTGTCTTGCCAGAGGCGGGGGCAGAGGAAAGAAGCTGCACAACACAGCTAGTTCCCAGGAACAGAAGTCCTCCCCGGCCTCTACAAAAATCCACCGCATGTCGCTGGGGCTCCACAGGCGGAGCTAGGCCCGGTGGGGGCACGCCTTCGTAAGTTCAGCCACAAGTGGGTTCACTCCCTGTTAGATCGCGGGACAGAAGCCCGTCGCTGAGGGGGCGAGGCTTCTTCCTCAGCACTAACCAGCGCCATGTTTTTTCTCCACAGCACCGCTGAGAGGAAGCTCCCCAGTCTCTCCCCTGCAGTTACACGGTAGAAGAGGGTAAAAAGAGAGGGGGGGCACATAATTAGGCGCAAAAATCAATATAAACAGCAACTACTGGGTTAACATTAAGTTACTGTGTTATTCCTGGGTTAATAGCGCTGGGGTGTGTGCTGGCATACTCTCTCTCTGTCTCTCCAAAGGGCCTTATGGGGGAATTGTCTTCGAATGAGCATTCCCTGAGTGTGTGGTGTGTCGGTACGTGTGTGTCGACATGTCTGAGGTAAAAGGCTCCCATAAGGAGGAGATGGAGCAAATATGTGTGTGAGAGGGTGTCTCCGTCGACAACGCCGACACCTGTTTGGATATGTGTAATTAAGTGCTAAGGTAAATTTATTGCACAAAAGATTAGAGAACAGACAGGAAATCTACCCATGTCTGTCCCTATGTCGCAGAGACCTTCAGAGTCTCTCAATGATCACTATCCAAAATAATAGACACTGATATCGACACGGAGTTGACTCCAGTGTCGACTACGATAATGCAAAGTTACAGCCAAGATGGCAGAAAAGTATTCAATATATGTTTATTGTAATAAAAGATGATTTGCATATCACTGATGACTCATCTGTCCCTGTCACAAGGGTACACATAATTAAGGTGAAGAAAGCTGAGGTAAATTTCCCTCCTCTCATGATAAAAAAGAGCGGGAAACTCCAGACAAGAGATTGCAGTTTCCCATAAAGAATTCTCAGGCAGTATCCTTTCCCCACTAGGGCCAGGATATGATGGGAATCTTCCCCTAGGGTGTCACAAAAGGCAGCCCTGATGTTACAGCTATTCTCAGGGATCCTGCAGATAGCGTGCACAACTGCACATTCTGGTACACTACTCAGACCGGCGATTGTGTCGGCATGGGTTTATAGCGCTGTGGCAGCGTGGATAGGTACCTTATCAGCAGAGATTGAGACCCTAGTATATAGATATATATATGTAAAAATACAGATAAGGGCGGCACTCCAATGGATTTGAAAAAAACAGCTCACCAAGCCAGCATAAGTTCAATCAACGTTTCAGGTGTCTTTATTCCCAGCACTGACGTTATTCATATAATTAACAGCGTGGTTGCCATGTCAGAGAATACTTGCATGTCCAAGTCTTCTTCAAACAACTCTGGATGTGACCGGCACTCCTACAGCAAAGATAAGATACCAGGGTGCCTTCCCGTGGCACCACAAGGCCCAGCAGACAAAATACAGATAAGGGCGGCACTCCAATGGATTTGAAAAAAACAGCTCACCAAGCCAGCATAAGTTCAATCAACGTTTCAGGTGTCTTTATTCCCAGCACTGACGTTATTCATATAATAAACAGCGTGGTTGCCATGTCAGAGAATACTTGCATGTCCAAGTCTTCTTCAAACAACTCTGGATGTGACCGGCACTCCTACAGCAAAGATAAGATACCAGGGTGCCTTCCCGTGGCACCACAAGGCCCAGCAGACAAAATACAGATAAGGGCGGCACTCCAATGGATTTGAAAAAAACAGCTCACCAAGCCAGCATAAGTTCAATCAACGTTTCAGGTGTCTTTATTCCCAGCACTGACGTTATTCATATAATAAACAGCGTGGTTGCCATGTCAGAGAATACTTGCATGTCCAAGTCTTCTTCAAACAACTCTGGATGTGACCGGCACTCCTACAGCAAAGATAAGATACCAGGGTGCCTTCCCGTGGCACCACAAGGCCCAGCAGACAAAATACAGATAAGGGCGGCACTCCAATGGATTTGAAAAAAACAGCTCACCAAGCCAGCATAAGTTCAATCAACGTTTCAGGTGTCTTTATTCCCAGCACTGACGTTATTCATATAATAAACAGCGTGGTTGCCATGTCAGAGAATACTTGCATGTCCAAGTCTTCTTCAAACAACTCTGGATGTGACCGGCACTCCTACAGCAAAGATAAGATACCAGGGTGCCTTCCCGTGGCACCACAAGGCCCAGCAGACAAAATACAGATAAGGGCGGCACTCCAATGGATTTGAAAAAAACAGCTCACCAAGCCAGCATAAGTTCAATCAACGTTTCAGGTGTCTTTATTCCCAGCACTGACGTTATTCATATAATAAACAGCGTGGTTGCCATGTCAGAGAATACTTGCATGTCCAAGTCTTCTTCAAACAACTCTGGATGTGACCGGCACTCCTACAGCAAAGATAAGATACCAGGGTGCCTTCCCGTGGCACCACAAGGCCCAGCAGACAAAATACAGATAAGGGCGGCACTCCAATGGATTTGAAAAAAACAGCTCACCAAGCCAGCATAAGTTCAATCAACGTTTCAGGTGTCTTTATTCCCAGCACTGACGTTATTCATATAATAAACAGCGTGGTTGCCATGTCAGAGAATACTTGCATGTCCAAGTCTTCTTCAAACAACTCTGGATGTGACCGGCACTCCTACAGCAAAGATAAGATACCAGGGTGCCTTCCCGTGGCACCACAAGGCCCAGCAGACAAAATACAGATAAGGGCGGCACTCCAATGGATTTGAAAAAAACAGCTCACCAAGCCAGCATAAGTTCAATCAACGTTTCAGGTGTCTTTATTCCCAGCACTGACGTTATTCATATAATAAACAGCGTGGTTGCCATGTCAGAGAATACTTGCATGTCCAAGTCTTCTTCAAACAACTCTGGATGTGACCGGCACTCCTACAGCAAAGATAAGATACCAGGGTGCCTTCCCGTGGCACCACAAGGCCCAGCAGACAAAATACAGATAAGGGCGGCACTCCAATGGATTTGAAAAAAACAGCTCACCAAGCCAGCATAAGTTCAATCAACGTTTCAGGTGTCTTTATTCCCAGCGCTTGGTGAGCTGTTTTTTTCAAATCCATTGGAGTGCCGCCCTTATCTGTATTTTGTCTGCTGGGCCTTGTGGTGCCACGGGAAGGCACCCTGGTATCTTATCTTTGCTGTAGGAGTGCCGGTCACATCCAGAGTTGTTTGAAGAAGACTTGGACATGCAAGTATTCTCTGACATGGCAACCACGCTGTTTATTATATGAATAACGTCAGTGCTGGGAATAAAGACACCTGAAACGTTGATTGAACTTATGCTGGCTTGGTGAGCTGTTTTTTTCAAATCCATTGGAGTGCCGCCCTTATCTGTATTTTGTCTGCTGGGCCTTGTGGTGCCACGGGAAGGCACCCTGGTATCTTATCTTTGCTGTAGGAGTGCCGGTCACATCCAGAGTTGTTTGAAGAAGACTTGGACATGCAAGTATTCTCTGACATGGCAACCACGCTGTTTATTATATGAATAACGTCAGTGCTGGGAATAAAGACACCTGAAACGTTGATTGAACTTATGCTGGCTTGGTGAGCTGTTTTTTTCAAATCCATTGGAGTGCCGCCCTTATCTGTATTTTGTCTGCTGGGCCTTGTGGTGCCACGGGAAGGCACCCTGGTATCTTATCTTTGCTGTAGGAGTGCCGGTCACATCCAGAGTTGTTTGAGGAAGACTTGGACATGCAAGTATTCTCTGACATGGCAACCACGCTGTTTATTATATGAATAACGTCAGTGCTGGGAATAAAGACACCTGAAACGTTGATTGAACTTATGCTGGCTTGGTGAGCTGTTTTTTTCAAATCCATTGGAGTGCCGCCCTTATCTGTATTTTGTCTGCTGGGCCTTGTGGTGCCACGGGAAGGCACCCTGGTATCTTATCTTTGCTGTAGGAGTGCCGGTCACATCCAGAGTTGTTTGAAGAAGACTTGGACATGCAAGTATTCTCTGACATGGCAACCACGCTGTTTATTATATGAATAACGTCAGTGCTGGGAATAAAGACACCTGAAACGTTGATTGAACTTATGCTGGCTTGGTGAGCTGTTTTTTTCAAATCCATTGGAGTGCCGCCCTTATCTGTATTTTGTCTGCTGGGCCTTGTGGTGCCACGGGAAGGCACCCTGGTATCTTATCTTTACTGTAGGAGTGCCGGTCACATCCAGAGTTGTTTGAAGAAGACTTGGACATGCAAGTATTCTCTGACATGGCAACCACGCTGTTTATTATATGAATAACGTCAGTGCTGGGAATAAAGACACCTGAAACGTTGATTGAACTTATGCTGGCTTGGTGAGCTGTTTTTTTCAAATCCATTGGAGTGCCGCCCTTATCTGTATTTTGTCTGCTGGGCCTTGTGGTGCCACGGGAAGGCACCCTGGTATCTTATCTTTGCTGTAGGAGTGCCGGTCACATCCAGAGTTGTTTGAAGAAGACTTGGACATGCAAGTATTCTCTGACATGGCAACCACGCTGTTTATTATATAAATAACGTCAGTGCTGGGAATAAAGACACCTGAAACGTTGATTGAACTTATGCTGGCTTGGTGAGCTGTTTTTTTCAAATCCATTGGAGTGCCGCCCTTATCTGTATTTTGTCTGCTGGGCCTTGTGGTGCCACGGGAAGGGCACCCTGGTATCTTATCTTTGCTGTAGGAGTGCCGGTCACATCCAGAGTTGTTTGAAGAAGACTTGGACATGCAAGTATTCTCTGACATGGCAACCACGCTGTTTATTATATGAATAACGTCAGTGCTGGGAATAAAGACACCTGAAACGTTGATTGAACTTATGCTGGCTTGGTGAGCTGTTTTTTTTCAAATCCATTGGAGTGCCGCCCTTATCTGTATTTTGTCTGCTGGGCCTTGTGGTGCCACGGGAAGGCACCCTGGTATCTTATCTTTGCTGTAGGAGTGCCGGTCACATCCAGAGTTGTTTGAAGAAGACTTGGACATGCAAGTATTCTCTGACATGGCAACCACGCTGTTTATTATATGAATAACGTCAGTGCTGGGAATAAAGACACCTGAAACGTTGATTGAACTTATGCTGGCTTGGTGAGCTGTTTTTTTCAAATCCATTGGAGTGCCGCCCTTATCTGTATTTTGTCTGCTGGGCCTTGTGGTGCCACGGGAAGGCACCCTGGTATCTTATCTTTGCTGTAGGAGTGCCGGTCACATCCAGAGATATATATATATGTATATATAGATATATATAGATATATAGATATATATATAGATATATATATATATATATAAAAGATGCTGTCTTAAGAGATATGTATATATAAAACATGCCCATAGAGACATGAGTATACTGGGTCCTACAGTCAAAGCTATGTCGATTTCTGCTTGACGTGTCCTGTACAATATGCAATGGACAGATGATGCCGACTTAAGAGGCATATGGAAGGCTGAGGATTGTGTGGAGAAGGGTTCTCTGACCTGGTCTCCACAGCTATGGCTGGTAATTCTAATATTTTGCCCTTTAACCCTGCACAGCCTAGGAAAGCACAACATTATCAAATGCAGCCTTTCGAATAAAAAAAAAAAAAAGAATTTACTTACCGATAATTCTATTTCTCGTAGTCCGTAGTGGATGCTGGGACTCCGTAAGGACCATGGGGGATAGCGGCTCCGCAGGAGACAGGGCACAAAAGTAAAAGCTTTAGGACTAGGTGGTGTGCACTGGCTCCTCCCCCTATGACCCTCCTCCAAGCCTCAGTTAGGATACTGTGCCCGGACGAGCGTACACAATAAGGAAGGATTTTGAATCCCGGCTAAGACTCATACCAGCCACACCAATCACACTGTACAACCTGTGATCTGAACCCAGTTAACAGTATGATAACAGAGGAGCCTCTGCAAAGATGGCTCCCAACAATAAACACCCGATTTTTGTAACAATAACTATGTACAAGTAATGCAGACAATCCGCACTTGGGATGGGCGCCCAGCATCCACTACGGACTACGAGAAATAGAATTATCGGTAAGTAAATTCTTATTTTCTCTGACGTCCTAAGTGGATGCTGGGACTCCGTAAGGACCATGGGGATTATACCCAAGCTCCCAAACGGGCGGGAGAGTGCGGATGACTCTGCAGCACCGAATGAGAGAACTCCAGGTCCTCCTCAGCCAGGGTATCATATTTGTAGAATTTTGCAAACGTGTTTGCCCCTGACCAAGTAGCAGCTCGGCAAAGTTGTAAAGCCGAGACCCCTCGGGCAGCCGCCCAAGATGAGCCCACCTTCCTTGTGGAATGGGCATTTACAGATTTTGGCTGTGGCAGGCCTGCCACAGAATGTGCAAGCTGAATTGTACTACAAGTCCAACGAGCAATCGTCTGCTTAGAAGCAGGAGCACCCAGCTTGTTGGGTGCATACAGTATAAACAGCGAGTCAGACTTTCTGACTGCAGCCGTCCTGGAAACATATATTTTCAGGGCCCTGACAACATCTAGCAACTTGGAGTCCTCCAAGTCCCTAGTAGCCGCAGGCACCACAATAGGTTGGTTCAGGTGAAACGCTGATACCACCTTAGGGAGAAACTGGGGACGAGTCCGCAGTTCTGCCCTGTCCGAATGGAAAATCAGATATGGGCTTTTGTAAGACAAAGCCGCCAACTCTGACACTCTCCTGGCCGAGGCCAGGGCCAGCAGCATGGTCACTTTCCATGTGAGATATTTTAAATCCACAGATTTGAGCGGTTCAAACCAATGTGATTTGAGGAATCCCAGAACTACATTGAGATCCCACGGTGCCACTGGAGGCACAAAAGGGGGCTGTATATGCAGTACTCCCTTGACAAACGTCTGGACTTCAGGAACTGAAGCCAATTCTTTCTGGAAGAAAATCGACAGGGCCGAAATTTGAACCTTAATGGACCCCAATTTGAGGCCCATAGACATTCCTGTTTGCAGGAAATGCAGGAATCGACCCAGTTGAAATTCCTCCGTGGGGGCCCTCCTGGCCTCACACCACGCAACATATTTCCGCCAAATGCGGTGATAATGTTGTGCGGTCACCTCCTTCCTGGCTTTGATCAGGGTAGGGATGACTTCCTCCGGAATGCCTTTTTCCTTCAGGATCCGGCGTTCAACCGCCATGCCATCAAACGCAGCCGCGGTAAGTCTTGGAACAGACAGGGTCCTTGCTGAAGCAAGTCCCTTCTTAGCGGCAGAGGCCACGGGTCCTCTGTGAGCATCACTTGAAGTTCCGGGTACCAAGTCCTTCTTGGCCAATCCGGAGCCACGAGTATAGTTCTTACTCCTCTTCGTCTTATAATTCTCAGTACCTTGGGTATGAGAGGCAGAGGAGGGAAAACATACACTGACTGGTACACCCACGGTGTTACCAGAGCGTCCACAGCTATTGCCTGAGGGTCCCTCGACCTGGCGCAATACCTGTCCAGTTTTTTGTTGAGGCGGGACGCCATCATGTCCACCTTTGGTTTTTCCCAACGGTTCACAATCATGTGGAAGACTTCCGGATGAAGTCCCCACTCTCCCGGGTGGAGGTCATGCCTGCTGAGGAAGTCTGCTTCCCAGTTGTCCACTCCCGGAATAAACACTGCTGACAGTGCTATCACATAATTTTCCGCCCAGCGAAGAATCCTTGCAGCTTCTGCCATTGCCCCCCTGCTTCTTGTGCCGCCCTGTCTGTTTACGTGGGCGACTGCCGTGATGTTGTCCGACTGGATCAGCACCGGTTGACCTTGAAGCAGAGGTCTTGCTAGGCTTAGAGCATTGTAAATTGCCCTTAGCTCCAGTATATTTATGTGAAGTGAAGTCTCCAGGCTTGACCACACGCCTTGGAAATTTCTTCCCTGTGTGACTGCTCCCCAGCCTCTCAGGCTGGCATCCGTGGTCACCAGGACCCAGTCCTGAATGCCGAATCTGCGGCCCTCTAGTAGATGAGCACTCTGCAGCCACCACAGAAGAGACACCCTTGTCCTTGGAGACAGGGTTATCCGTTGATGCATCTGAAGATGCGATCCGGACCATTTGTCCAGCAGATCCCACTGAAAAGTTCTTGCGTGAAATCTGCCGAATGGAATCGCTTCGTAAGAAGCCACCATTTTTCCCAGGACCCTTGTGCAATGATGCACTGACACTTTTCCTGGTTTTAGGAGGTTCCTGACTAGCTCGGATAACTCCCTGGCTTTCTCCTCCGGGAGAAACACCTTTTTCTGGACTGTGTCCAGAATCATCCCTAGGAACAGCAGACGTGTCGTCGGGATCAGCTGCGATTTTGGAATATTTAGAATCCACCCGTGCTGTTGTAGCACTACCTGAGATAGTGCTACTCCGACCTCCAACTGTTCCCTGGACTTTGCCCTTATCAGGAGATCGTCCAAGTAAGGGATAATTAAGACGCCTTTTCTTCGAAGAAGAATCATCATTTCGGCCATTACCTTGGTAAAGACCCGGGGTGCCGTGGACAATCCAAACGTCAGCGTCTGAAACTGATAGTGACAGTTCTGTACCACGAACCTGAGGTACCCTTGGTGAGAAGGGCAAATTGGGACATGGAGGTAAGCATCCTTGATGTTCAGAGACACCATATAGTCCCCCTCTTCCAGGTTCGCTATCACTGCTCTGAGTGACTCCATCTTGAATTTGAACCTTTGTATGTAAGTGTTCAAGGACTTCAGATTTAGAATAGGTCTCACCGAGCCGTCCGGCTTCGGTACCACAAATAATGTGGAATAATACCCCTTCCCCTGTTGTAGGAGGGGTACTTTGATTATCACCTGCTGGGAATACAGCTTGTGAATGGCTTCCAATACCGCCTCCCTGTCGGAGGGAGACGTTGGTAAAGCAGACTTCAGGAACCTGCGAGGGGGAGACGTCTCGAATTCCAATCTGTACCCCTGGGATACTACCTGTAGGATCCAGGGGTCCACTTGCGAGTGAGCCCACTGCGCGCTGAAACTCTTGAGACGACCCCCCACCGTACCTGAGTCCGCTTGTAAGGCCCCAGCGTCATGCTGAGGACTTGGCAGAAGCGGTGGAGGGCTTCTGTTCCTGGGAAGGGGCTGCCTGCTGCAGTCTTTTTCCCTTTCCTCTACCCCGGGGCAGATATGACTGGCCTTTTGCCCGCTTGCCCTTATGGGGACGAAAGGACTGAGGCTGAAAAGACGGTGTCTTTTTCTGCTGAGAGGTGACTTGGGGTAAAAAGGTGGATTTTCCAGCTGTTGCCGTGGCCACCAGGTCCGATAGACCGACCCCAAATAACTCCTCCCCTTTATACGGCAATACTTCCATGTGCCGTTTGGAATCCGCATCACCTGACCACTGTCGTGTCCATAAACTTCTTCTGGCAGAAATGGACATCGCACTTACTCTTGATGCCAGAGTGCAAATATCCCTCTGTGCATCTCGCATATATAGACTGTGCATCTTGCATATATAGAAATGCATCCTTTAAATGCTCTATAGTCAATAATATACTGTCCCTGTCAAGGGTATCAATATTTTCAGTCAGGGACTCCGACCAAGCCACCCCAGCGCTGCACATCCAGGCTGAGGCGATTGCTGGTCGCAGTATAACACCAGTATGTGTGTATATACTTTTTAGGATATTTTCCAGCTTCCTATCAGCTGGTTCCTTGAGGGCGGCCGTATCCGGAGACGGTAACGCCACTTGTTTTGATAAGCGTGTGAGCGCCTTATCCACCCTAGGGGGTGTTTCCCAACGCGCCCTAACTTCTGGCGGGAAAGGGTATAATGCCAATAATTTCTTAGATATTAGCAATTTTTTATCGGGGGAAACCCACGCATCATCACACACTTCATTTAATTCATCTGATTCAGGAAAAACTACAGGTAGTTTTTTCACACCCCACATAATACCTTTTTTTGTGGTACTACAAGTATCAGAAATATGCAAAGCCTCCTTCATTGCCGTGATCATGTAACGTGTGGCCCTACTGGAAAATACGTTTGTTTCTTCACCGTCGACACTGGAGTCAGTGTCCGTGTCTGTGTCGACCGACTGAGGTAATGGGCGCTTTAGAGCCCCTGACGGTGTTTGAGACGCCTGGACAGGCACTAATTGATTTGCCGGCTGTCTCATGTCGTCAACAGTTTATTGTAAAGTGCTGACACTATCACGTAATTCCTTAAATAAGACCATCCAGTCAGGTGTCGACTCCCTAGGGGGTGACATCACTAATACAGGCAATTGCTCCGCCTCCACACCATTTTCCTCCTCATACATGTCGACACACACGTACCGACACACAGCACACACACAGGGAATGCTCTGATAGAGGACAGGACCCCACTAGCCCTTTGGGGAGACAGAGGGAGAGTTTGCCAGCACACACCAAAGCGCTATAATATGTATAGGGACAACCTTATAATAAGTGTTTATCCCTTATAGCTGCTATTGTAGTTTATCTAGCCAATTTAGTGCCCCCCCCTCTCTTTTTTACCCTGTTTCTGTAGTGCAGGACTGCAGGGGAGAGTCAGGGAGACGTCCTTCCAGCGGAGCTGTGAGGGAAAATGGCGCTTGTGTGCTGAGGAGATAGGCTCCGCCCCCTTCTCGGCGGCCTTTCTTCCGCTTTTTATGAGGAAAACTGGCAGGGGCTAAATACATCCATATAGCCCAGGAGCTATATGTGATGTATTTTTAGCCAAATATAGTGTTATCATTGCGTCTCAGGGCGCCCCCCCCCCCCCAGCGCCCTGCACCCTCAGTGACCGAAGTGTGAAGTATGCTGAGAGCAATGGCGCACAGCTGCAGTGCTGTGCGCTACCTTATCTGAAGACAGGACGTCTTCTGCCGCCGATTTCCGGACCATCTTCATGCTTCTGGCTCTGTAAGGGGGCCGGCGGCGCGGCTCCGGGATCCATCCATGGCTGGGCCTGTGATCGATCCCTCTGGAGCTAATGTCCAGTAGCCAAGAAGCCCAATCCACTCTGCACGCAGGTGAGTTCGCTTCTTCTCCCCTTAGTCCCACGCTGCAGTGAGCCTGTTGCCAGCAGGACTCACTGAAAATAAAAAAACCTAAGTTTAAACTTTTACACTAAGCAGCTCAGGAGAGCCACCTAGATTGCACCCTTCTCGGCCGGGCACAAAAATCTAACTGAGGCTTGGAGGAGGGTCATAGGGGGAGGAGCCAGTGCACACCACCTAGTCCTAAAGCTTTTACTTTTGTGCCCTGTCTCCTGCGGAGCCGCTATCCCCCATGGTCCTTACGGAGTCCCAGCATCCACTTAGGACGTCAGAGAAACAAAAAAAACAAGAAAGTCCGAGGTGCGTCCTTTCTTGCCAGAGGCGGGGGCAGAGAAAAGAAGCTGCACAACACAGCTAGTTCCCAGGAACAGAAGTCCTAAAAACCCCGGCCTCTACAAAAATCCACCGCATGTCACTGGGGCTCCACAGGCGGAGCTAGGCCCGGTGGGGGCACGCCTTCGGAAGTTCAGCCACAAGTGAGTTCACTCCCTGTTAGATCCCTGGGCAATAGATATTGTATCTCAGGGATACAAGCTGGACTTTGAGAAGATGCCTCCTCACCGACGGCCCTGCCGGCTTCCCCCCACGAGAGGGAAACAGTGTTAACTGCAATTCACAAATTGTATCTTCAACAGGTGGTGGTCAAGGTTCCCCTCCTTCAACAAGGAGGGGGTTATTATTTGACCATGATGTAGTCCCGAAACCATACGGTTCGGTCAGATCCATATTGGTGTGAGGCTAGAAAGGCCCCCACGGAGGAATTCCAGCTGGGCCGTTTCCTTCACTTCCTACAGTCGGGGGTGTCGTTGGGCCTGAAATTGGGTTCCATTAAGGTCCAGATTTCGTCCCTGTCTATTTTCTTTAAAAAAGAACTGGCTTCGCTGCCTGAAGTTCAGACATTTGTAAAGGGAGTGCTGCATATTCAGCCACCTTTTGTGCCCCCAGTGGCACCTTGGGATCTTAACGTGGTGTTAAGTTTCCTGAAGTCACATTGGTTTGAACCACTTAAAACCGTGGAGTTAAAATATGTCACGTGGAAGGTGGTCATGCTATTAGCCTTGGCCTCGGCGAGGCGTGTGTCAGAATTATCGGCTTTGTCACATAAAAGCCCTATCTGGTTTTTCATATGGACAGAGCGGAATTGAGGACTCGTCCACAATTTCTGCCAAAGGTGCTGTCATCTTTTCATATGAACCAACCTATTGTGGTGCCTGTGGCTACTCGTGACTTGGGGGATTCCGAGTTACTAGATGTAGTCAGGGCTTTGAAGGTTTATGTAGCCAGAACGGCTAGAGTCAGGAAAACTGAGTCGCTGTTTATCCTGTATGCATCCAACAAGCTGGGTGCTCCTGCTTCAAAGCAAACTATTGCTCGCTGGATCTGTAACACGATTCAGCAGGCTCATTCTGCGGCTGGATTGCCGCATCCAAAATCAGTAAAGGCTCATTCCACAAGATAGGTGGGCTCTTCTTGGGCGGCTGCCCGAGGGGTCTCGGCATTACAGCTTTGCCGAGCAGCTACTTGGTCGGGTTCAAACACATTTGCAAAGTTCTACAAGTTTGATACCCTGGCTGAGGAGGACCTTGAGTTTGCTCATTCGGTGCTGCAGAGTCATCCGCACTCTCCCGCCCGTTTGGGTGCTTTGGTATAATCCCCATGGTCCTTACGGAGTCCCCAGCATCCACTAGGACGTTAGAGAAAATTGGATTTTACTTACCGGTAAATCTATTTCTCGTAGTCCGTAGTGGATGCTGGGCGCCCGTCCCAAGTGGGGACTTCTTCTGCAACACTTGTATATAGTTATTGCTTATATAAGGGTTCTTTTATGGTTGCATCAGGTTTGTCTGATGCTCTGTTGTTGTTCATACTGTTAACTGGGTATGGTTATCACGAGTTATACGGTGTGATTGGTGTGGCTGGTATGAGTCTTACCCTGGATTCCAAAATCCTTTCCTTGTATTGTCAGCTCTTCCGGGCACAGTTTCCTTAACTGTGGTCTGGAGGAGGGACATAGAGGGAGGAGCCAGTGCACACCAGTAGTCCTAATTCTTTCTTAGAGTGCCCTGTCTATTCCCCATGGTCCTTACGGAGTCCCCAGCATCCACTACGGACTACGAGAAATAGATTTACCGGTAAGTAATATCCTATTTTTTCAGGGACGGAGACAGCTGTGTCTCCATCTCTATACAAACCGCGACCGCTACTGCGTCCGCGATCACAGAAGCTCCTACTACTGCTGCAGGGAGCTCTCGTCGGAATAGCTCAGCTTCTGCCCAGAGGAGTGTGGAAATTGCGTATTTCTTGGTATGTGTGTGTTAATGTTTGCAATGTATGTGTATGTGAGTTTATTATGTTAATATATATTTCTCTAACGTCCTAGTGGATGCTGGGGACTCCGTAAGGACCATGGGGAATAGACGGGCTCCGCAGGAGACTGGGCACTCTAAAGAAAGATTTAGTACTACCTGGTGTGCACTGGCTCCTCCCTCTATGCCCCTCCGCCAGACCTCAGTTAGAATCTGTGCCCGGCCAGAGCTGGGTGCTTTTAGTGGGCTCTCCTGAGCTTGCTAATAAGAAAGTATTTTAGTTAGGTTTTTTATTTTCAGAGAGCTTCTGCTGGCAACAGACTCTCTGCTACGTGGGACTGAGGGGAGAGAAGCAAACCTACTAACTGCGGCTAGGTTGCGCTTCTTAGGCTACTGGACACCATTAGCTCCAGAGGGATCGAACACAGAACCTGACCTTGTCGTCCGTTCCCGGAGCCGCGCCGCCGTCCCCCTCGCAGAGCCAGAAGACAGAAGCCGGCAGAAGCAAGAAGACATCGAAATCGGCGGCAGAAGACTCCTGTCTTCACATGAGGTAGCGCACAGCACTGCAGCTGTGCGCCATTGCTCCCACATTACACCCACACACTCCGGTCACTGTAGGGTGCAGGGCGCAGGGGGGGGGCGCCCTGGGCAGCAATTAAGTACCTCCTGGCAAAAGCAGCATATATACAGTTGGACACTGTTATATGCATGAGCCCCCGCCATTAATTTTACACAAAATCGCGGGAGAAGCCCGCCGCTGAGGGGGCGGGGCCTTCTTCCTCAGCACTCACCAGCACCATTTTCTCTCCACAGATCAGCTGAGAGGAAGCTCCCCAGGCTCTCCCCTGCATGATAGAGAGGGTGTAAAAGAGAGGGGGGGCACATAAATTTGGCGTAAAAATAATATATACAGCAGCTACTGGGTTAACACTAAGTTACTGTGTGATTCCTGGGTCATATAGCGCTGGGGTGTGTGCTGGCATACTCTCTCTCTCTGTCTCTCCAAAGGGCCTTGTGGGGGAACTGTCTTCAAATAGAGCATCCCCTGTGTGTGTGGTGTGTCGGTACGTGTGTGTCAACATGTCTGAGGTAAAAGGCTCCCCTAAGGAGGAGATAGAGCAAATATGTGTGTGAGAGGGTGTCTCCGTCGACAACGCCGACATCTGTTTGGATATGTGTAAGAGCTGAGGTGAATTTATTGCACAAAAGATTAGAGAACAGACAGGAAATCTACCCTTGTCTGTCCCTATGTCACAGAGACCTTCAGAGTCTCTCAATGCTCACTATCCAAAATTATAAACACTGATATCGACACGGAGTTTGACTCCAGTGTCGACTACGATAATGCAAAGTTACAGCCAAGTTGGCTGAAAGGTATTCAATATATGATTATTGTAATAAAAGAGGATTTGCATATCACTGATGACTCATCTGTCCCTGACACAAGGGTACACATGTTAAGGGGAAGAAAGCTGAGGTTGTGAGAGTAATATTGATTAAAATGCTTTTGCTGTATTATTGTTTCACTATATTCTAAAGACTGTATATTAGAGATGAGCGGGTTCGGTTCCTCGGAATCCGAACCCGCCCGAACTTCATGTTTTTTTTCACGGGTCCGAGCGACTCGGATCTTCCCGCCTTGCTCGGTTAACCCGAGCGCGCCCGAACGTCATCATGACGCTGTCGGATTCTCGCGAGGCTCGGATTCTATCGCGAGACTCGGATTCTATATAAGGAGCCGCGCGTCGCCGCCATTTTCACTCGTGCATTGAGATTGATAGGGAGAGGACGTGTCTGGCGTCCTCTCCATTAGAATAGAGATAGATTAGATAGAGAGAGAGAGATTGTGCAGAGTCGCAGACAGAGTTAGTTTACCACAGTCAGTGACCAGTGCAGTTGCTAGTTAACTTTTATTTAATATAATATATCCGTTCACTTCTCTCTGCTATATCCGTTCTCTGCCTGAAAAAAAAAACGATACACAGCACAGTCAGTCACACAGTGTGACTCAGTCTGTGTGCACTCAGCTCAGCCCAGTGTGCTGCACAGTCATCAATGTATAAATTAAAAGCTTATAATTAATTGTGGGGGAGACTGGGGAGCACTGCAGGTTGTTAGCAGGAGCCAGGAGTACAATTATATTAATTAACAGTGCACACTTTTGCTGCAGGAGTGGTGACCAGTGCCTGACCACCAGTATAGTATTGTTGTATACTACTAATATCTCTTTAAATATCAACCAGTCTATATTAGCAGCAGACACAGTACAGTGCGGTAGTTCACGGCTGTGGCTACCTCTGTGTCGGCACACGGCAGGCAGTCCGTCCGACCAGAATTGTATTATTTATTATTATATACCTACCACCTAACCGTGGGTTTTTTTTCATTCTTTATACCGTCATAGTGTCATCCTAATTGTTACGAGTATACTACTATCTCTTTATCAACCAGTGTACAGTGCGGTAGTTCACGGCTGTGGCTACCTCTGTGTCGGCACACGGCAGGCAGTCCGTCCGACCAGAATTGTATTATTTATTATTATATACCTACCACCTAACCGTGGTTTTTTTTTTCATTCTTTATACCGTCATAGTGTCATCCTAATTGTTACGAGTATACTACTATCTCTTTATCAACCAGTGTACAGTGCGGTAGTTCACGGCTGTGGCTACCTCTGTGTCGGCACACGGCAGGCAGTCCGTCCGACCAGAATTGTATTATTTATTATTATATACCTACCACCTAACCGTGGTTTTTTTTTTCATTCTTTATACCGTCATAGTGTCATCCTAATTGTTACGAGTATACTACTATCTCTTTATCAACCAGTGTACAGTGCGGTAGTTCACGGCTGTGGCTACCTCTGTGTCGGCACACGGCAGGCAGTCCGTCCGACCAGAATTGTATTATTTATTATTATATACCTACCACCTAACCGTGGTTTTTTTTTCATTCTTTATACCGTCATAGTGTCATCCTAATTGTTACGAGTATACTACTATCTCTTTATCAACCAGTGTACAGTGCGGTAGTTCACGGCTGTGGCTACCTCTGTGTCGGCACACGGCAGGCAGTCCGTCCGACCAGAATTGTATTATTTATTATTATATACCTACCACCTAACCGTGGTTTTTTTTTCATTCTTTATACCGTCATAGTGTCATCCTAATTGTTACGAGTATACTACTATCTCTTTATCAACCAGTGTACAGTGCGGTAGTTCACGGCTGTGGCTACCTCTGTGTCGGCACACGGCAGGCAGTCCGTCCGACCAGAATTGTATTATTTATTATTATATACCTACCACCTAACCGTGGTTTTTTTTTCATTCTTTATACCGTCATAGTGTCATCCTAATTGTTACGAGTATACTACTATCTCTTTATCAACCAGTGTACAGTGCGGTAGTTCACGGCTGTGGCTACCTCTGTGTCGGCACACGGCAGGCAGTCCGTCCGACCAGAATTGTATTATTTATTATTATATACCTACCACCTAACCGTGGTTTTTTTTTTCATTCTTTATACCGTCATAGTGTCATCCTAATTGTTACGAGTATACTACTATCTCTTTATCAACCAGTGTACAGTGCGGTAGTTCACGGCTGTGGCTACCTCTGTGTCGGCACACGGCAGGCAGTCCGTCCGACCAGAATTGTATTATTTATTATTATATACCTACCACCTAACCGTGGTTTTTTTTTTCATTCTTTATACCGTCATAGTGTCATCCTAATTGTTACGAGTATACTACTATCTCTTTATCAACCAGTGTACAGTGCGGTAGTTCACGGCTGTGGCTACCTCTGTGTCGGCACACGGCAGGCAGTCCGTCCGACCAGAATTGTATTATTTATTATTATATACCTACCACCTAACCGTGGTTTTTTTTTCCATTCTTTATACCGTCATAGTGTCATCCTAATTGTTACGAGTATACTACTATCTCTTTATCAACCAGTGTACAGTGCGGTAGTTCACGGCTGTGGCTACCTCTGTGTCGGCAGTCGGCAGGCAGTCCGTCCATCCATAATTGTATTATTATTATAATATATACCACCTAACCGTGGTTTTTTTTTCATTCTTTATACCGTCGTCATAGTGTCATACTAGTTGTTACGAGTATACTACTATCTCTTTATCAACCAGTGTACAGTGCGGTAGTTCACGGCTGTGGCTACCTCTGTGTCGGCAGTCGGCAGGCAGTCCGTCCATCCATAATTGTATTATTATTATAATATATACCACCTAACCGTGGTTTTTTTTTCATTCTTTATACCGTCGTCATAGTGTCATACTAGTTGTTACGAGTATACTACTATCTCTTTATCAACCAGTGTACAGTGCGGTAGTTCACGGCTGTGGCTACCTCTGTGTCGGCAGTCGGCAGGCAGTCCGTCCATCCATAATTGTATTATTATTATAATATATACCACCTAACCGTGGTTTTTTTTCCATTCTTTATACCGTCGTCATAGTGTCATACTAGTTGTTACGAGTATACTACTATCTCTTTATCAACCAGTGTACAGTGCGGTAGTTCACGGCTGTGGCTACCTCTGTGTCGGCAGTCGGCAGGCAGTCCGTCCATCCATAATTGTATTATTATTATAATATATACCACCTAACCGTGGTTTTTTTATACCACCTAACCGTGGCAGTCCGTCCATAATTGTATACTAGTATCCAATCCATCCATCTCCATTGTTTACCTGAGGTGCCTTTTAGTTCTGCCTATAAAATATGGAGAACAAAAAAGTTGAGGTTCCAAAATTAGGGAAAGATCAAGATCCACTTCCACCTCGTGCTGAAGCTGCTGCCACTAGTCATGGCCGAGACGATGAAATGCCAGCAACGTCGTCTGCCAAGGCCGATGCCCAATGTCATAGTACAGAGCATGTCAAATCCAAAACACCAAATATCAGAAAAAAAAGGACTCCAAAACCTAAAATAAAATTGTCGGAGGAGAAGCGTAAACTTGCCAATATGCCATTTACCACACGGAGTGGCAAGGAACGGCTGAGGCCCTGGCCTATGTTCATGGCTAGTGGTTCAGCTTCACATGAGGATGGAAGCACTCAGCCTCTCGCTAGAAAACTGAAAAGACTCAAGCTGGCAAAAGCACCGCAAAGAACTGTGCGTTCTTTGAAATCCCAAATCCACAAGGAGAGTCCAATTGTGTCGTTTGCGATGCCTGACCTTCCCAACACTGGACGTGAAGAGCATGCGCCTTCCACTATTTGCATGCCCCCTGCAAGTGCTGGAAGGAGCACCCGCAGTCCAGTTCCTGATAGTCAGATTGAAGATGTCAGTGTTGAAGTACACCAGGATGAGGAGGATATGGGTGTTGCTGGCGCTGGGGAGGAAATTGACCAGGAGGATTCTGATGGTGAGGTGGTTTGTTTAAGTCAGGCACCCGGGGAGACACCTGTTGTCCGTGGGAGGAATATGGCCGTTGACATGCCAGGTGAAAATACCAAAAAAATCAGCTCTTCGGTGTGGAGGTATTTCACCAGAAATGCGGACAACAGGTGTCAAGCCGTGTGTTCCCTTTGTCAAGCTGTAATAAGTAGGGGTAAGGACGTTAACCACCTCGGAACATCCTCCCTTATACGTCACCTGCAGCGCATTCATAATAAGTCAGTGACAAGTTCAAAAACTTTGGGTGACAGCGGAAGCAGTCCACTGACCAGTAAATCCCTTCCTCTTGTAACCAAGCTCACGCAAACCACCCCACCAACTCCCTCAGTGTCAATTTCCTCCTTCCCCAGGAATGCCAATAGTCCTGCAGGCCATGTCACTGGCAAGTCTGACGAGTCCTTTCCTGCCTGGGATTCCTCCGATGCATCCTTGCGTGTAACGCCTACTGCTGCTGGCGCTGCTGTTGTTGCCGCTGGGAGTCGATGGTCATCCCAGAGGGGAAGTCGTAAGCCCACTTGTACTACTTCCAGTAAGCAATTGACTGTTCAACAGTCCTTTGCGAGGAAGATGAAATATCACAGCAGTCATCCTACTGCAAAGCGGATAACTGAGTCCTTGACAACTATGTTGGTGTTAGACGTGCGTCCGGTATCCGCCGTTAGTTCACAGGGAACTAGACAATTTATTGAGGCAGTGTGCCCCCGTTACCAAATACCATCTAGGTTCCACTTCTCTAGGCAGGCGATACCGAGAATGTACACGGACGTCAGAAAAAGACTCACCAGTGTCCTAAAAAATGCAGTTGTACCCAATGTCCACTTAACCACGGACATGTGGACAAGTGGAGCAGGGCAGGGTCAGGACTATATGACTGTGACAGCCCACTGGGTAGATGTATGGACTCCCGCCGCAAGAACAGCAGCGGCGGCACCAGTAGCAGCATCTCGCAAACGCCAACTCTTTCCTAGGCAGGCTACGCTTTGTATCACCGCTTTCCAGAATACGCACACAGCTGAAAACCTCTTACGGCAACTGAGGAAGATCATCGCGGAATGGCTTACCCCAATTGGACTCTCCTGTGGATTTGTGGCATCGGACAACGCCAGCAATATTGTGTGTGCATTAAATATGGGCAAATTCCAGCACGTCCCATGTTTTGCACATACCTTGAATTTGGTGGTGCAGAATTTTTTAAAAAACGACAGGGGCGTGCAAGAGATGCTGTCGGTGGCCAGAAAAATTGCGGGACACTTTCGGCGTACAGGCACCACGTACAGAAGACTGGAGCACCACCAAAAACTACTGAACCTGCCCTGCCATCATCTGAAGCAAGAAGTGGTAACGAGGTGGAATTCAACCCTCTATATGCTTCAGAGGTTGGAGGAGCAGCAAAAGGCCATTCAAGCCTATACAATTGAGCACGATATAGGAGATGGAATGCACCTGTCTCAAGTGCAGTGGAGAATGATTTCAACGTTGTGCAAGGTTCTGATGCCCTTTGAACTTGCCACACGTGAAGTCAGTTCAGACACTGCCAGCCTGAGTCAGGTCATTCCCCTCATCAGGCTTTTGCAGAAGAAGCTGGAGGCATTGAAGAAGGAGCTAACACGGAGCGATTCCGCTAGGCATGTGGGACTTGTGGATGCAGCCCTTAATTCGCTTAACAAGGATTCACGGGTGGTCAATCTGTTGAAATCAGAGCACTACATTTTGGCCACCGTGCTCGATCCTAGATTTAAAGCCTACCTTGGATCTCTCTTTCCGGCAGACACAGGTCTGCTGGGGTTGAAAGACCTGCTGGTGACAAAATTGTCAAGTCAAGCGGAACGCGACCTGTCAACATCTCCTCCTTCACATTCTCCCGCAACTGGGGGTGCGAGGAAAAGGCTCAGAATTCCGAGCCCACCCGCTGGCGGTGATGCAGGGCAGTCTGGAGCGACTGCTGATGCTGACATCTGGTCCGGACTGAAGGACCTGACAACGATTACGGACATGTCGTCTACTGTCACTGCATATGATTCTCTCAACATTGATAGAATGGTGGAGGATTATATGAGTGACCGCATCCAAGTAGGCACGTCACACAGTCCGTACTTATACTGGCAGGAAAAAGAGGCAATTTGGAGGCCCTTGCACAAACTGGCTTTATTCTACCTAAGTTGCCCTCCCACAAGTGTGTACTCCGAAAGAGTGTTTAGTGCCGCCGCTCACCTTGTCAGCAATCGGCGTACGAGGTTACATCCAGAAAATGTGGAGAAGATGATGTTCATTAAAATGAATTATAATCAATTCCTCCGCGGAGACATTGACCAGCAGCAATTGCCTCCACAAAGTACACAGGGAGCTGAGATGGTGGATTCCAGTGGGGACGAATTGATAATCTGTGAGGAGGGGGATGTACACGGTGATATATCGGAGGGTGAAGATGAGGTGGACATCTTGCCTCTGTAGAGCCAGTTTGTGCAAGGAGAGATTAATTGCTTCTTTTTTGGGGGGGGTCCAAACCAACCCGTCATATCAGTCACAGTCGTGTGGCAGACCCTGTCACTGAAATGATGGGTTGGTTAAAGTGTGCATGTCCTGTTTTGTTTATACAACATAAGGGTGGGTGGGAGGGCCCAAGGATAATTCCATCTTGCACCTCTTTTTTCTTTTCTTTTTCTTTGCATCATGTGCTGATTGGGGAGGGTTTTTTGGAAGGGACATCCTGCGTGACACTGCAGTGCCACTCCTAGATGGGCCCGGTGTTTGTGTCGGCCACTAGGGTCGCTAATCTTACTCACACAGTCAGCTACCTCATTGCGCCTCTTTTTTTCTTTGCGTCATGTGCTGTTTGGGGAGGGTTTTTTGGAAGGGCCATCCTGCGTGACACTGCAGTGCCACTCCTAGATGGGCCCGGTGTTTGTGTCGGCCACTAGGGTCGCTTATCTTACTCACACAGCGACCTCGGTGCAAATTTTAGGACTAAAAATAATATTGTGAGGTGTGATGTGTTCAGAATAGGCTGAAAATGAGTGTAAATTATGTTTTTTGAGGTTAATAATACTTTGGGATCAAAATTACCCCCAAATTCTATGATTTAAGCTGTTTTTTAGGGTTTTTTGAAAAAAACACCCGAATCCAAAACACACCCGAATCCGACAAAAAAAATTCGGTGAGGTTTTGCCAAAACGCGGTCGAACCCAAAACACGGCCGCGGAACCGAACCCAAAACCAAAACACAAAACCCGAAAAATTTCCGGCGCTCATCTCTACTGTATATATGTCCCTTTACATATATTATAAGGTCATCGTTGCTTGTATTGTATGTGTGAGACAACAGGTGGTTTCCTTAAAATACTTTACAAGATAAGAATGTGAAGCCAAGAGACAGAGAATAACAGAAATAGAGATCTTCAGCAATCGCTCATTCTTTGACAAGACAGACTCCAGGAATACTTTGGGACTGTCTTCTGAATATTACCTTCTATGTCACTGAAACTTGTAATATATATATGATTAGCTAACTTTATACTTCACTGTGATTGGAGGGCATGAAAAAGCCCAGTTCTCTTTTGGTATAAATAAAGGCTCTCTCTGTCACAGGACAGAGCAGTGTTATACTGGCATTGTGTCTAGTGTGACTTCTTGCTCTCCGACCGGCTGTATCCAGAACCATGAATCTCCAAGACAGAAGGGCTACTAAGGCGTTGATAGTTATGGTGTAAGCCTATTACCCTAACATTTCCTGGGTGCTCGTCTGGGATTCCCCTACATTCCTGCCGTCACTGACCAGACCAACCGCTGATGCCCAGGAACCAGCTGAAATAAATCTGTACAGTGGGGTAAGCAAAGACAAGTGCTTTGGCACCTTCTTACTCTCTTTCAGCTCTTCCTGAGGTATGGTGGGGCTCAGTGGGGACGGGTTAGCGGGATCCAAGAATCCAGTAACCTTCTGTCTTTAAAGTATAAGTTGTCTCGTTATCAGTGTATGACTGCATGATATGAGTGTGTTTTATGAGTGGTACATGAGATGTATATAAAAGGCTGGCGAAATTGATCAGAGGACCAAAGACTACCCCTTCCTGAATGCAACCTAAAGGCTTGTCCTGTCTTCTTGGGAATAGGTGCCCCTGGGTCCAAAGATCTTTTCTGCATATAGACCTTGGCTCTCATGAGAAAGAAGTGATACGTGGACATTCTTATGTAAGGTGTCCGGATACGTACCCGCGATTCCAGGTCAGGGTCCTTCACGTTTCCTCTAGGTGACCCTACGGGGCTCCTAAGGCTGGAGGGTGTCTTGTATGACATTTGTGTTATATGTCTAGATTGCCAGACTTATGTTAAAACTGCATTTGTTTTTTGCTTAAATGTTCAGTCTTTGCAGCATCAAAAATTGTAGGAATTGCAGATAGGTCTGTTGGTTGTATTTGGGTGAAAAACAGGGTGATGGGGGAAACAGTGGTCATTGTAGGAACACATCTCAGTAGAAAATATCTGTCACAAGTTGTAGGATAAGATTGGTGTAAGGTGATCACATACTATCCAGTAAGTTTTATTTCTGTATAGATACATAGTATGTGTCCTATGGTCCAGCTCTATATACCTGTTGCATCAGATATACATACATATATAGGAAACATTATTTTTTTAAGAGGATACCCTGAAGTTCAGAGTATCAGAAATAGTAGACGCACAGACTCTTTGAACATGAATGACTTATATGAGTGAATTCAGTAGAGAACTTATAAGGATGCACTATTGAAAGGTTTTCTCACTATATTAATGACGGAAGCTGTCAAATACCTTATAATAAAACCATCAGACATATTATGAGATCTACTGGGGTATTATATACTGAAGTTATGGGAATTCATTAAAATTCATAAGTAACTTAGTGAACTTATGAAAATGTAACTGGAGGGAGTATTCAGTGATTCTGATAAATAGTCATATTTGTATCAATCTGTAACAACTTCAGCTATTACTGAACAGATGGAATAATTACACTTATATTAATTTGTGACAACTGTAAACACTATTGAATAGCTGGTAGTTTAAGAAGTCTATAAAGATATATCTGTCATAGGTAGCAGGCTCTCACTTAGAGATAACATGAATGTGATCTATATAGTATGAACAACCTATATGTATGTATGTATGAGCTCAGTATAATGGAGGTAAATAATCACCAGGCAGACTACAATATATATTGACACAGTATATGTGGAACATTGAATAATTATTCTTGGTGTAATTATGGAACACTTAGGTGATGGTTGTTAATACCCTCTTTCCCCACACATAACGGTTCAATCAGAGATTGATATTTGGACTCTGATCTATAGTAATATATTCAAACTATTTGATGAATAAATACATGATACAGGTAGCGAGCCTTGATTTTTTTTTAAATTTCACTTTATTAACCACTTTATTCACTGAAAAGTATGTATGATAAATATATTATTGTTATATTATTTTTATTTCGTTATCAGACATTTTTTAATGTATTTATTAAAAGTTAATTTTTAATTATTCTACGTGCACCAACAAAGAGACATTCTTTTCTCTTCTACTGGTCAACTAATTTTGTCTCTGAATATCCAGTAGTAGATTCATAACTTATTGACGGATATTAGTCAGGATCTTTTCATAGATATGACAAAAGGAATTGTTAGCTGGTGCAGAGTGTTTCCAATTTCCCCATTCTTTCTATGATTCTAGATGGAGGGTACAGAAATTGGGATAATCACTTTAGTGTGTCTCTAAGTGCTGTTAGTCATATTATACTGTCTTTGATAACTTAGGCAGGGGGTACAAGGTGTTAGGAAAATACTGAATGGTGGAATAAGGGTCTAGTGATCTTAGTTGTGTGTATTGTACAGGAGTTGTAGTATTCCAAACAGAGGGAGATCCCATACCCACACTTACGGGGGATCCTGCTTCCAGGAACAACTCCAGGGGTGTACATTAGAGAATCACATAAAGGCACAACACGCACTGACCATATTAGTCAGAGAACACACTCATCATACCACAATTATCTAAAGAAATTACAAGGCATTATTTGGGTATCACTGATGTTAAATTTGCCCATGAATAAAAGCAGGGCAAATATTTTTGTCTTTACAAAATAATACAGGAGGTAATAGAAGTTGCAGTATATAAGGTAATTGAATCTAGAGAGAGGGGAATATAAGGACCTTGAAAGGGTCAGACTATACATAAAGTATCTGTGACCAGGAACTCATACGGGGGCACTAAGGTAACTGTGACCAGTAACCCATATGGGGGCACAGGGGAGCAAGGGTATGGCGGACCTAGCGCCCAAGACTCCCATTGAGATAGTCAGACAAAAGGAAGGTCCTGAAGCCATTAAGGGAATACAAAAAGTATTCAAAAGGGCAGGATTTTCCCCTCAGGGAACTCTAGATTTCAAGAGATGGGAAATATTTTTTAAGGGAACAGAATGTTTGGATAGAAAAGAAACATCAAGTAGAAATGTGGAAGAAAGTAGCTGCAGAATATCTGCCCAAAAAAGAACAAACATTTTTAGAAGACATAGCATGGGACATACAGATACCAGTACCAACACCAGTAGTAAACCCACCACCACCACAAGTGACACCATTGATTCAGGTACCACCATAATTTGTACCTAACACAGCACCAACTCTGACTACAACTGCAGCACCCTTACACTCACGAGAACCTAATGTGGTACTGAAGAAAAGAGATGGCAAGTGGTATACAGTTTCTTCAGAACCATACAATCCAATATATCCAGATCTGCAAAAGGAATTGAGACAGAGAAAGTGTCCACAATGTCACCAATGTATACCTGAAGGATATGAACATTGCCCCTTTTGTGACAATTGGGTACCCCCCAACGAACCACACTCTGACAATAGCCAGAACACACCCATAATCTCTAAGAACAACCCGTTTCTGGCAAATAGTCCCCAGACTATTGGGACAAGGATAATACATAGAAAAGAACAGTGTAAGAAAATGCAATCAGGGGACTTTAGTACACCATGTCCATGTAATACCTGTGCACCACATGTCCAGATGTTTTATCAGATGCAGCCACCACCATATCCTGAAGAGACTATCACGGCATACCCAGTATCTGTACAAATCACTAGAGACCTTAATGCCGCGGGACTAGCAGACAGGAACACCACAGACTATGGGCTGCATCAGACATGAATGACATAATTTCTAGAGCTCTATACCCACGCAAGTGTCCAAATGCATATTTGAATTATATGAAGAGAATAAATCTTGTTTGGACAGGATCTTGGATAGATATTCGAGAACTAAACTCAGTGTTATTGGGTTCATCAGCTGAAGCTGAAGTAAGAGGATATCCAGCAGGAGCAGCTGCAAACATAGTAGCCCCACTAGCAGAAGATGCACAAAGGACAAAGATAAGCGGGGAACAGTACATGCACAGATTAGAACACTGGTGTAACCAGCAAAGAAACAGAGTACCTGCATTTCCAGATGTTAAACAGAAGAGTGGACAGACTGTCAGACAGTACCATGATATGGTGCATCAAGGACATATAGATGGAGGATTTGATGTGGCCAATACCCAACATGAAAGGCTTTTGAAAACACATTTCTTAAATTATCTCTCAGAAGCCCTGAGAGGAGAATTGTTCCAGGTTAGACCAGAAGCCTCTACCTTAACCATGGAATCACTCCTACAAGTCTTAGAGGCCATAGAAGAAAGACAAGAAGAGAAGAAAAGAAAACAGAAAGAAAAGAGCTCTGTACCCAGAATAACTGTCCATGTATGCAAGAAACAGGAACAAGATCCAAGTAACAGATGTCCAGAAACACAGGAAAGAAGCCCCAAAGGAAAGTCTCTTCAGAAGAAGCGAAGACAAAGGGTTTGTGTTTCTTCAGCAATGAACAAGGACTTATGAGGAAGGAATGTTCCAAATACAAGACATGGGCTCAGAACAGGGCGGCCTCTGAAGCCAGCCCATAGGAAACAGGCGCTCCAGAACTGTACACTGTGGGACAAGAAGTAATTTTAGTATCTGTGCAGTTCCTCATCTCTGAAGACTGTCAAGTCAATTTATTTGGAACCAATGTGTTATCAGCCATTCAAGCCACAGTACAGTATACAGATGTAGCCACCTTTATCTTGACTGTTTCTCCGCCGAGACGGGCGTTTAGCCACGCTAAGGCGATAGCTGAGTTTAATCACAGGCAGGCGCGTTGAGACGATCTAGATACTCATCATGCATTACACATCTCCACCACTGTGTGGCTAATGCTCCACTAATCCAGTACTTTCGATCGTACAGTATAGCGGCGGATTGATCTACAGCTCTGGCAATACTGTAGGCGTAACGGGAGGCGGTGGAAAAAGTATGGAGTACAGTACTGTATGTGTATGGAGACGCAACTACAGTAATTGTGTAAAAGGAAGAATGTACAGTACAATGTATAAACACCGTGCTTTTAAAATATATGAGCGTCTGAGTTCGCTAATGCATAATGGGAATGGAGGACTAGCAGAAGGCGGAGGAAAACACCGTGCTTTACAAATGCGAGCGTCCGAGTCCTCTAAGGCATAAACCAACAGCAATGGGGCGGGGGCCGGGCGCTGTTTGCAGTACTTTCACACATGAAATTAGAAATCTCTCATGAGGCGTCGTGGGCTAGGGGTGAAGGCTCCCACCTCCCTCACTGGGGGTCCAGGGTTCGAGACATGATGTGCTTTCTTTCTTTTTTTTTTTTTTTCTGTAATAATGCACTGTATTATTTTATTTACATTGTAAGACAGTCAATGGAAGGATGCACACAGGTTTCACATAAATCAAAGTACATCTGCAGGAGCGATTCTTTACGCTAAATGCACCCAAACAGCGTGAATGAAATGAGTGTATTCTGACGCTACCAACTAAGCAAAACAGTACTGTAGATCTTCAGCGTTTGTGCATTGCACAGGACCTGAATTTCCTCCCTGTGCAGGCCCCCAGGGGGGAAGGGCGATGGGGGTAGGGGGGAGACGATGGAAAATACTGTGCCTTTGAAATGCAATTACAGTACATGAGCGTCCGAGTACACTACGGCATACTGTAAACCAACACCAATGGGAAGGAAGTGCCAACCTTATTTTTAATGTGTTCCCGTGACATTCACTTTAACATTTTTTTTTTTCTCTCCAATACAGTACATCCAATGGAAGGATGCACACAGGTTTCACATAAATCAAAGTACATCTGCAGGAGCGATTCTTTACGCTAAATGCAACCTACAGTACGGTACTGTAAGTGAGCAAAATAGTACTACAGTGGGCGTTTGTGTATTGCACATGACCTGCATTCCCTCCCTGTCTACTGCATGATCTGTGCAGGCTCCCATGGGGGAAGGGCAACAGGCTAGCAGAAGGCGGAGGAAAACACCGTGCTTTACAAATGCGAGCGTCCGAGTCCTCTAAGGCATAAACCAACAGCAATGGGGCGGGGGCCGGGCGCTGTTTGCAGTACTTTCACACATGAAATTAGAAATCTCTCATGAGGCGTCGTGGGCTAGGGGTGAAGGCTCCCACCTCCCTCACTGGGGGTCCAGGGTTCGAGACATGATGTGCTTTCTTTCTTTTTTTTTTTTTTTCTGTAATAATGCACTGTATTATTTTATTTACATTGTAAGACAGTCAATGGAAGGATGCACACAGGTTTCACATAAATCAAAGTACATCTGCAGGAGCGATTCTTTACGCTAAATGCACCCAAACAGCGTGAATGAAATGAGTGTATTCTGACGCTACCAACTAAGCAAAACAGTACTGTAGATCTTCAGCGTTTGTGCATTGCACAGGACCTGAATTTCCTCCCTGTGCAGGCCCCCAGGGGGGAAGGGCGATGGGGGTAGGGGGGAGACGATGGAAAATACTGTGCCTTTGAAATGCAATTACAGTACATGAGCGTCCGAGTACACTACGGCATACTGTAAACCAACACCAATGGGAAGGAAGTGCCAACCTTATTTTTAATGTGTTCCCGTGACATTCACTTTAACATTTTTTTTTTTCTCTCCAATACAGTACATCCAATGGAAGGATGCACACAGGTTTCACATAAATCAAAGTACATCTGCAGGAGCGATTCTTTACGCTAAATGCAACCTACAGTACGGTACTGTAAGTGAGCAAAATAGTACTACAGTGGGCGTTTGTGTATTGCACATGACCTGCATTCCCTCCCTGTCTACTGCATGATCTGTGCAGGCTCCCATGGGGGAAGGGCAACAGGCTAGCAGAAGGCGGAGGAAAACACCGTGCTTTACAAATGCGAGCGTCCGAGTCCTCTAAGGCATAAACCAACAGCAATGGGGCGGGGGCCGGGCGCTGTTTGCAGTACTTTCACACATGAAATTAGAAATCTCTCATGAGGCGTCGTGGGCTAGGGGTGAAGGCTCCCACCTCCCTCACTGGGGGTCCAGGGTTCGAGACATGATGTGCTTTCTTTCTTTTTTTTTTTTTTTCTGTAATAATGCACTGTATTATTTTATTTACATTGTAAGACAGTCAATGGAAGGATGCACACAGGTTTCACATAAATCAAAGTACATCTGCAGGAGCGATTCTTTACGCTAAATGCACCCAAACAGCGTGAATGAAATGAGTGTATTCTGACGCTACCAACTAAGCAAAACAGTACTGTAGATCTTCAGCGTTTGTGCATTGCACAGGACCTGAATTTCCTCCCTGTGCAGGCCCCCAGGGGGGAAGGGCGATGGGGGTAGGGGGGAGACGATGGAAAATACTGTGCCTTTGAAATGCAATTACAGTACATGAGCGTCCGAGTACACTACGGCATACTGTAAACCAACACCAATGGGAAGGAAGTGCCAACCTTATTTTTAATGTGTTCCCGTGACATTCACTTTAACATTTTTTTTTTTCTCTCCAATACAGTACATCCAATGGAAGGATGCACACAGGTTTCACATAAATCAAAGTACATCTGCAGGAGCGATTCTTTACGCTAAATGCAACCTACAGTACGGTACTGTAAGTGAGCAAAATAGTACTACTGTACAGTGGGCGTTTGTGTATTGCACATGACCTGCATTCCCTCCCTGTCTACTGCATGATCTGTGCAGGCTCCCATGGGGGAAGGGCAACAGGCTAGCAGAAGGCGGAGGAAAACACCGTGCTTTACAAATGCGAGCGTCCGAGTCCTCTAAGGCATAAACCAACAGCAATGGGGCGGGGGCCGGGCGCTGTTTGCAGTACTTTCACACATGAAATTAGAAATCTCTCATGAGGCGTCGTGGGCTAGGGGTGAAGGCTCCCACCTCCCTCACTGGGGGTCCAGGGTTCGAGACATGATGTGCTTTCTTTCTTTTTTTTTTTTTTCTGTAATAATGCACTGTATTATTTTATTTACATTGTAAGACAGTCAATGGAAGGATGCACACAGGTTTCACATAAATCAAAGTACATCTGCAGGAGCGATTCTTTACGCTAAATGCACCCAAACAGCGTGAATGAAATGAGTGTATTCTGACGCTACCAACTAAGCAAAACAGTACTGTAGATCTTCAGCGTTTGTGCATTGCACAGGACCTGAATTTCCTCCCTGTGCAGGCCCCCAGGGGGGAAGGGCGATGGGGGTAGGGGGGAGACGATGGAAAATACTGTGCCTTTGAAATGCAATTACAGTACATGAGCGTCCGAGTACACTACGGCATACTGTAAACCAACACCAATGGGAAGGAAGTGCCAACCTTATTTTTAATGTGTTCCCGTGACATTCACTTTAACATTTTTTTTTTTCTCTCCAATACAGTACATCCAATGGAAGGATGCACACAGGTTTCACATAAATCAAAGTACATCTGCAGGAGCGATTCTTTACGTAAATGCAACCTACAGTACGGTACTGTAAGTGAGCAAAATAGTACTACAGTGGGCGTTTGTGTATTGCACATGACCTGCATTCCCTCCCTGTCTACTGCATGATCTGTGCAGGCTCCCATGGGGGAAGGGCAACAGGCTAGCAGAAGGCGGAGGAAAACACCGTGCTTTACAAATGCGAGCGTCCGAGTCCTCTAAGGCATAAACCAACAGCAATGGGGCGGGGGCCGGGCGCTGTTTGCAGTACTTTCACACATGAAATTAGAAATCTCTCATGAGGCGTCGTGGGCTAGGGGTGAAGGCTCCCACCTCCCTCACTGGGGGTCCAGGGTTCGAGACATGATGTGCTTTCTTTCTTTTTTTTTTTTTTTCTGTAATAATGCACTGTATTATTTTATTTACATTGTAAGACAGTCAATGGAAGGATGCACACAGGTTTCACATAAATCAAAGTACATCTGCAGGAGCGATTCTTTACGCTAAATGCACCCAAACAGCGTGAATGAAATGAGTGTATTCTGACGCTACCAACTAAGCAAAACAGTACTGTAGATCTTCAGCGTTTGTGCATTGCACAGGACCTGAATTTCCTCCCTGTGCAGGCCCCCAGGGGGGAAGGGCGATGGGGGTAGGGGGGAGACGATGGAAAATACTGTGCCTTTGAAATGCAATTACAGTACATGAGCGTCCGAGTACACTACGGCATACTGTAAACCAACACCAATGGGAAGGAAGTGCCAACCTTATTTTTAATGTGTTCCCGTGACATTCACTTTAACATATTTTTTTTTCTCTCCAATACAGTACATCCAATGGAAGGATGCACACAGGTTTCACATAAATCAAAGTACATCTGCAGGAGCGATTCTTTACGCTAAATGCACCCAAACAGCGTGAATGAAATGAGTGTATTCTGACGGACTGTGCATCTTCGGTATTTGTGTATAGCATAAGACCTGTGAAGGCTCCCAGGAGGGAAGGGCGTAGGGCAAGACAGTGGAAAATACTGTGGTCAAAGAAAGGGCATATTTAAAACTAAGGGAAACTGTCACAAAGTACAGTAACTACAGTACTGTACGTTGAATGCCTGGAACGCACGACGTCTGAGACGCACGACGTCTGAGACGCACGACGTCTGGATCGCTCATTGAGCATAAGCATGGCTGCTGTACGTGACCGTCCCTATGCTCTGGGTGAGCTGCGTCTCCTCGTTCGCTGGCGGGACAGAACTCTCGCCAGCAACGAGGAGAAAGTTAGAGCATATAGGAGGGCAAGTAGGGCTATCCTCCAGACCTACAACCGGAGGAGAACGGTGAGGTCTCTCCAGAGGAGATGGAGCGACCTCGTGAGGAGGACCCCACGACGCCTGCAGGCCATAAGGGATTGTAAGTACAGTACATTACTGTAGATTACTGTACTTTAAGTTACTGTAGTTACAGGTACAGTACATTATAGCAGGGGCTGCTGTAGCAGCAGGTATCCGGTCTATACAGCACTGTACAGTATTTGTGGTAAACAAATGGTTAAACAAGGACCAAACATTAACCCGGGTCAAAAGGTCAATTTGTTTTTTTGCGTCGACCTAGATGGTGCGGCTTTTGAAATTGGTTGACACCAGTTACTGTAGGTTGACATGGTCGTTAAGTTGACATGGAAAAAGATCGACATGCGTTTTACAAAAACAATTGTTATTTTTTTAAACTTGTGTATATACAGTAGTTCTTTACAATCCAGGTGGTCTACGATTGTGCAGTGTACAGTATCATGCAGTGTACAGTATATGCAATGTATCACAGTGTATCGTGCTGCGTAATTGCAGCGTGTCATGCAGTGTACATTCAGTATATGGTATTGTGCAGTGAGTGTAATACATAGTGAATCACATCGTGCAGCAGAGCCGGCCTTAGGCATAGGCAAACTACAGTAGGCAAATGCCTAGGGCATTTGCTATGCTTAGGGGAACCAGCAGCTTCTGCTGATTAAAATGATATGCGGCATGCCTATATTTTGCGTGACTGCGGCTGTATCTGTACCTGGCTAGGGCCAGCACTGTCGTGCAGTGTACTGTATACACATGTGGTAATTGCAGTTTTTTGTGTAGTGTACATTGTATCATATTTTGCAGGGAAATGTGCAGTTTGTCATATCACGCAGTGCATACACTATGCAGTCGTGCAGTGCATTGTGTGGTTTAATTGCAGTGTGTCGTGCAGTGTGCCGAAATTTGTGTTTCAGATAGTACAGTGTTCTAAGGGATGTTACTTTGGCAGAAATTATTCTAAGGGATGTTACAGTGGCCTAATGTGTTCTGACGTGCATTACTCTTGCATAAGGTTCATGACTGGCAGATCTCTACTTTGTGACGTAATGTGGATATACTACTGCACTACTGTGACGTACAGTACAGTAACGTGAATAAGGTGCTCTACTGTGTGACACAACGTGAATCAAGGACAGTACTGTGACGTGAATACGGTGCTCTACTGTGTGACACAACGTGAATCAAGGACAGTACTGTGACGTGAATACGGTGCTCTACTGTGTGACACAACGTGAATCAAGGACAGTACTGTGACGTGAATACGGTGCTCTACTGTGTGACACAACGTGAATCAAGGACAGTACTGTGACGTGAATAAACTGCACTACTGTGACATGACGTGAATAAGATGAATTCAGGTGAGTACTGCATCATCTGTCATGAAATCAATTTGTAATGTAATGAACAGTACTGAGATGGTTAAGGGTGGGAGGGCTGCATGCTGATGTGTGTCATAATGTTTATAAGGGCAATGCTTATGTGTGTTACAATGTCTACAGTATAAAGGTAGTGTTCTGTCTAATACCCTGGACCTACTGTACTGTAGCGATACTGTAAGTGTACTGTATGTCACATTTAGAAATGTGCCCCTTAAGTTTTGAAGACAGTACAGTACACTATGCCCTCCTGAGTGATTAGGTGCAGGGTACTAGAATGAATAATTCCATTTATTGTGATGTCATAAAGATGCTGTCAATGTTGAATTTCATTGGCTGTACAGTATGCTGCCATTATACTGTATATATATTTTTACAGGGCTGGTAGCACGACGTCACAGGAGGCGGGACAGGCGCCGCCAAGCTGGTAAGTATTGTCAAATACAGTAGTGTACAGTACATAGTGATTTCTATAGTCCCAACCCCCTGTCCTGACCATCACAGATAACTCGCTGCAATCCGTTAATGTTAAGAATGTCTGTTTACAAAACTAAATGTAAATATTAAACACAAAGTATAAATAACATTGTAGATAGCTGAATACCCGTGCTTCGCTACGGGATGAGGATGGTAAATTCCAGTGATAGTTGTTTGTTAATTTACGTTTGTTGGCGATCTAGTATATAGTACTGTATACTTTAAGCATACTGTATCTTGCTTCTCTGATGCAGATTGTTTATTGGCCGGACCCCTTTTTGGTCCTGGATACTGTACAGTACATGTTTCAAATTGACAGCTTCACTTACAGTACTGTTATTTTTTTTCCCACAGTACCACCACCACCACCACCACCACCACCACCACCACCACCACCTGCTGCGCTGCCAGGTATTGTGTAACGAGAATTCTGGTGCTACTGTCATCGTTGTTACACTACTGTACATGTGTCCTGGATACTGTACAGTACATGTTTCAAATTGACAGCTTCACTTACAGTACTGTTATTTTTTTTCCCACAGTACCAACAACACCACCACCACCACCACCACCACCTGCTGCGCTGCCAGGTATTGTGTAACGAGAATTCTGGTGTGACTGTCATCGTTACACTACTGTACATGTGTCCTGGATACTGTACAGTACATGTTTCCAATTGACAGCTTCACTTACAGTACTGTTATTTTTTTTCCCACAGTACCAACACCACCACCACCACCACCACCACCACCACCTGCTGCGCTGCCAGGTATTGTGTAACGAGAATTCTGGTGCTACTGTCATCGTTGTTACACTACTGTACATGTGTCCTGGATACTGTACAGTACATGTTTCAAATTGACAGCTTCACTTACAGTACTGTTATTTTTTTTCCCACAGTACCAACAACACCACCACCACCACCACCTGCTGCGCTGCCAGGTATTGTGTAACGAGAATTCTGGTGTGACTGTCATCGTTACACTACTGTACATGTGTCCTGGATACTGTACAGTACATGTTTCCAATTGACAGCTTCACTTACAGTACTGTTATTTTTTTTCCCACAGTACCAACAACACCACCACCACCACCACCACCACCTGCTGCGCTGCCAGGTATTGTGTAACGAGAATTCTGGTGTGACTGTCATCGTTACACTACTGTACATGTGTCCTGGATACTGTACAGTACATGTTTCCAATTGACAGCTTCACTTACAGTACTGTTATTTTTTTTCCCACAGTACCAACACCACCACCACCACCACCACCACCTGCTGCGCTGCCAGGTATTGTGTAACGAGAATTCTGGTGTGACTGTCATCGTTACACTACTGTACATGTGTCCTGGATACTGTACAGTACATGTTTCAAATTGACAGCTTCACTTACAGTACTGTTATTTTTTTTCCCACAGTACCAACAACACCACCACCACCACCACCTGCTGCGCTGCCAGGTATTGTGTAACGAGAATTCTGGTGTGACTGTCATCGTTACACTACTGTACATGTGTCCTGGATACTGTACAGTACATGTTTCCAATTGACAGCTTCACTTACAGTACTGTTATTTTTTTTCCCACAGTACCAACAACACCACCACCACCACCACCACCACCTGCTGCGCTGCCAGGTATTGTGTAACGAGAATTCTGGTGTGACTGTCATCGTTACACTACTGTACATGTGTCCTGGATACTGTACAGTACATGTTTCCAATTGACAGCTTCACTTACAGTACTGTTATTTTTTTTCCCACAGTACCAACACCACCACCACCACCACCACCACCTGCTGCGCTGCCAGGTATTGTGTAACGAGAATTCTGGTGTGACTGTCATCGTTACACTACTGTACATGTGTCCTGGATACTGTACAGTACATGTTTCAAATTGACAGCTTCACTTACAGTACTGTTATTTTTTTTCCCACAGTACCAACAACACCACCACCACCACCACCTGCTGCGCTGCCAGGTATTGTGTAACGAGAATTCTGGTGTGACTGTCATCGTTACACTACTGTACATGTGTCCTGGATACTGTACAGTACATGTTTCCAATTGACAGCTTCACTTACAGTACTGTTATTTTTTTTCCCACAGTACCAACAACACCACCACCACCACCACCACCACCTGCTGCGCTGCCAGGTATTGTGTAACGAGAATTCTGGTGTGACTGTCATCGTTGTTACACTACTGTACATGTGTCCTGGATACTGTATAGTACATGTTACAAATTGACAGCTTCACTTACAGCACTGTTGTTTTTTCTCACAGTACCACCACCACCACCACCACCACCACCACCAACACCGTCTGACCAGCAGAGCTCTGGAAGTGGTAATCATTATTTTTGTTACAGACACACTAGTTTCCTACAGTATTACTGTAATTTTTTTATTTTACAATACTTGTTATCTTGTACACACAGACCGCCTCGTTATTGATACCGAGGAGGAGGAAATGGGGGAGCCTTCAGGCCAGCCTGGTAAGAATTGTAATCTACTGTACAGTACTCTACATTCTACATTCATTGATTTATTAACAGTACCAATGGCTTGGGTTTGCGTGACCAGTGGTCAGGATTCCAGCAGTCAAGTGACCGACAGCGGTATCCTGATTGCAGAAATCCCATTGACTTTTCTTTTTGTTTTTTTTATATTCAACACAGATGTCACTTACGTGGACTCTGAGTCGTCGGAGGAGCCGCCACAGTATAGTAAGTACAGTAGGATTTTCTCAAGCCCATTCTTAAAAGTATTGACCAAGTCCACTTTTATTACTTTTCAGGCAGGGAATTCCAAACATGTACTGTACAGTATTTCCCTCACTGTGAAGACCCCTTTTCGCCTCTGTGTGCGAAATCGCCTCTCCTCCAACACGAGTTAAATACAGGCACAGTACAGTACTGTATGTCCCCTACCACTGGACAGTCATTCTGCTCCTACTGTATTATGAATATATCTCTGCCTCCTGTAGCACTGTACTACTGTGCAATTTTGTAGTAACTGTACTCTACTGTATTTTGTTTATAATATTTTTTTATTTTCCACTCAGTAATTATTGACAGTGATGAGGAAGGGGAGAAAAAGCCCTCTCCCCAACTTGGTAAGTAAACTAAAGTATTGTACTGTACTGTACATTGTGTTAAACCAATGGGTTGGGTTTGCATGACCAGCAGGGTGATCCTGATGCATCCTGATTGCAGCAATCCCAACAGGGTGAGGTACGGTATCCTAACCCTCCTCCACTACCCCCTGATTCTGGCCTCGACATTCTCGTCTCTGTGTGCGAAATCTACTCTCCTCCTCCAATTCCTGACTGAATTTTTGCTTTACTGTATTCAACACAGAATACAAAAGTATATTTCATGGAATTTTTGCTTTCACAGGCCCTACACTGTCACAGGCGGTGGCGGAGGACTCTATGTCCATCACCTCACTGCACCCATTAAGTAAGTCCAGTCCGGTACATCTTGCCTCTGTAGAGCCAGTTTGAGCAAGGAGAGATTGATTGCTTCTTTTTTTGGTGGGGGCCCAAACCAACCAGTCATTTCAGCCACAGTCGTGTGGCAGACCCTGTTTATATAACATAAGGGTGGTTGGGAGGGCCCAATCACAATTCCATCTTGCACCTCTTTTTTTATTTATTTATCTTTGCATCATGTGATGTTTGGGGAAAATTGTTATAAGTGACATCCTGTCTGCCACTGCACTGCCACTCCTAAATGGGCCAGGTGTTTGTGCCGGCCACTTGGGTCGCTTAGCTTAGTCATCCAGTGACCTCGGTGAAAATTTTAGGACTACAAATAATATTGTGAGGTGTTCAGAATAGACTGGAAATGAGTGGAAATTATGGTCATTGAGGTTAATAACACTATACAGTAGGATCAAAAATACCCCCAAATTCTACGATTTAAGCTGTTTTTGAGAGGTTTTTGAAAAAAAGCACCAGGATCCAAAACAAGTCCGAATCCAAAAGCAAACACAATAGGACACGAGGATGTGCACGGAGACTGGAGGGGGGCGAGGTTCAGGGGGAATTTTAAGAAAAATTACTTCACAGAAAGTGCAGTGGACAAGTGGAATAGCCTCCCATCAGAGGTGATAGAGCCTAAAACAGTAGAGCTACAGTATTTAAACATGCATGGAAGAGACATACATAAGGATATCCTTACAAAGAAATAAGGATCAAATAAGGTTTGATGTAAAAAAAAGGTTAAAAAAAAGAGGCAGATTAGATGGCCAAAGTGGTTCTTACAGTATTTGTCATCAAATTCTATGTTTCTGTATGCAGACCCTCCAACATGACCCGCCGCACTGCTCTGTTTCTAGACTTCCCTCTTAATTTATGATTTCCATCACCTGTGTTGAACTAGTTATATGATAAGAAAGCTGTTTCTTCACAGGTGATGGCAATAATAAATTAAGAGGGAAGTCCAGAACCAGAGCATTTTGTACCTAGTGGGGCGGGTCATGTTGGAGGGTATGTGTATTTCCTGGAATGAACCTTTTTTTTTTTCACATTAATGTTTTTTTTCACAGGCCCTACACTGGAACAGGCCATGGAGGAGGAGGAGGATGATGATGATGATGATGATGATGCTGCTGCATTTAGTGGTAAGAATTATTACTGACATTGATCTGATGCCATCAGAGTAGCACTTTTCATCAGATTTTTCTGGCAAATGCGTAGAAATCGGATGAAAATTGTTTTTGTTTGAACTGGTGATATTGCCCATACAGTAGCAACCGATCACATCCCACATTAACATTTACAGTATCTAGTTACACTTACAGACGATTATACAGTACAGTAGGTAATATTTGATTGGTTGCTACTGTATGGACAACATCCTGTTCTAAAAAAAACACCCATCTTACTCAATTTCTCTCTCTCTCTCTCTCTCTCTCTCTCTCTCTCTCTCTCTCTCTCTCTCTCTCTCTCACCCCTTGTCACTGTCTCTCCATTCATCTCTCTAGATACTGTCAGTGATGAATTTCCCATTAGGCACGAGAGGCACGTACTGTACCTAGTGGCGGCATCTGTTTGGGGGCCTCAGTTGGATGCTTACAGTATGCTAATACTGTCATCCCAAAAATTACCACTACAGTAACTGCTAAATATTTTAAGTGTACTGTACAATATGCACATACAGTACTGTACAGTATACATAATTCAAAAGAAAAAAGAGTTGCCACCTTATTCTAGTCATAATCACCGGCATACGGGTCACTCACAAATTTTCTGATGGTCTCGGTGGGGTCCCTTGGAATCACCATGCCTGTCACAAGCATACCTTTTTTTACCCACCTGACACTGGGCCTGGACACTAGTGTACTATTACTATACTTTTTACTGTATACTGTATCTTATAATATTCTTCTCTTTTACCCACAGACGACGAGCCAGAATACATTTTTGGTAAATATACTGTACAGTAGCAATAGTTGGTACTGTAATTACAGTATTTTTTTTCTCCAACATTATTTTAAGTCAAACTGATATGACTAACTGTATTTTATCTTTTTACAGTCCGTCGCCAACCAGTGGAGGAGACACCTGGTAATAAAATATAAATACATAATGCACTGTACTGTATTCTAACTTACTGTAACATGTATAACACTGAGCTGATCATCTTCACACCCTCTGACATAACCTTACAGTACATACTGTACTTTCTCTCTTTTTTCACCCTCTTCACTCCACAAATGCATGCTGCCTTTCCTGACTACTGATATAATAGTGTGCAGAGCGTAGCGAGGCACCGTGCCCACCGCATGGCGAGCGAAGCAAGCATAACGAGAATAAGAGACACTATTGCATGATATGTTGTGAATAAAGTTGCAGTACTGTGTGGCGTCATTTCAGATTGGGGAATTACTGTGTGTCCATGCCCCTTCCCAGCAAGAACATGCACCGTTTTGGGATGCACACCGAATGTGCACACTGTTGCTATTTTAAACATACAGTACTGTAGGTTGGAGGAGCACCAAAATGAGGACTGCTATGGTTGAGGGGTGATGGTGCTGGGAAAGGGGTACAGGATCAGAGGCGGAAATAGCGTCTGTGCAAGGGGGCAGCATCCAAAAACTTGACTAGGGAATCATAATATTTATGGCTGGCTCTGAGTACAGTCCACTATTATTGATAGTACTCCCTACAACACCACCTACAGTACTGTAACCCTCTTTTTTCTGAAGCGGTCATGAAATGTCATGACTGCTAATACATACAGTAAATGTCTACAGTATTTGTACTGTGGTGTTTTATTCCTTTGACAATTTGTTTATGACCTATTGAAGCTAAACTCTTGTACAGTACTTTATATTTTGAATACCAGCAATACAGTATAATACTGTACCTACAGTATACAGTAATAATTGTATAGTATTTGAATGTGACTAAATGTTTTTTTTTCTCCAATATAGTGCCAATGATTTATGGGGGCCCCAGACAGGGGCAAGATAGGTGGGCTGGCCCAGAAGCGGGCAGGCAGCAGCCCACTTATACAAGAGGTAAACTAAAGCAATGTTTAAATTACCTCGACAGCATACAGTAGTGTTTGATTTACTGTACTGACAATACAGTACTGTACATTGTAAATAACAAGATTGTCTAATATAGAGTAAAGTACTGTATTGCCATTACTACACTGTAAAGTATTCAGTATTTGTTTTGTAATACTGTCCTTTTTTTCCCACAGAACAGTTGCAGCGTGCCGTTCTGCTCCTGCGGGTGGTGGTCCACCTCTTAGTGGACCACTTTTTTAATTTGTTGTTAAGATCATTTTAAATTTTTTTTTTTTTTTTAATAAATGTTTGTTATTGTACTCCATTGTATAGTATCTTTTTCTACTGTATAAGATAGGCATACTGTACACCATACAATTATCTGGCAGATAATCTGCAAGATCTGGCTGTTTGTAATGAAATTCTCTCGTAATTTAGCTGTCGTGTACCTCCTGAGTGTGCTGGCGTGCTTTCTGTCCAGTTTGGGGTGATTTGGAGCAAGTTTGGTCGGCCATCTGGCCGACATGTGCTGTCGACTGTTTGGCAAACATGTGTTTTCCCTCCAGCATGTGTGTGTCAGGCATTTTGTGTGTGTCAGGCATTTTGTGTGTGTCAGGCATTTTATGTGTGTCAGGCATTGCTGTGTGGTTCCACAAATGTTAGTGTGTCAAAGTGCTGACCACTGACACCACTATTTCACTTTGGACCGCATGCCTTTTGTGGAACCACACAGCCCAGCATGACTTATTGCTGGGCTGTGTGGTTCCACAAATGTTAGCGTGTCAAAGTGCTGACCACTGACACCACTATTTCACTTTGGACCGCATGCCTTTTGTGGAACCACACAGCCCAGCATGACTTATTGCTGGGCTGTGTGGTTCCACAAATGTTAGCGTGTCAAAGTGCTGACCACTGACACCACTATTTCACTTTGGACCGCATGCCTTTTGTGGAACCACACAGCCCAGCATGAGTGTCTTTACTTTAATACTTTTTTTTTTTTTTCCCCACAGATATCTATATACACAAGAAAAGAATGTAACGAAGAACAAACTACTTTTTTGTTTTAATTAACTTTCAAACTTTATTTAAAAAAAAACACCTTTTTTTTCTTCAATAAACTTTTAAAAATAGAAGTTTCCTGTGGTTTTTATTAAAATATGAAATGCAAGATGCCTAACCAAGTTGTTTTACATACAGTATACCACTCTTAATTGAATTCCCATCATACAGTACAGTAGTACTAATTTATACAGTACAGGAAGTTGGGAATACAAACATTGGAAACCACGTCATGTTTATTTTAAGAAACACTTTATTTACGGACAAAATCATTTGGAACATGTAACATCACACATACTGTACTGTATTGTAATAAAGCCAACATCACACATACTGTACGGTACTTTAATCAAAAGGTAACAGCACAAATACAGTAACAATATCAACTTTAACATTTTTATAATTTATTTTTTTGTGGTGGTGGTGCGGGGTAATGGTTTTTGTACTTTATTTTTAGGTTTTGCTTTTTTGAATTATTTTTCGTTTTTGTCTTTTGCTTTTTAACACTGTCGCATACGGACACCAGAATAGAGGACTGACAACAGCAGCCCCTGGATGGAAACGCAGCCCAAGGCCCCAGATGGACACAGCACAATGGACTCGGCTGCTACTGGATAGATACAGCAGCGCCCAAAAAATCAACAGGAATAAAAGGGGCAACTTGTAACAGGCCCTTACATTACCAGGAATGTGGTGAGCCAAGTTCATGCACTCCCCTTTGAGTAACCAAGCTGCTCCAAGTGGATTCAGCACAGTGCATGCAGCCCCAGAAAATGTACAGGTCATACAGGTACATTGACACAATTTTTTAGCTTCAGCTGTGTGAAGCTGATGTGCTGAAGCTAGGAGGTAGGTAATGATCTGGTTTCATCATAGTCGAGCTTCCAAGTCATTTTCCTCTTCGTTCTCAGCACAGAGTTTATGGTATCCCTTATCTTCCTCTTTTCTGGATCACCAATCCTCACGCGGCGTTCACACCTAGCCATGATGTCATGTACCAGATTTTTGGGCAGCGGAAGTTTGCCCTTGGAACCATCAAAGTTCACACGATTGGCCCACGTCAAGTATTTGTCGTACCGTACATGGTGCTGGAACAGAGAATATGCATATTTCTGAATATGTCCATTTGAAGCTCTGTACAGATGGTCGTCCAGGGAAGTTGAGATGACAGCCAGGGCAATATTGTTCAGAGAGCCTCCGAATGTATTGCGAAGTGGCCTGTGAGCAGGTGTGCTGGTCATCATTGGTGTTCCTGGCAACAGCACACTTGAATCCAGGCCTCTGCGGTCGTCCAGCCCTCTGCGGTCGTCCAGGCCTCCTCTGCGGTCCTCCAGGCCTCCTCTGCGGTCCTCCAGGCCTCCTCTGCGGTCCTCCAGGTCTCTTCTGCGGTCCTCCAGGTCTCTTCTGCGGTCCTCCAGGTCTCTTCTGCGGTCCTCCAGGCCTCCTCTGCGGTCGTCCAAGTCGCTGACTTCGTCCAGTCCGCTGCTGTGGTCCAGGCCTCCTCTGCGGTCCTCCAGGCCTCCTCTGCGGTCCTCCAGGCCTCCTCTGCGGTCCTCCAGGCCTCCTCTGCGGTCCTCCAGGCCTCCTCTGCGGTCCTCCAGGTCTCTTCTGCGGTCCTCCAGGCCTCCTCTGCGGTCCTCCAGGCCTCCTCTGCGGTCCTCCAGGTCTCTTCTGCGGTCCTCCAGGCCTCCTCTGCGGTCCTCCAGGCCTCCTCTGCGGTCCTCCAGGTTTCCTCTGCGGTCCTCCAGGCCTCTGTGGTCGTCCAGGCCTCCTCTGCGGTCGCCCAAGTCGCTGACTTCGTCCAGTCCGCTGCTGTGGTCCAGGCCTCTGCGGTCCTCCAGGTCTCTTCTGCGGTCCTCCAGGCCTCCTCTGCGGTCGTCCAAGTCGCTGACTTCGTCCAGTCCGCTGCTGCGGTCCCCCAGGCCTCCTCTACGGTCGTCCAGGCCTCCTCTGCGGTCGTCCAGGCCTCCTCTGCGGTCGTCCAGGCCTCCTCTGCGGTCGCCCAAGTCGCTGACTTCGCCCAGTCCGCTGCTGTGGTCCAGGCCTCTGCGGTCCTCCAGGCCTCCTCTGCGGTCGTCCAAGTCGCTGACTTCGTCCAGTCCGCTGCTGCGGTCCCCCAGGCCTCCTCTACGGTCCCCCAGGCCTCCTCTGCGGTCGTCCAGGCCTCCTCTGCGGTCCTCCAGGCCTCCTCTGCGGTCCTCCAGGCCTCCTCTGCGGTCCTCCAGGCCTCCTCTGCGGTCCTCCAGGCCTCCTCTGCGGTCGTCCAAGTCGCTGACTTCGTCCAGTCCGCTGCTGCGGTCCCCCAGGCCTCCTCTACGGTCGTCCAGGCCTCCTCTGCGGTCGTCCAGGCCTCCTCTGCGGTCGTCCAGGCCTCCTCTGCGGTCGTCCAGGCCTCCTCTGCGGTCGTCCAGGTCTCTTCTGCGGTCCTCCAGGCCTCCTCTGCGGTCGTCCAAGTCGCTGACTTCGTCCAGTCCGCTGCTGCGGTCCCCCAGGCCTCCTCTGCGGTCGTCCAGGCCTCCTCTGCGGTCGTCCAGGCCTCCTCTGCGGTCGTCCAGGCCTCCTCTGCGGTCCTCCAGGCCTCCTCTGCGGTCCCCCAGGCCTCCTCTGCGGTCGTCCAAGTCGCTGACTTCGTCCAGTCCGCTGCTGCGGTCCCCCAGGCCTCCTCTGCGGTCGTCCAGGCCTCCTCTGCGGTCGTCCAGGCCTCCTCTGCGGTCGTCCAGGCCTCCTCTGCGGTCGTCCAGGCCTCCTCTGCGGTCCTCCAGGCCTCCTCTGTGGTCGTCCATGCCGCTGACTTCGTCCAGTCCGCTGCGGTCCTCCAGGCCTCCTCTGCGGTCCTCCAGGCCTCCTCTGCGGTCCTCCAGGCCTCCTCTGCGGTCCTCCAGGCCTCGGTCGTCCAGGCCGCTGACTTGAACCGCTTGGTGGTGTGTTGCAATGATGGTGCGGCAAACTCCAACTTGCCATTCTTCCCTCGTTTGTTCAATGACTTTCTTCATGGCTTCTACCATCTGTTCCTTTATGCCTTCTTTAAGGCCAGCCACATCGGTCTGCAGCTGATTGACCTGTCCACCAACTTCTGACTCCATATTGGTCACCTTACTGAGTAGCTCCTTTAGTAAAACAGGACAGGTACACTGGCAGTCCTGCACTTTGGTGTTCACATCTGTGAAATGCAACCTTCTTCGTGGTGAATGTGTCATGTCTTCTTGTCCAGGGGTGGCTACATGGTCCAAAAAAGAAGCTTCCTGATGCAGCGTGTTTGTCACGTCCTCTAGCACCGGTATTTCCAGATTCATTGGCTGAACACTGTGATCTGCAGGAGATGGAACAATTACATCATTTGCCACACCACATATCATCTCCAACGTATTATTCTTTGCCTTGGCATTTTTTCGTGGTTTCACCACATTTTCTTTCTGAGCCGCCTTGGCAGTTTTCTTCTTCTTTTGTGGGACTAATGCAGCAAGTTTCTGTGCCACTGATGGGTGGGTTTTGGCACTCCCGTAAAATCTGGTAGTCTGCATTCTTTGTCTTTTGTCTAAAAATATAAAAACCACAATAAGAAAACATGTAAAGCACAGCATGCTAAAAATAGCAAACAACTGTACATTTTCAAATAAAGTGCACAACAGTAAAGTGCAAATACTGTACAGTATTTGCCTTTTTTCCCTGTGCCTCCCAACAAGAACCTCTGCAGGAGGGACAGAATGCTCTGTTACGGACTTCAGTTTAAATATACAGTATGATTACCATCACCTGTGCGAACAACTATACTGTACAGTAGTTACTGTATTTGATAAGATAGGTGTTTCACCACAAGTGATAGCAATCATTCAGTACTACTGCACATACCTGTAGTACACCGGGATAAGCAAGGTCTATGTACATTACGTTATACCGAGCTGGATCGCTTAGCAACCTGACAAAATGGCCACCGACCGTGAACTCCCAGCACGTGGCAGCGCTTGGATATGGAGTGAGATACAGTATGGTACAGTCCAGGGGCAATGCTGAAGGAGCGTCACAATCCCCTAGCTCAATTACTAGAGCCATCTTAACAGCAGTGTGGGCCCCTGGACACAGCAATGCACTGGGGCCCCTACCCACTCACCAGCGGAAGGGGTGGGGGGAGCTATCAGCGGCAGCTTTGATGCTCCGCGGGGGATAGGGGGGGTTCTATCTTTCGCTCAGTATGTACAGTAGGACCTGGAGAAATAATTTCTGCTAATTATTCCTTTACTGCACAGATGGGGCAGGAAGGAGAACACTAAACTGTAGAAGGGGGCATTGTGCTGAATGAAGGGGCCCTGGTACATGACTTCCAGGGTGGTAGGGGGTGTTTAATACACAGGGGAGGAGTGGATAATGGAGTGGGCTTAATATTAGTGTTATGGACTGCAATTAGTTTCCTGTATGAAACAGATACAGTACAGTAAATAACCCTCCTTGGAAGTGCATGGGCCCTGTGAGACTTACAGTAGTGTACAGCATAAGGGTCGACTGACATGATGTACAAGCATTACATACAGTACATGTCAGTACTGTATGTAAATTCTTCAATTATTGCCTAACAACAATGCTGCTTACTGTATATTAAATACTGTAGGCCTAGAAATGTGCATCTCAATATAGTAGTTAAAAACACAGGGGCCTATGTGGATAAGCGAGTTCTATGCACACTAAAAATGGCCACCGACCGTGAACCCCCAGCACGTGGCAGCGCTCGTATATGTAGTGAGATACAGTATGGCATACATTTCACAGTTCAGGGGGCAATGCTGAAGGAGCGTCACAATCCCCTAGCTCAATTACATTGGGATAAGCGAGGTCTATGCACATTACGGTATACCGAGCTGGATCGCTTAGCAACCTGACAAAATGGCCGCCGACCGTGAACTCCCAGCACGTGGCAGCGCTCGGATATGGAGTGAGATACAATATGGCATACATTTCACAGTTCAGGGGGCAATGCTGAAGGAGCGTCACAATCCCCTAGCTCAATTACATTGGGATAAGCGAGGTCTATGCACATTACGGTATACCGAGCTGGATCGCTTAGCAACCTGACAAAATGGCCGCCGACCGTGAACTCCCAGCACGTGGCAGCGCTCGGATATGGAGTGAGATACAATATGGCATACATTTCACAGTTCAGGGGGCAATGCTGAAGGAGCGTCACAATCCCCTAGCTCAATTACATTGGGATAAGCGAGGTCTATGCACATTACGGTATACCGAGCTGGATCGCTTAGCAACCTGACAAAATGGCCGCCGACCGTGAACTCCCAGCACGTGGCAGCGCTCGGATATGGAGTGAGATACAATATGGCATACATTTCACAGTTCAGGGGGCAATGCTGAAGGAGCGTCACAATCCCCTAGCTCAATTACATTGGGATAAGCGAGGTCTATGCACATTACGGTATACCGAGCTGGATCGCTTAGCAACCTGACAAAATGGCCGCCGACCGTGAACTCCCAGCACGTGGCAGCGCTCGGATATGTAGTGAGATACAATATGGCATACATTTCACAGTTCAGGGGGCAATGCTGAAGGAGCGTCACAATCCCCTAGCTCAATTACATTGGGATAAGCGAGGTCTATGCACATTACGGTATACCGAGCTGGATCGCTTAGCAACCTGACAAAATGGCCGCCGACCGTGAACTCCCAGCACGTGGCAGCGCTCGGATATGGAGTGAGAGATGGTATACATTTTAAAATACACCGGGATAAGTTGTACAGGCCATGGAGCAATGCACAGGGACATTCATCATTTACGTACAGTATATAAATAATTGTAAACCGTAAATGAAAGAATTACCGGTCAAATACTGTATGACGAAACTGTGTCAATGCGCTGGAACAGTATGGCCTGTGAAGAAGTTTTCGAAGGCAGAAACGGAGAGCAAATTATCAGGAGATTTCTAAAAGGTCGGAGAAGATCCACACAGCAAGTCTGCCTACGAGGAAACAGATTTGCAAAGTGGGTAGCGGGCGGTGACTGAGACGCTCTTTTATTCACATTCAAAAGTACAGTATGCTCTGTGATTGGTGTAAGGATGAATGCGCCTATATTGGCACCAATCACAGCGGTAAGAATTCCTTTTGTGTGAATGTGAATAAAAGAGCGTCTCAGTCACCGCCCCGCTACCCACTTTGCAAAGCTGTTTCCTCGTAAGCAGACTTGCTGTGTGGATCTTCTCCGACCTTTCAGAAATCTCCTGATAATTTGCTCTCCGTTTCTGCCTTCGAAAACTTCTTCACAGGCCATACTGTTCCAGCTCATTGACACAGTTTCGTCATACAGTATTTGACCGGTAATTCTTTCATTTACGGTTTACAATTATTTATATACTGTACGTAAATGATGAATGTCCCTGTGCATTGCTCCATGGCCTATACAACTTATCCCGGTGTATTTTAAAATGTATACCATCTCTCACTCCATATCCGAGCGCTGCCACGTGCTGGGAGTTCACGGTCGGCGGCCATTTTGTCAGGTTGCTAAGCGATCCAGCTCGGTATACCGTAATGTGCATAGACCTCGCTTATCCCAATGTAATTGAGCTAGGGGATTGTGACGCTCCTTCAGCATTGCCCCCTGAACTGTGAAATGTATGCCATATTGTATCTCACTACATATCCGAGCGCTGCCACGTGCTGGGAGTTCACGGTCGGCGGCCATGTTGTCAGGTTGCTAAGCGATCCAGCTCGGTATACCGTAATGTGCATAGACCTCGCTTATCCCAATGTAATTGAGCTAGGGGATTGTGACGCTCCTTCAGCATTGCCCCCTGAACTGTGAAATGTATGCCATATTGTATCTCACTACATATCCGAGCGCTGCCACGTGCTGGGAGTTCACGGTCGGCGGCCATTTTGTCAGGTTGCTAAGCGATCCAGCTCGGTATACCGTAATGTGCATAGACCTCGCTTATCCCAATGTAATTGAGCTAGGGGATTGTGACGCTCCTTCAGCATTGCCCCCTGAACTGTGAAATGTATGCCATATTGTATCTCACTACATATCCGAGCGCTGCCACGTGCTGGGAGTTCACGGTCGGCGGCCATGTTGTCAGGTTGCTAAGCGATCCAGCTCGGTATACCGTAATGTGCATACTGTAGACCTCGCTTATCCCAATGTAATTGAGCTAGGGGATTGTGACGCTCCTTCAGCATTGCCCCCTGAACTGTGAAATGTATGCCATATTGTATCTCACTACATATCCGAGCGCTGCCACGTGCTGGGAGTTCACGGTCGGCGGCCATTTTGTCAGGTTGCTAAGCGATCCAGCTCGGTATACCGTAATGTGCATAGACCTCGCTTATCCCAATGTAATTGAGCTAGGGGATTGTGACGCTCCTTCAGCATTGCCCCCTGAACTGTGAAATGTATGCCATACTGTATCTCACTACATATACGAGCGCTGCCACGTGCTGGGGGTTCACGGTCGGTGGCCATTTTTAGTGTGCATAGAACTCGCTTATCCACATAGGCCCCTGTGTTTTTAACTACTATATTGAGATGCACATTTCTAGGCCTACAGTATTTAATATACAGTAAGCAGCATTGTTGTTAGGCAATAATTGAAGAATTTACATACAGTACTGACATGTACTGTATGTAATGCTTGTACATCATGTCAGTCGACCCTTATGCTGTACACTACTGTAAGTCTCACAGGGCCCATGCACTTCCAAGGAGGGTTATTTACTGTACTGTATCTGTTTCATACAGGAAACTAATTGCAGTCCATAACACTGAAGTTGTATTTTCAGTACTGTACAGTATACAATACTTAAATTTGAACATCAGGTACTGGATAGTAAACATGTACAGTATTAACTTCTATCATAAAACTCTTATGCATTTTCAGATGTGTAAATTTTAGACTACAGTATTCACAAATGTTTTCTCTCCATACAGGAATTATAGTTGGACAACATGCCAGTAACTATCAACAAAACGATGAGCAAGATAATCGCCAACATGAAAAAAGAAAATAAAACCATCAAAGAGATCCATGCATGGCTCAAGGAAAGTGGCATTATAGTCACTTTAGAAACGGTGCGCTATCATGCATTCGAGAGAACAACGCCCAGATTTGTATTTCCTACAAAATGCACATGGTACGTACTGTACACTACTGTAATGTTTAAATGACTTGCTTTATACCATAAACAATTTTTTTGAAATAAAATAAAAACTTCATCAATTGTAACTGTGATTGTGCTGTTCATGAATTCATATTTTTCATACTGTATTGTACTGTAGGAGAGTGCAACAAATTGTGGAGGAACTAACTCGTGAGGATGATGAGCGTACTGCTCTGCAAATAAAACGAATTCTCCATTCCAAGTATGACCTGGACATATCGGCCACCAGCATCAGAAGGATGCGACGGAAAATGGGATGGACCTTTGGCGCAACAAGGTAAAATACTGAAAGCAGTATAAACCATACAGTAAATGCACTGTTAATAATCCCTTGATACGTGATATAATAATGCCATAAATCATTATACAGAGTGTGTACTTTATACTATATACAGTATGTGTGTGTGTATATACTGTATATATTCTATCCCAAAAGAGATACCTACTGTATAGGCACTCAGAGACAGCAATGAAGCATTGCCGGCTTATTGTGATGATTACATACTGTATACTGTGTGTGTGTGTTTGTGTGTATGTACAGTATGTATATATATATTACTCTGTATGTAACTTAATGTACTGTATGTACAGTTTAATGTATACAGTAGGTATATAATACAGTATACTGCACATACAGTCTACTGTATATACAGTAATCTGTAAATCTGTAATTTCATAACTGTATCTGATTTCATTATTTTTGGCTCTTCACAGGATATCTCCAATGATAAGAGATGTGAATAAAGAAAAGAGAGTGGAACAGGCACGGCGATGGATTGAGAGTGGTGAAACATTTGATGATGTCATTTTCACAGATGAATCGTCTGTTGCCCTTGAGCGGTTCTCCAGAATGTCATTCAGGAAACGTAACCATATCTCTTTAAAACCACGCCCAAAGCATCCATTGAAAGTCCATGTATGGGGAGGCATATCACGATTAGGAGCTGGTCCCCTATTATTTTTCGAAGGTACAGTACTATACTTTATTCTGTGCCTGTGTTCTGTAAAAATACATGTTGTACTGTAGAGTACGTGTAACTGCACAATAAAAGGAGTTGCTTATTAATGAACAACATTTTTTGATTTCTGTAGGAATCATGGATAAGAAATATTTCCAAGAAACAATAGTAGAGAAATGTATGGTGCCATTTGTGAATAAATATTACCCAACTCACCATAGGATATTCCAAGACAATGATCCTAAACACTCCGCCTCAGCCAAATTTATGGAAGAGAAAGGTATGAATTGGGAACGCACACCACCAGAGTGAGTATTCTTTCAACAGTGTACAAGTAAAATTTTGGATAGCACTCTAGTACTGTAAAAAAAATTTTTGTTTAATAAACAGTACAATATTGTATGTTTAATTTTCTCTATTTACTGTAATGTAATTAATTTTTTCTATACGCTTTTTTTTTATTTTTATATAGATCACCAGACATGAACCCAATCGAATTAGTGTGGGCTCAATTGAAGAGGTACGTTAGGAGTGTTGCAAAGCCAACAACAAAACAGCAACTGGTGGATGGGATAAAGAAATTTTGGCTAGAAGTACTCACACCTGAACATTGTAATAATTATATAAATCACCTGTATAAAGTATTACCTGTTGTAGTTGAAAGAAATGGTCAAGCCACAAATATGTAGTTCTGTATTTTCTGTTTAAAATTTTAAATTGGTGCATTATTAAAAAAAATGATAAAATTGCCTTTGTCTGATTATTGCATAAACTAATGTAGAATATTATACAGTAGTAATGTTATTGATGTGTACTGTATGAACAGTTATTTTCAGTTTTATAAGTCCTGAATAAGAGTACTGTACATTTTGATCAGTGCAGTACATGGAATCGGATGTTGTAATACTTTATTTTTACATTAATATTGATGTTTTTCCAATAAATATTCAATTTTACAGTATGGTACGGTACAGTACATGAGGGTACCTGTACAGTATGATACGTCATTATGGGGGAGAAATACTGTATCCACTAAATGTACAGTAAAATGTTTTTTTCTTATTACAAACACACAAATGCATCTCAGATGGAAATATGCTATACACAGCAGACAGCTTATGGTGACAGAACTTCCCTACTGTATCCCCACCCATAGTCGTGGTATATTTTAGATTGCCTAATGAGACACTCCTGCAGCATTGCCAATGATTCATGTAAAACCTGTGTGCAAACAGTATCTGTATTGAATGCAAAGTACAGTAAGAGTACAGTATACAGTATTATCAGAGCCAAACCTGACCAACATGATGCCCTAGGCTAGATTTTGGCTGATGCCCTCTTGCACAGATGCTACGTAGTTCCGCCTCTAACCCTGCACCCCTTTCCCAGCACCATCACCCATTTTGGCGCTCCTACCCCCTATAATCTAAATAAGAACAATGTGCACATTTAGTGCCAGCCCAAAACAGTGTACAGTATGTTCTTGCTGGGAAGGGGCATGGTAACACAATAATACCCGAAGATGAAATGACACAACACAGTACTGCAACTTTATTCACATTATATCATGCAGTGGTGTCTCTTATTCTCATGACATCATATCATAGTACCACATTACTCCTAACAGTAATGCCCCTTATTCACATTACACCCCACCACATTCATCTTTATTTACATTAGACCACAGGTTCTCAAACTCAGTCCTCAGGACCCCACACAGTGCAGGTTTTGCAGGTCTCACAGAATCACAAGTGAAAAAATTAGCTCCACCTACTGTATGGACCTTCTAAAATGTGTCAGTTAGTAATGAATACATCTGTGCACTTGCTGGTTTACCTGCAAAACATGCACTGTGTGGGGTCCTGAGGACCAAGTTTGAGAACCACTGCATTAGACCATGCAGTAGTGCCCTTTCCTTATGTTACACCAGAAAATATTGTAGTACACCTTATACACATACAGTACAGTAATGCCACACATTAGTAATGCATTTCATATTTAAATTTTCTGATTTAATTTCATAGAGCCGCAGTCACTCACAGAATATAGGCATGTACTGTAGCATCTCATTTTATTCTGCAGAAGCTGATTATTCCCGTTTGGCTAGTTTGCCGCCTCTGTACAGTATATCACAATAGAAAAAAGTTATAGTGTCAGTGAAAAAAGCACCTCATGACAGATACTGTACACAAGCTCATGTCTAAATACTGTATACTGTAAGCAGTGACATTAAGGGGTACAGTACTGTATATGCAATTGCAGTCGAATTCCGGAAGGAATACGGAAAAAATGGACACGGGATCCCCCATCTTTTTAGAACCAGCACCGGGCTCTGCGCCTGGTCCTGGTGCAAAAAATAAGGGGGACAAAAAAAGCGTAGGGGTTCCCCATATTTTTTGAATCAGCACTGGGCTCCACTAGCTGGACAGATAATGCACAGCCGGGGGAGACTTTTATACCGGTCCCTGCGGCCATGGAATTAAATACCCAACTAGTCACACCTGGCCGGAGTACCCTGGAGGAGTGGGGGCCACTTAAATCAAGGGGACCCCCCTCCAGCCACTCGATTATCTCTATCACCCCTGTGTATTGTAGCTAGGGGATTGTGACGCTCCTTCAGCATTGCCCCGTAGCCTGCAAAATCTGTGCTGTTATTTGCTCCATAGCTGAGTGCCTCCTAGGAGCTACTGTAGGAGTCACAGGCGGTAGCCATTTCAATTGAGTCTGCCCTGCTATAGAATTGTACAGGTATGTGTACATTACCGTACGGTGCATAGAACCTTTACAGTAGAAACTCTCCTGCAGCTTTGGCCTGCTTTACTGTATGTACTGTAAAACTTGTGTTTTGTCAGTTTGCTATGCGACCGAGCCCGGTGTAACGTACAGTACTGTAATGTGCATAGACCTCGCTTACAGTATCTCTGTGTATTTTGGCTAGGGGATTGTGACGCTCCTTCAGCATCGCCCCGTAGCCTGCACAGCTTATGCCATTTCTCATTCCATACCCAACTGCTGCATGCCACGAGGTGGGGGTTCAGGAGGTGGGGGTTCATGGGTAGTGGTCGTTTTGACAGTGTGCTATGCGATTGAGTCCGGTGTACCGTAATACTGTATGCAATCCTACAGTGGCTTATCCCTCCCCTGTGTATTTTGGCTAGGGGATTGTGACGCTCCTTCAGCATTGCCCCATAACCTGCACAAGGGTTCAGGGGCGGCGGCCATTTTGCCAGTGTGCTACAGTATGTCATCGAGTCCGGTGTACCATAATATGCATACTGTGTATTTTAGCTAGGGGATTGTGACGCTCCTTCAGCATTGCCCCATAGTCTGTACAATCTGGACTATTACTTGCTCCGTAGCCTAGGGCCTCTGTGGGGCAAGGAGTCATAGGTGGTAGCCATTTCTATTCAGTCTGCCCAGCTACAGAATTGTATGTGTACTGTGTACGGAGCATAGTACCTTAACCTGCATAGAACCTGCACATTATGGTACACCGGACTCGATCGCATAGAACCGCTCATGCAGCTACTGTATGCCCTGGTTTACAGTATGTGAATAAAAAAAATAATAAAGTGTCTGAAAAAAACTACAGTAACATGCATTCGTACTTAAGGAATCGAACCCTGGACTCTGAGTATAGGAAGCGAAACACTTCACCACTTCGCCGCAGACAAATGTATAAATCCGTTGGTTTTGATTATGCTGTAATGGCTACGGGATTAGGACGATAACATACTGTAGAAAATTCCTAATCTTGAGAGGCAATAGTGAACTTGTAACACACATCCATTTGCGACAGTGTACACTACTGGTTTTACAGTACTGTGTTTTGTCTGCGGGACTTGGACGCTCACATACAGTATTCATAAAGTATTGTAGATGGATCATATACTGTATGCTGTACTACTGTATTTGCGTCGGTGTCGTACTGTATATACAGTACTGTATTAAATAATGCAGCGTAATGAGTACAGTATTTGCTGTATGCAGCGTAATGAGACGCCTTAGTAAAGTAGTCCTTATTATGTATGTCAGTATTGTATTTTACGGGAGACCACACGCATGCGCAGTGGTGATTGTAAAAAGCGACATCTGGTGGCTGATCGCAGGTATTACACGTAAAGGTAACGCCAAACGTCAAATGTCTGTCTCCGTGCGATTAGATAGCCTCTCTGTGGCTAGGCGCGCCTCGCTACGCCACAGTACGCTGCGTATGGTCGAACGGGACAACCGCCGCGGCCACTCAAGATAAAGGTGGCTACATCTGTACAAGTAAAAAAATAACATTATCCACAAGAACAAGCGACAAGCTTCAACAAGCTGTACTAGCTGCTACAATGTTGATGGAAGAACAGAAGCCACAAGGTGATCAATTTCCAGAATGGCTAGACCAGGTACCATAAACTCTGGTCCAAAGGAAAGACAGATGTTGGATTACTGACAGTACAACCTGTCCACCTGAAACTTAGAGAGAAGACTTCAGATATTGTGCTTAACCACCCCTAACAATACAGGTACTGCATGCAGTTACAGAAATTCTGAATCAAGCAAGAACCAAACATCTCTCAGCAGCTAGATTAACCAAATACGAAGTAGTGCTGTTGAGTCCTACGAATGTCACCATTTCACGTTGTACGGTATTGAATCCTGCTACATTGTTACCAGTAGAGGATTCAAAAGAGGGGAGAAAGTACACATTATCTGATGAACTATATGATGACAGAAGAAGATACAGCAAACTCTGGAAATACACAACAACAAAAAAATTTTTTCATCATGTTTGTTTTGAACTTATGAGATCAGAGATGTCTCCTCTTGATAATGTTATCAAACTGGTATTGGACAATGCAGATCTTACCCTGTTTATGGATGGATCCAGGTATTATCATGAATGGTCACCATGTACAGTTTATGCAGTAACAACAATGGATGAAGTCCTGGTTCAAGAACTCCAACCACACTTTTCTGCGCAAGAAGCTGAACTAAATGACTAAGAAACTAATGGAAGATGTGGTCTGCAGATATGGGGTTCCAGAAACAATTGATCGGACAGAGGAACTAATTTTATAGGAGAAATAATGCAACACATAATGCAGGATTTGGGTATCAGTTAGGCATTTCACACACACCCTCCACAGGTCAGAGGTGAGTGGCAGGGTAGAACACCTGAAACAGCACCCTTAAATTAAAAAAGATACAGGAAATAATGGCAGAAACAAAGAAAATATGGTTAGAGTGTCTACCTATAGCCCTATATTCAGAACACACCCAATAAGAAACACAAACTGACACCTGTTATTCCTGACAGCACCTAAGACAGGATGTTATTTTCCCCAGCAGATGTGACGTAATCATGGAGATATGACTACTTATGTTACCTTGTTAAGCAAACAAATGATTAATGTACACAATACAGTGTTTCCATCTCTTCCAGATCTTGTCTCCATTGTAGGATGATGTTCATTACAAACCAGGAGATTGGGTCTATACTAAGCGGCATGTCAAGAAAGCACTAGAACCACGCTTTGATGGTCCATTCCAGGGTCTGCTAATAACCCCTACAGCAGTCAAGCTTGAGCTAAAAGACACCTGAATACACGCCTCGTAAAGCTGGCTGTGAAGATCAAGTCACCATGAATCCTTTTTACGTGTTAATAACAATACTTAGTTCAGAGATATTAAAGAACAGGTGACACCAGGGGGCAAATGATGTTCTCAAAAGAGGTTCAAGGTATTATCAATGCCATTAACAAGACGATAAAACATGAACTACATCTAGAGAGAGTAAACTATTCAGCTCGTCACGTTCAGATGTAAACAATTATAGAAGCAGCAAAATTTGCAGAAATAGCAGCAGAATAAAAGGGAAAACGTACAGCATCATTGGTGGGATATATTTACAGGTAAATCTCCATCATTCTCTAAAGCATATAACATTCTGATACATCCAGTGATAGGGATAATAGTACTATTGATTCTGCTCATCCTTTGGAACTGTTATCTATCCTGTAGTTTCAGAAAAATGATTACTAGAAGTATGACCCCAGTAAAAGCGCTTGTTGTGAGCACAAAGGAAGAAACATGTAGCAAATGCAAAAGACCTAACATAGGAAACAGAAGTACATGTATGTATTGCTCACATCCCCTAATGGTTTAAGTAGAAATAGTATTGTCATAGTTTAATCGGAGTATGGGTTCCGAATGATCGGTTGACATCCATCCATATGTGGTTCTTATGATAACATATGAGGTGATATAAGGTATCAGAAGTGCTCAGGTTATTACTATTACAATATGTGTAAGGCAGGATAAGAGTAAGATTTTAATCAAAAGAGGGGTTTGTGAGAGTAATATTGATTAAAATGCTTTTGCTGTATTATTGTTTCACTATATTCTAAAGACTGTATATATGTCCCTTTACATATATTATAAGGTCATCGTTGCTTGTATTGTATGTGTGAGACAACAGGTGGTTTCCTTAAAATACTTTACAAGATAAGAATGTGAAGCCAAGAGACAGAGAATAACAGAAATAGAGATCTTCAGCAATCGCTCATTCTTTGACAAGACAGACTCCAGGAATACTTTGGGACTGTCTTCTGAATATTACCTTCTATGTCACTGAAACTTGTAATATATATATGATTAGCTAACTTTATACTTCACTGTGATTGGAGGGCATGAAAAAGCCCAGTTCTCTTTTGGTATAAATAAAGGCTCTCTCTGTCACAGGACAGAGCAGTGTTATACATACAACTGTGTAGTGTGACTTCTTGCTCTCCGGCCGGCTGTATCCAGAACCATGAATCTCCAAGACAGAAGGGCTACTAAGGCGTTGATAGTTAAGGTGTAAGCCTATTACCCTAACAAGGTAAATTTCCCTCCTCTCATGAGGAAAAAGAGCGGGAAACTCCAGACAAGAGACTGCAGCTTCCCACAAAAAAATCTCAAGCAGTATCCTTTCCCCACTAGGGCCAGGATGTGATGGGAATCTTCCCCTAGGGTGTCCCGTTTGCCCAGAAGGTAGCACTAGCTATTCTCAGGAATCCTGCAGATAGCGTGCACATTCTAGTATACTACTCAGACCGGCGATTGTGTCGGCATGGGTTTATAGCGCTGTGGCAGCGTGGACAGGTACCTTATCAGCAGAGACTGAGACCCTAGGATGCATATAGATATATATATATATATATATATATATATATGTATACCGTATATACTCGAGTATAAGTCGACCCGAATATAAGCCGAGGCACCTAATTCTACCACAAAAACCTGGGAAAACTTATTGACTCGAGTATAAGCCTAGGGTGGGAAATGCAGCTCTAGCCGTACACAGCCCTCAGTGCCAGATATGCCCTCATACTGCCAGATATGCCCTCATACTGCCAGATATGCCCTCATACTGCCAGATATGCCCCCACAGTGCCAGATATGCCCCCACAGTGCCAGATATGCCCCCACAGTGCCAGATATGCCCCACAGTGCCTGATGTGCCAGATATGCCCTCATGCTGCCACATATGTCCCTCATGCTGCCACATATGTCCCTCATGCTGCCAGATATGTCCCCTCATGCTGCCAGATATGTCCCCTCATGCTGCCAGATATGTCCCCTCATGCTGCCAGATATGTCCCCTCATGCTGCCAGATACGTCCCCTCATGCTGCCACATATACCCCCTCATGCTGCCAGATATGCTCCCTCCCCAAGTGCCAGGTATGCCCCACAGTGTTGTTACTTACCCCTCCGTCGATCCCGCGCTGTCTTCTGGAGGGACACGAAGCGCACAGCACGCGCCTCTCCTGTGTCCCTCCTGCATCTTCGGCGGCCGCGGCAGGTCTATTAAAGGAAGTGCCGGTTCGTGATCAGAGGTCACGAACGGGTACTTCCTGTAATAGAACCGCCGCTGCTGCCGCCGGAGATGCAGGAGGGACACAGGAGAGCCGCGCGCTGTGCGCTTCGTGTCCCTCCTTCACACTGCTCTGCCTCTGCCTGTCACTGACTCGAGTATAAGCCGAGGTGGCTTTTTCAGCACAAAAAAAAGTGCTGAAAAAGTCGGCTTATACTCGAGTATATACGGTATATTTAGAAATATATATATATTAAAGATGCTGTCTTAAGTGATAGGTATGTATATATATATATTTTTATATATATATATATATATATATATATATTAAACATGCCCAAAGAGACATGAGTATACTGGGTCCTAGAGTCAAAGCTATGTCGATTTCTGCTTGACGTGTCCTGTAGAAGATGCAATGGACAGATGATGCCGACGTAAGAGGCATGTGGAAGGCTGAGGATTGTGTGGAGAAGGGTTCTCGGACCTGGTCTCCACAGCTATAGCTGGTAATTCTGATATTGTGCCTTATATTCCTGCACAGCCTAGGAAAGCACGACATTATCAAATGCAGCCCTCCGAATAAAGAAACAAGAAAGTCCGAGGTGCGTCCTTTCTTGCCAGAGGCGGGGGCAGAGGAAAGAAGCTGCACAACACAGCTAGTTCCCAGGAACAGAAGTCCTCCCCGGCCTCTACAAAAATCCACCGCATGTCGCTGGGGCTCCACAGACGGAGCTAGGCCTGGTGGGGGCACGCCTTCGTAAGTTCAGCCACAAGTGGGTTCACTCCCTGTTAGATCGCGGGACAGAAGCCCGTCGCTGAGGGGGCGGGGCTTCTTCCTCAGCACTAACCAGCGCCATGTTTTTTCTCCACAGCACCGCTGAGAGGAAGCTCCCCAGTCTCTCCCCTGCAGTTACACGGTAGAAGAGGGTAAAAAGAGAGGGGGGGCACATAATTAGGCGCAAAAATCAATATAAACAGCAACTACTGGGTTAACATTAAGTTACTGTGTTATTCCTGGGTTAATAGCGCTGGGGTGTGTGCAGGCATACTCTCTCTCTATCTCTCCAAAGGGCCTTATGGGGGAATTGTCTTCGAATGAGCATTCCCTGAGTGTGTGGTGTGTCGGTACGTGTGTGTCGACATGTCTGAGGTAAAAGGCTCCCATAAGGAGGAGATGGAGCAAATATGTGTGTGAGAGGGTGTCTCCGTCGACAACGCAGACACCTGTTTGGATATGTGTAATTAAGTGCTAAGGTGAATTTATTGCACAAAAGATTAGAGAACAGACAGGAAATCTACCCATGTCTGTCCCTATGTCGCAGAGACCTTCAGAGTCTCTCAATGATCACTATCCAAAATAATAGACACTGATATCGACACGGAGTTGACTCCAGTGTTGACTACGATAATGCAAAGTTACAGCCAAGATGGCAGAAAAGTATTCAATATATGTTTATTGTAATAAAAGATGATTTGCATATCACTGATGACTCATCTGTCCCTGTCACAAGGGTACACATGTTTAAGGTGAAGAAAGCTGAGGTAAATTTCCCTCCTCTCATGATAAAAAAAGAGCGGGAAACTCCAGACAAGAGACTGCAGTTTCCCATAAAGAATTCTCAGGCAGTATCCTTTCCCCACTAGGGCCAGGATATGATGGGAATCTTCCCCTAGGGTGTCACAAAAGGCAGCCCTGATGTTACAGCTATTCTCAGGGATCCTGCAGATAGCGTGCACAACTGCACATTCTGGTACACTACTCAGACCGGCGATTGTGTCGGCATGGGTTTATAGCGCTGTGGCAGCGTGGACAGGTACCTTATCAGCAGAGATTGAGACCCTAGTATATAGATATATATATGTATATATAGAGATATATATATATAAAAAAGATGCTGTCTTAAGAGATATGTATATATAAAGCATGCCCATAGAGACATGAGTATACTGGGTCCTACAGTCAAAGCTATGTCGATTTCTGCTTGATGTGTCCTGTACAATATGCAATGGATAGATGATGCCGACTTAAGAGGCATATGGAAGGCTGAGGATTGTGTGGAGAAGGGTTCTCGGACCTGGTCTCCACAGCTATGGCTGGTAATTCTGATATTTTGCCCTTTAACCCTGCACAGCCTAGGAAAGCACAACATTATCAAATGCAGCCTTTCGAATAAAAAAAAAAAAAAACACAAGAAAGTCCGAGGTGCGTCCTTTCTTGCCAGAGGCGGGGGCAGAGAAAAGAAGCTGCACAACACAGCTAGATCCCAGGAACAGAAGTGCTAAAAACCCCGGCCTCTACAAAAATCCACCGCATGTCACTGGGGCTCCACAGGCGGAGCTAGGCCCGGTGGGGGCACGCCTTCGGAAGTTCAGCCACAAGTGGGTTCACTCCCTGTTAGATCCCTGGGCAATAGATATTGTGTCTCAGGGATACAAGCTGGACTTTGAGAAGATGCCTCCTCACCGACGGCCCTGCCGGCTTCCCCCCACGAGAGGGAAACAGTGTTAACTGCAATTCACAAATTGTATCTTCAACAGGTGGTGGTCAAGGTTCCCCTCCTTCAACAAGGAGGGGGTTATTATTTGACCATGATGTAGTCCCGAAACCATACGGTTCGGTCAGATCCATATTGGTGTGAGGCTAGGAAGGCCCCCACGGAGGAATTCCAGCTGGGCCGTTTCCTTCACTTCCTACAGACGGGGGTGTCGTTGGGCCTGAAATTGGGTTCCATTAAGGTCCAGATTTCGTCCCTGTCTATTTTCTTTAAAAAAGAACTGGCTTCGCTGCCTGAAGTTCAGACATTTGTAAAGGGAGTGCTGCATATTCAGCCACCTTTTGCGCCCCCAGTGGCACCTTGGGATCTTAACGTGGTGTTAAGTTTCCTGAAGTCACATTGGTTTGAACCACTTAAAACCGTGGAGTTAAAATATGTCACGTGGAAGGTGGTCTTGCTATTAGCCTTGGCCTCGGCGAGGCGTGTGTCAGAATTATCGGCTTTGTCACATAAAAGCCATATCTGGTTTTTCATATGGACAGAGCGGAATTGAGGACTCGTCCACAATTTCTGCCAAAGGTGCTGTCATCTTTTCATATGAACCAACCTATTGTGGTGCCTGTGGCTACTCGTGACTTGGAGGATTCCGAGTTACTAGATGTAGTCAGGGCTTTGAAGGTTTATGTAGCCAGAACGGCTAGAGTCAGGAAAACTGAGTCGCTGTTTATCCTGTATGCATCCAACAAGCTGGGTGCTCCTGCTTCAAAGCAAACCATTGCTCGCTGGATCTGTAACACGATTCAGCAGGCTCATTCTGCGGCTGGATTGCCGCATCCAAAATCAGTAAAGGCTCATTCCACAAGATAGGTGGGCTCTTCTTGGGCGGCTGCCCGAGGGGTCTCGGCATTACAGGTTTGCCGAGCAGCTACTTGGTCGGGTTCAAACACATTTGCAAAGTTCTACAAGTTTGATACCCTGGCTGAGGAGGACCTTGAGTTTGCTCATTCGGGGCTGCAGAGTCATCCGCACTTTCCCGCCCGTTTGGGTGCTTTGGTATAATCCCCATGGTCCTTACGGAGTCCCCAGCATCCACTAGGACGTTAGAGAAAATAGGATTTTACTTACCGGTAAATCTATTTCTCGTAGTCCGTAGTGGATGCTGGGCGCCCGTCCCAAGTGGGGACTTCTTCTGCAACACTTGTATATAGTTATTGCTTATATAAGGGTTCTTTTATGGTTGCATCAGGTTTGTCTGATGCTCTGTTGTTGTTCATACTGTTAACTGGGTATGGTTATCACGAGTTATACGGTGTGATTGGTGTGGCTGGTATGAGTCTTACCCTGGATTCCAAAATCCTTTCCTTGTATTGTCAGCTCTTCCGGGCACAGTTTCCTTAACTGAGGTCTGGAGGAGGGACATAGAGGGAGGAGCCAGTGCACACCAGTAGTCCTAATTCTTTCTTAGAGTGCCCTGTCTATTCCCCATGGTCCTTACGGAGTCCCCAGCATCCACTACGGACTACGAGAAATAGATTTACCGGTAAGTAATATCCTATTTTTTCAGGGACGGAGACAGCTGTGTCTCCATCTCTATACAAACCGCGACCGCTACCGCGATCACAGAAGCTCCTACTACTACTGCAGGGAGCTCTCGTCGGAATAGCTCAGCCTCTGCCCAGAGGAGTGTGGAAATTGCCTATTTCTTGGTATGTGTGTGTTAATGTTTGCAATGTATGTGTATGTGAGTTTCTTATGTTAATATATATTTCTCTAACGTCCTAGTGGATGCTGGGGACTCCGTAAGGACCATGGGGAATAGACGGGCTCCGCAGGAGACTGGGCACTCTAAAGAAAGATTTAGTACTACCTGGTGTGCACTGGCTCCTCCCTCAATGCCCCTCCGCCAGACCTCAGTTAGAATCTGTGCCCGGCCAGAGCTGGGTGCTTTTAGTGGGCTCTCCTGAGCTTGCTAATAAGAAAGTATTTTAGTTAGGTTTTTTATTTTTAGAGAGCTTCTGCTGGCAACAGACTCTCTGCTACGAGGGACTGAGGGGAGAGAAGCAAACCTACTAACTGCGGCTAGGTTGCGCTTCTTAGGCTACTGGACACCATTAGCTCCAGAGGGATCGAACACAGAACCTGACCTTGTCGTCCGTTCCCGGAGCCGCGCCGCCGCCCCCCTTGCAGAGCCAGAAGACAGAAGCCGGCAGAAGCAAGAAGACATCGAAATCGGCGGCAGAAGACTCCTGTCTTCACATGAGGTAGCGCACAGCACTGCAGCTGTGCGCCATTGCTCCCACATTACACCCACACACTCCAGTCACTGTAGGGTGCAGGGCGCAGGGGGGGGGCGCCCTGGGCAGCAATTAAGTACCTCCTGGCAAAAGCAGCATATATACAGTTGGACACTATTATATGCATGAGCCCCCGCCATTAATTTTACACAAAATCGCGGGAGAAGCCCGCCGCTGAGGGGGCGGGGCCTTCTTCCTCAGCACTCACCAGCGCAATTTTCTCTCCACAGATCAGCTGAGAGGAAGCTCCCCAGGCTCTCCCCTGCATGATAGAGAGGGTGTAAAAGAGAGGGGGGGCACATAAATTCTGCGTAAAAATAATATATACAGCAGCTACTGGGTTAACACTAAGTTACTGTGTGATTCCTGGGTCATATAGCGCTGGGGTGTGTGCTGGCATACTCTCTCTCTCTGTCTCTCCAAAGGGCCTTGTGGGGGAACTGTCTTCAAATAGAGCATCCTCTGTGTGTGTGGTGTGTCGGTACGTGTGTGTCGACATGTCTGAGGTAAAAGGCTCCCCTAAGGAGGAGATAGAGCAAATATGTGTGTGAGAGGGTGTCTCCGTCGACAACGCCGACACCTGTTTGGATATGTGTAAGAGCTGAGGTGAATTTATTGCACAAAAGATTAGAGAACAGACAGGAAATCTACCCTTGTCTGTCCCTATGTCACAGAGACCTTCAGAGTCTCTCAATGCTCACTATCCAAAATTATAAACACTGATATCGACACGGAGTTTGACTCCAGTGTCGACTACGATAATGCAAAATTACAGCCAAGTTGGGTGAAAGGTATTCAATATATGATTATTGTAATAAAAGATGATTTGCATATCACTGATGACTCATCTGTCCCTGACACAATGGTACACATGTTAAGGGGAAGAAAGCTGAGGTAAATTTCCCTCCTCTCATGAGGAAAAAGAGCGGGAAACTCCAGACAAGAGACTGCAGCTTCCCACAAAAAAATCTCAAGCAGTATCCTTTCCCCACTAGGGCCAGGATGTGATGGGAATCTTCCCCTAGGGCAGTTATTTTCAACCTTTTTTTACTCGCGGCACACCGAACAATATTTTAAAATTGCCAAGGCACACCATCCGTTCCCCACAGAAAAAAACACACACACACATTGGCCCTCACAGTAAAAAAAAAAAAATCCACACATACATTGACCTACACAGAAAAAACAATCACATTGCTCCCCACATAAATCATGTTGCTCCCTACATAAATCCTATTGCTCCACACATAAATCAATCACATTTCTCTCCCCACATAAATCCTATTGCTCCCCACATGAATTATTCACATTTTTCCCCCCATAAATCCATAAATTCTTATTCTCCCCACATAAATCCAATTGAAAACCTTTTGTTCCACACAGGAGAAATAAAATAACAAATATTATCAGCTGTCCTCCTCCTTGTCCCTCAGTGGCGGGGCTTGTTCATAGTGGAGTTCTGCGAATACTGAGCTATGATATCAAACCGTTTTCAAGGCATAGGTCATGGCCGCAGCACGACTGATCCTCTCAGAAGAGCCTGTGCCAACAGTTCACTCTGAAGGTGCAGGAAGCTGCTCTGGCTCCGCGGCACACCTTGCAACTGGTTGCGGCAAACTAGTGTGCCACGGCACACTGGTTGAAAAAGCCTGCCCTAGGGTGTCCCGTTTGCCCAGAAGGTAGCACTAGCTATTCTCAGGAATCCTGCAGATAGCGTGCACATTCTAGTATACTACTCAGACCGGCGATTGTGTCGGCATGGGTTTATAGCGCTGTGGCAGCGTGGACAGGTACCTTATCAGCAGAGACTGAGACCCTAGGATGCATATAGATATATATTAAAGATGCTGTCTTAAGTGATAGGTATGTATATATATATATATATATATATATATATATATATATATATTAAACATGCCCAAAGAGACATGAGTATACTGGGTCCTAGAGTCAAAGCTATGTCGATTTCTGCTTGACGTGTCCTGTAGAAGATGCAATGGACAGATGATGCCGACTTAAGAGGCATGTGGAAGGCTGAGGATTGTGTGGAGAAGGGTTCTCGGACCTGGGCCCTCATTCCGAGTTGATCGGTCGCAAGGCGATTTTAGCAGAGTTACACACGCTAAGCTGCCGCCTACTGGGAGTGAATCTTAGCTTCTTAAAATTGCGACCGATGTATTCGCAATATTGCGATTACTAACTACTTAGCAGTTTCAGAGTAGCTCCAGACTTACTCTGCCTGTGCGATCATTTCAGTGCTTGTCGTTCCTGGTTGACGTCACAAACACACCCAGCGTTCGCCCAGGCACTCCCACCGTTTCCCCGGCCACTCCTGCGTTTTTTCCGGAAACGGTAGCGTTTTCAGCCACACGCCCCTGAAACGCCGTGTTTCCGCCCAGTAACACCCATTTCCTGTCAATCACATTACGATCGCCGGAGCGAAGAAAAAGCCGTGAGTAAAAATACTTTCATCATAGTAAAGTTACTTGGCGCAGTCGCAGTGCGAACATTGCGCATGCGTACTAAGCGGATTTTCACTGCGATGCGATGAAAAATACCGAGCGAACAACTCGGAATGAGGGCCCTGGTCTCCACAGCTATAGCTGGTAATTCTGATATTTTGCCTTATATTCCTGCACAGCCTAGGAAAGCACGACATTATCAAATGCAGCCCTCCGAATAAAGAAACAAGAAAGTCCGAGGTGCGTCCTTTCTTGCCAGAGGCGGGGGCAGAGGAAAGAAGCTGCACAACACAGCTAGTTCCCAGGAACAGAAGTCCTCCCCGGCCTCTACAAAAATCCACCGCATGTCGCTGGGGCTCCACAGGCGGAGCTAGGCTCGGTGGGGGCACGCCTTCGTAAGTTCAGCCACAAGTGGGTTCACTCCCTGTTAGATCGCGGGACAGAAGCCCGTCGCTGAGGGGGCGGGGCTTCTTCCTCAGCACTAACCAGCGCCATGTTTTTTCTCCACAGCACCGCTGAGAGGAAGCTCCCCAGTCTCTCCCCTGCAGTTACACAGTAGCAGAGGGTAAAAAGAGAGGGGGGGCACATAATTAGGCGCAAAAATCAATATAAACAGCAACTACTGGGTTAACATTAAGTTACTGTGTTATTCCTGGGTTAATAGCGCTGGGGTGTGTGCTGGCATACTCTCTCTCTATCTCTCCAAAGGACCTTATGGGGGAATAGTCTTCAAATGAGCATTCCCTGAGTGTGTGGTGTGTCGGTACGTGTGTGTCGACATGTCTGAGGTAAAAGGCGGAGATGGAGCAAATATGTGTGTGAGAGGGTGTCTCCGTCGACAACGCAGACACCTGTTTGGATATGTGTAATTAAGTGCTAAGGTGAATTTATTGCACAAAAGATTAGAGAACAGACAGGAAATCTACCCATGTCTGTCCCTATGTCGCAGAGACCTTCAGAGTCTCTCAATGATCGCTATCCAAAATAATAGACACTGATATCGACACAGAGTTGACTCCAGTGTCGACTACGATAATGCAAAGTTACAGCCAAGATGGCAGAAAAGTATTCAATATATGTTTATTGTAATAAAAGATGATTTGCATATCACTGATGACTCATCTGTCCCTGTCACAAGGGTACACATGTTTAAGGTGAAGAAAGCTGAGGTAAATTTCCCTCCTCTCATGATAAAAAAGAGCGGGAAACTCCAGACAAGAGACTGCAGTTTCCCATAAAGAATTCTCAGGCAGTATCCTTTCCCCACTAGGGCCAGGATATGATGGGAATCTTCCCCTAGGGTGTCACAAAAGGCAGCCCTGATGTTACAGCTATTCTCAGGGATCCTGCAGATAGCGTGCACAACTGCACATTCTGGTACACTACTCAGACCGGCGATTGTGTCGGCATGGGTTTATAGCGCTGTGGCAGCGTGGACAGGTACCTTATCAGCAGAGATTGAGACCCTAGTATATAGATATATATATATATATATATATATATATATATAAAAGATGCTGTCTTAAGAGATATGTATATATAAAGCATACCCATAGAGACATGAGTATACTGGGTCCTACAGTCAAAGCTATGTCGATTTCTGCTTGACGTGTCCTGTACAATATGCAATGGACAGATGATGCCGACTTAAGAGGCATATGGAAGGCTGAGGATTGTGTGGAGAAGGGTTCTCGGACCTGGTCTCCACAGCTATGGCTGGTAATTCTGATATTTTGCCCTTTAACCCTGCACAGCCTAGGAAAGCACAACATTATCAAATGCAGCCTTTCGAATAAAAAAAAAAAAAAAAACACAAGAAAGTCCGAGGTGCGTCCTTTCTTGCCAGAGGCGGGGGCAGAGAAAAGAAGCTGCACAACACAGCTAGTTCCCAGGAACAGAAGTGCTAAAAACCCCGGCCTCTACAAAAATCCACTGCATGTCACTGGGGCTCCACAGGCGGAGCTAGGCCCGGTGGGGGCACGCCTTCGGAAGTTCAGCCACAAGTGGGTTCACTCCCTGTTAGATCCCTGGGCAATAGATATTGTGTCTCAGGGATACAAGCTGGACTTTGAGAAGATGCCTCCTCACCGACGGCCCTGCCGGCTTCCCCCCACGAGAGGGAAACAGTGTTAACTGCAATTCACAAATTGTATCTTCAACAGGTGGTGGTCAAGGTTCCCCTCCTTCAACAAGGAGGGGGTTATTATTTGACCATGATGTAGTCCCGAAACCATACGGTTCGGTCAGATCCATATTGGTGTGAGGCTAGGAAGGCCCCCACGGAGGAATTCCAGCTGGGCCGTTTCCTTCACTTCCTACAGACGGGGGTGTCGTTGGGCCTGAAATTGGGTTCCATTAAGGTCCAGATTTCGTCCCTGTCTATTTTCTTTAAAAAAGAACTGGCTTCGCTGCCTGAAGTTCAGACATTTGTAAAGGGAGTGCTGCATATTCAGCCACCTTTTGTGCCCCCAGTGGCACCTTGGGATCTTAACGTGGTGTTAAGTTTCCTGAAGTCACATTGGTTTGAACCACTTAAAACCGTGGAGTTAAAATATGTCACGTGGAAGGTGGTCATGCTATTAGCCTTGGCCTCGGCGAGGCGTGTGTCAGAATTATCGGCTTTGTCACATAAAAGCCATATCTGGTTTTTCATATGGACAGAGCGGAATTGAGGACTCGTCCACAATTTCTGCCAAAGGTGCTGTCATCTTTTCATATGAACCAACCTATTGTGGTGCCTGTGGCTACTCGTGACTTGGAGGATTCCGAGTTACTAGATGTAGTCAGGGCTTTGAAGGTTTATGTAGCCAGAACAGCTAGAGTCAGGAAAACTGAGTCGCTGTTTATCCTGTATGCATCCAACAAGCTGGGTGCTCCTGCTTCAAAGCAAACCATTGCTCGCTGGATCTGTAACACGATTCAGCAGGCTCATTCTGCGGCTGGATTGCCGCATCCAAAATCAGTAAAGGCTCATTCCACAAGATAGGTGGGCTCTTCTTGGGCGGCTGCCCGAGGGGTCTCGGCATTACAGGTTTGCCGAGCAGCTACTTGGTCGGGTTCAAACACATTTGCAAAGTTCTACAAGTTTGATACCCTGGCTGAGGAGGACCTTGAGTTTGCTCATTCGGGGCTGCAGAGTCATCCGCACTTTCCTGCCCGTTTGGGTGCTTTGGTATAATCCCCATGGTCCTTACGGAGTCCCCAGCATCCACTAGGACGTTAGAGAAAATAGGATTTTACTTACCGGTAAATCTATTTCTCGTAGTCCGTAGTGGATGCTGGGCGCCCGTCCCAAGTGGGGACTTCTTCTGCAACACTTGTATATAGTTATTGCTTATATAAGGGTTCTTTTATGGTTGCATCAGGTTTGTCTGATGCTCTGTTGTTGTTCATACTGTTAACTGGGTATGGTTATCACGAGTTATACGGTGTGATTGGTGTGGCTGGTATGAGTCTTACCCTGGATTCCAAAATCCTTTCCTTGTATTGTCAGCTCTTCCGGGCACAGTTTCCTTAACTGAGGTCTGGAGGAGGGACATAGAGGGAGGAGCCAGTGCACACCAGTAGTCCTAATTCTTTCTTAGAGTGCCCTGTCTATTCCCCATGGTCCTTACGGAGTCCCCAGCATCCACTACGGACTACGAGAAATAGATTTACCGGTAAGTAATATCCTATTTTTTCAGGGACGGAGACAGCTGTGTCTCCATCTCTATACAAACCGCGACCGCTACCGCGATCACAGAAGCTCCTACTACTACTGCAGGGAGCTCTCGTCGGAATAGCTCAGCCTCTGCCCAGAGGAGTGTGGAAATTGCCTATTTCTTGGTATGTGTGTGTTAATGTTTGCAATGTATGTGTATGTGAGTTTCTTATGTTAATATATATTTCTCTAACGTCCTAGTGGATGCTGGGGACTCCGTAAGGACCATGGGGAATAGACGGGCTCCGCAGGAGACTGGGCACTCTAAAGAAAGATTTAGTACTACCTGGTGTGCACTGGCTCCTCCCTCAATGCCCCTCCGCCAGACCTCAGTTAGAATCTGTGCCCGGCCAGAGCTGGGTGCTTTTAGTGGGCTCTCCTGAGCTTGCTAATAAGAAAGTATTTTAGTTAGGTTTTTTATTTTTAGAGAGCTTCTGCTGGCAACAGACTCTCTGCTACGAGGGACTGAGGGGAGAGAAGTAAACCTACTAACTGCGGCTAGGTTGCGCTTCTTAGGCTACTGGACACCATTAGCTCCAGAGGGATCGAACACAGAACCTGACCTTGTCGTCCGTTCCCGGAGCCGCGCCGCCGCCCCCCTTGCAGAGCCAGAAGACAGAAGCCGGCAGAAGCAAGAAGACATCGAAATCGGCGGCAGAAGACTCCTGTCTTCACATGAGGTAGCGCACAGCACTGCAGCTGTGCGCCATTGCTCCCACATTACACCCACACACTCCGGTCACTGTAGGGTGCAGGGCGCAGGGGGGGGGCGCCCTGGGCAGCAATTAAGTACCTCCTGGCAAAAGCAGCATATATACAGTTGGACACTGTTATATGCATGAGCCCCCGCCATTAATTTTACACAAAATCGCGGGAGAAGCCCGCCGCTGAGGGGGCGGGGCCTTCTTCCTCAGCACTCACCAGCGCAATTTTCTCTCCACAGATCAGCTGAGAGGAAGCTCCCCAGGCTCTCCCCTGCATGATAGAGAGGGTGTAAAAGAGAGGGGGGGCACATAAATTCTGCGTAAAAATAATATATACAGCAGCTACTGGGTTAACACTAAGTTACTGTGTGATTCCTGGGTCATATAGCGCTGGGGTGTGTGCTGGCATACTCTCTCTCTCTGTCTCTCCAAAGGGCCTTGTGGGGGAACTGTCTTCAAATAGAGCATCCTCTGTGTGTGTGGTGTGTCGGTACGTGTGTGTCGACATGTCTGAGGTAAAAGGCTCCCCTAAGGAGGAGATAGAGCAAATATGTGTGTGAGAGGGTGTCTCCGTCGACAACGCCGACACCTGTTTGGATATGTGTAAGAGCTGAGGTGAATTTATTGCACAAAAGATTAGAGAACAGACAGGAAATCTACCCTTGTCTGTCCCTATGTCACAGAGACCTTCAGAGTCTCTCAATGCTCACTATCCAAAATTATAAACACTGATATCGACACGGAGTTTGACTCCAGTGTCGACTACGATAATGCAAAGTTACAGCCAAGTTGGCTGAAAGGTATTCAATATATGATTATTGTAATAAAAGATGATTTGCATATCACTGATGACTCATCTGTCCCTGACACAATGGTACACATGTTAAGGGGAAGAAAGCTGAGGTAAATTTCCCTCCTCTCATGAGGAAAAAGAGCGGGAAACTCCAGACAAGAGACTGCAGCTTCCCACAAAAAAATCTCAAGCAGTATCCTTTCCCCACTAGGGCCAGGATGTGATGGGAATCTTCCCCTAGGGCAGTTATTTACAACCTTTTTTTACTCGCGGCACACCGAACAATATTTTAAAATTGCCAAGGTACACCATCCGTTCCCCACAGAAAAAAACACACACACACATTGGCCCTCACAGTAAAAAAAAAAAAATCCACACATACATTGACCTACACAGAAAAAACAATCACATTGCTCCCCACATAAATCATGTTGCTCCCTACATAAATCCTATTGCTCCACACATAAATCAATCACATTTCTCTCCCCACATAAATCCTATTGCTCCCCACATGAATTATTCACATTTTTCCCCCCATAAATCCATAAATTCTTATTCTCCCCACATAAATCCAATTGAAAACCTTTTGTTCCACACAGGAGAAATAAAATGACAAATATTATCAGCTGTCCTCCTCCTTGTCCCTCAGTGGCGGGGCTTGTTCATAGTGGAGTTCTGCGAATACTGAGCTATGATATCAAACCGTTTTCAAGGCATAGGTCATGGCCGCAGCACGACTGATCCTCTCAGAAGAGCCTGTGCCAACAGTTCACTCTGAAGGTGCAGGAAGCTGCTCTGGCTCCGCGGCACACCTTGCAACTGGTTGCGGCACACTAGTGTGCCACGGCACACTGGTTGAAAAAGCCTGCCCTAGGGTGTCCCGTTTGCCCAGAAGGTAGCACTAGCTATTCTCAGGAATCCTGCAGATAGCGTGCACATTCTAGTATACTACTCAGACCGGCGATTGTGTCGGCATGGGTTTATAGCGCTGTGGCAGCGTGGACAGGTACCTTATCAGCAGAGACTGAGACCCTAGGATGCATATAGATATATATATATATATATATATATATATATTAAAGATGCTGTCTTAAGTGATAGGTATGTATATATATATATATATATATTAAACATGCCCAAAGAGACATGAGTATACTGGGTCCTAGAGTCAAAGCTATGTCGATTTCTGCTTGACGTGTCCTGTAGAAGATGCAATGGACAGATGATGCCGACTTAAGAGGCATGTGGAAGGCTGAGGATTGTGTGGAGAAGGGTTCTCGGACCTGGTCTCCACAGCTATAGCTGGTAATTCTGATATTTTGCCTTATATTCCTGCACAGCCTAGGAAAGCACGACATTATCAAATGCAGCCCTCCGAATAAAGAAACAAGAAAGTCCGAGGTGCGTCCTTTCTTGCCAGAGGCGGGGGCAGAGGAAAGAAGCTGCACAACACAGCTAGTTCCCAGGAACAGAAGTCCTCCCCGGCCTCTACAAAAATCCACCGCATGTCGCTGGGGCTCCACAGGCGGAGCTAGGCTCGGTGGGGGCACGCCTTCGTAAGTTCAGCCACAAGTGGGTTCACTCCCTGTTAGATCGCGGGACAGAAGCCCGTCGCTGAGGGGGCGGGGCTTCTTCCTCAGCACTAACCAGCGCCATGTTTTTTCTCCACAGCACCGCTGAGAGGAAGCTCCCCAGTCTCTCCCCTGCAGTTACACAGTAGCAGAGGGTAAAAAGAGAGGGGGGGCACATAATTAGGCGCAAAAATCAATATAAACAGCAACTACTGGGTTAACATTAAGTTACTGTGTTATTCCTGGGTTAATAGCGCTGGGGTGTGTGCTGGCATACTCTCTCTCTATCTCTCCAAAGGACCTTATGGGGGAATAGTCTTCAAATGAGCATTCCCTGAGTGTGTGGTGTGTCGGTACGTGTGTGTCGACATGTCTGAGGTAAAAGGCGGAGATGGAGCAAATATGTGTGTGAGAGGGTGTCTCCGTCGACAACGCAGACACCTGTTTGGATATGTGTAATTAAGTGCTAAGGTGAATTTATTGCACAAAAGATTAGAGAACAGACAGGAAATCTACCCATGTCTGTCCCTATGTCGCAGAGACCTTCAGAGTCTCTCAATGATCACTATCCAAAATAATAGACACTGATATCGACACAGAGTTGACTCCAGTGTCGACTACGATAATGCAAAGTTACAGCCAAGATGGCAGAAAAGTATTCAATATATGTTTATTGTAATAAAAGATGATTTGCATATCACTGATGACTCATCTGTCCCTGTCACAAGGGTACACATGTTTAAGGTGAAGAAAGCTGAGGTAAATTTCCCTCCTCTCATGATAAAAAAGAGCGGGAAACTCCAGACAAGAGACTGCAGTTTCCCATAAAGAATTCTCAGGCAGTATCCTTTCCCCACTAGGGCCAGGATATGATGGGAATCTTCCCCTAGGGTGTCACAAAAGGCAGCCCTGATGTTACAGCTATTCTCAGGGATCCTGCAGATAGCGTGCACAACTGCACATTCTGGTACACTACTCAGACCGGCGATTGTGTCGGCATGGGTTTATAGCGCTGTGGCAGCGTGGACAGGTACCTTATCAGCAGAGATTGAGACCCTAGTATATAGATATATATATATATATATATATATATATATATAAAAGATGCTGTCTTAAGAGATATGTATATATAAAGCATGCCCATAGAGACATGAGTATACTGGGTCCTACAGTCAAAGCTATGTAGATTTCTGCTTGACGTGTCCTGTACAATATGCAATGGACAGATGATGCCGACTTAAGAGGCATATGGAAGGCTGAGGATTGTGTGGAGAAGGGTTCTCGGACCTGGTCTCCACAGCTATGGCTGGTAATTCTGATATTTTGCCCTTTAACCCTGCACAGCCTAGGAAAGCACAACATTATCAAATGCAGCCTTTCGAATAAAAAAAAAAAAAAAAACACAAGAAAGTCCGAGGTGCGTCCTTTCTTGCCAGAGGCGGGGGCAGAGAAAAGAAGTTGCACAACACAGCTAGTTCCCAGGAACAGAAGTGCTAAAAACCCCGGCCTCTACAAAAATCCACTGCATGTCACTGGGGCTCCACAGGCGGAGCTAGGCCCGGTGGGGGCACGCCTTCGGAAGTTCAGCCACAAGTGGGTTCACTCCCTGTTAGATCCCTGGGCAATAGATATTGTGTCTCAGGGATACAAGCTGGACTTTGAGAAGATGCCTCCTCACCGACGGCCCTGCCGGCTTCCCCCCACGAGAGGGAAACAGTGTTAACTGCAATTCACAAATTGTATCTTCAACAGGTGGTGGTCAAGGTTCCCCTCCTTCAACAAGGAGGGGGTTATTATTTGACCATGATGTAGTCCCGAAACCATACGGTTCGGTCAGATCCATATTGGTGTGAGGCTAGGAAGGCCCCCACGGAGGAATTCCAGCTGGGCCGTTTCCTTCACTTCCTACAGACGGGGGTGTCGTTGGGCCTGAAATTGGGTTCCATTAAGGTCCAGATTTCGTCCCTGTCTATTTTCTTTAAAAAAGAACTGGCTTCGCTGCCTGAAGTTCAGACATTTGTAAAGGGAGTGCTGCATATTCAGCCACCTTTTGTGCCCCCAGTGGCACCTTGGGATCTTAACGTGGTGTTAAGTTTCCTGAAGTCACATTGGTTTGAACCACTTAAAACCGTGGAGTTAAAATATGTCACGTGGAAGGTGGTCATGCTATTAGCCTTGGCCTCGGCGAGGCGTGTGTCAGAATTATCGGCTTTGTCACATAAAAGCCATATCTGGTTTTTCATATGGACAGAGCGGAATTGAGGACTCGTCCACAATTTCTGCCAAAGGTGCTGTCATCTTTTCATATGAACCAACCTATTGTGGTGCCTGTGGCTACTCGTGACTTGGAGGATTCCGAGTTACTAGATGTAGTCAGGGCTTTGAAGGTTTATGTAGCCAGAACAGCTAGAGTCAGGAAAACTGAGTCGCTGTTTATCCTGTATGCATCCAACAAGCTGGGTGCTCCTGCTTCAAAGCAAACCATTGCTCGCTGGATCTGTAACACGATTCAGCAGGCTCATTCTGCGGCTGGATTGCCGCATCCAAAATCAGTAAAGGCTCATTCCACAAGATAGGTGGGCTCTTCTTGGGCGGCTGCCCAAGGGGTCTCGGCATTACAGCTTTGCCGAGCAGCTACTTGGTCGGGTTCAAACACATTTGCAAAGTTCTACAAGTTTGATACCCTGGCTGAGGAGGACCTTGAGTTTGCTCATTCGGGGCTGCAGAGTCATCCGCACTCTCCCGCCCGTTTGGGTGCTTTGGTATAATCCCTATGGTCCTTACGGAGTCCCCAGCATCCACTAGGACGTTAGAGAAAATAGGATTTTACTTACCGGTAAATCTATTTCTCGTAGTCCGTAGTGGATGCTGGGCGCCCGTCCCAAGTGGGGACTTCTTCTGCAACACTTGTATATAGTTATTGCTTATATAAGGGTTCTTTTATGGTTGCATCAGGTTTGTCTGATGCTCTGTTGTTGTTCATACTGTTAACTGGGTATGGTTATCACGAGTTATACGGTGTGATTGGTGTGGCTGGTATGAGTCTTACCCTGGATTCCAAAATCCTTTCCTTGTATTGTCAGCTCTTCCGGGCACAGTTTCCTTAACTGAGGTCTGGAGGAGGGACATAGAGGGAGGAGCCAATGCACACCAGTAGTCCTAATTCTTTCTTAGAGTGCCCTGTCTATTCCCCATGGTCCTTACGGAGTCCCCAGCATCCACTACGGACTACGAGAAATAGATTTACCGGTAAGTAATATCCTATTTTTTCAGGGACGGAGACAGCTGTGTCTCCATCTCTATACAAACCGCGACCGCTACCGCGACCGCGATCACAGAAGCTCCTACTACTGCTGCAGGGAGCTCTCGTCGGAATAGCTCAGCCTCTGCCCAGAGGAGTTTGGAAATTGCCTATTTCTTGGTATGTGTGTGTTAATGTTTGCAATGTATGTGTATGTGAGTTTCTTATGTTAATATATATTTCTCTAACGTCCTAGTGGATGCTGGGGACTCCGTAAGGACCATGGGGAATAGATGGGCTCCGCAGGAGACTGGGCACTCTAAAGAAAGATTTAGTACTACCTGGTGTGCACTGGCTCCTCCCTCTATGACCCTCCGCCAGACCTCAGTTAGAATCTGTGCCCGGCCAGAGCTGGGTGCTTTTAGTGGGCTCTCCTGAGCTTGCTAATAAGAAAGTATTTTAGTTAGGTTTTTTATTTTCAGAGAGCTTCTGCTGGCAACAGACTCTCTGCTATGAGGGACTGAGGGGAGAGAAGCAAACCTACTAACTGCGGCTAGGTTGCGCTTCTTAGGCTACTGGACACCATTAGCTCCAGAGGGATCGAACACAGAACCTGACCTTGTCGTCCGTTCCCGGAGCCGCGCCGCCGTCCCCCTCGCAGAGCCAGAAGACAGAAGCCGGCAGAAGCAAGAAGACATCGAAATCGGCGGCAGAAGACTCCTGTCTTCACATGAGGTAGCGCACAGCACTGCAGCTGTGCGCCATTGCTCCCACATTACACCCACACACTCCGGTCACTGTAGGGTGCAGGGCGCAGGGGGGGGGGGCGCCCTGGGCAGCAATTAAGTACCTCCTGGCAAAAGCAGCATATATACAGTTGGACACTGTTATATGCATGAGCCCCCGCCATTAATTTCTCTGACGTTCTAGTGGATGCTGGGAACTCCGAAAGGACCATGGGGAATAGCGGGCTCCGAAGGAGGCTGGGCACTCTAGAAAGATTCATGACTACCTGGTGTGCACTGGCTCCTCCCACTATGACCCTCCTCCAAGCCTCAGTTAGTTAGATCTTGTGCCCGGCCGAGGTTGGATGCACACTAGGGGCTCTCCTGAGCCTTTAGAAAGAAAGTATAGACTTAGGTTTTTTATTTTCAGTGAGACCTGCTGGCAACAGGCTCACTGCAGCGAGGGACTAAGGGGGGGAGAAGAAGCGAACTCGCCTGCTTGCAGCCTGATTGGGCTTCTTAGGCTACTGGACACCATTAGCTCCAGAGGGATCGACCGCAGGCCCAGCCTTGATGTTCGGTCCCGGAGCCGCGCCGCCGTCCCCCTTACAGAGCCAGAAGCAAGAAGAGGTCCGGAAAATCGGCGGCATGAAGACTTCTGTCTTCACCAAGGTAGCGCACAGCACTGCAGCTGTGCGCCATTGCTCCTCATACTCACTTCACACTCCGGAGGGTGCAGGGCGCTGGGGGGGGGCGCCCTGAGAAGCAATAAAAACACCTTGGCTGGCAAAACAATCACAATATATAGCCCCAGAGGCTATATATGTGATAAATACCCCTGCCAGAATCCATAAAAAAGCGGGAGAAAAGTCAGCGAAAAAGGGGCGGAGCTATCTCCCTCAGCACACTGGCGCCATTTTGTCTTCACAGTGCAGCTGGAAGAAAGCTCCCCAGGCTCTCCCCTGTAGTTTCCAGGCTCAAAGGGTTAAAAAGAGAGGGGGGGCACTAAATTTAGGCGCAATATTGTATATACAAGCAGCTATTGGGGAAAATTCACTCAGTTATAGTGTTAATTCCCACATTATATAGCGCTCTGGTGTGTGCTGGCATACTCTCTCTCTGTCTCCCCAAAGGGCTTTGTGGGGTCCTGTCCTCAGTCAGAGCATTCCCTGTGTGTGTGCGGTGTGTCGGTACGGCTGTGTCGACATGTTTGATGAGGAGACTTATATGGTGACGGAGCAGATGCCGATAAATGTGATGTCGCCCCCTGTGGGGCCGACACCAGAGTGGATGGTTAGGTAAAAGGTATTAACCGACAGTGTCAACTCCTTACATAAAAGGGTGGATGACGTAACAGCTGTGGGACAGCCAGCTTCTCAGCCCGCGCCTGCCCAGGCGTCTCAAAGGCCATCAGGGGCTCAAAAACGCCCGCTCACTCAGATGGCAGACACAGATGTCGACACGGGGTCTGAATCCAGTGTCGACAAAGTTAAGACATATACACAATCCACTAGGAACATCCGTGACTTGATCCCGGCAATAAAAAATGTGTTACACATTTCTGACATTAACCCAAGTACCTCTAAAAATGGGTTTTATGTTGGGGAGAAAAAGCAGGCAGTGTTTTGTTCCCCCTTCAGATGAATGAATGAAGTGTGTGAAAAGCGTGGGTTCCCCCGATAAGAAACTGGTAATTTCTAAAAAGTTACTGATGGCGTACCCTTTCCCGCCAGAGGATAAGTTACGCTGGGAGATATCCCCTAGGGTGGATAAGGCGCTCACACGGTCGTCAAAAAAGGTGGCACTGACGTTTTAGGAACGGCCACTTTGAAGGTACCTGTTGATATAAAGCAGGACACTATCCTGAAGTCTGTATTTACACACTCAGGTACTAGACTGAGACCTGCAGATAGTGCTGCTGCAGCGTGGTCGGTGACCGTCAAACATGAGAACATATTAAAGACGTCGTCTTATATATGAGGGATGCACAGAGGGATATTTTGCCGGCTGGCATCCAAAATGAATGTAATGTCCATTCTGTCAGGAGGATATTAGAGACCTGTCATTGGACAGGTGATGCTGACTTTAAAAGGCGCATAGAGATTCTGCCTTATAAGGGTGAGGAATTATTTGGGGATGGTCTCTGGGACCTCGTATCCACAGCCACAGCTGGGAAGAAATATTTTTACCTCAGGTTTCCTCACAGACTAAGAAAGCACTCTATTATCAGGTACAGTCCTTTCGGCTTCAGAAAAGCAAGCGGGTCAAAGGCGCTTCCTTTCTGTACAGAGACAAGGGAAGAGGGAAAAAGCTGCACCAGTCAGCCGGTTCCCAGAATCAAAATTCTTCTCTTGCTTCCTCTGAGTCCACAGCATGACGCGGGGGCTCCACAGGTGTAGCCAGGTACGGTGGGGGGCCGTCTCAAAAATTTCAGCGATCAGTGGGCTCGCTCACAGGTGGATCCCTGTTTCTTTCAAGTAGTAGTTCAGGGGTACAAGCTGGAATTCGAGATGTCTCCCTCCAGCCGTTTCCTAGAATATGCCTTGCCGACAACTCCCTCAGGCAGGGAGGCTGTACTAGAGGCAATTAATAAGCTGTATTCCCAGCAGGTAATACTCAAGGTGCCCCTACTTCAACAAGGACGGGGTTACTATTCCACACGGGTTGGGGTACCGAAACCGCATGGTTCGGTGTGACCCATTTTATATTTAAAATCCTTGAACACATACATAAAAAAATTCAAGTTCAAGAGGGAATCGCTCAGGGCGGTTATTGCAAGCCTGGACGAGGGGGATTACATGGTATCCCGGGACATCAAGGATGCTTACCTGCATGTCTCCATTTTCCATACTCGCCAGGAGTACCTCAGATTTGTGGTACAGGATTACCATTACCAAATCCAGACACTGCCGTTGGGACTGTACAAGGCACCGAGGGTGTTTACCAAGGTAATGGCCGAAATGATGATACTCCTTCGAAAAAAGGGAGTTTTAATTATCCCGTACTTGGACAATCTCCTTATAAGGGCAAGGTCCAAGGAGCAGTTGCTAGTCGGGGTAGCACTATTTTGGAAAGTGCTACAACAGCAGGGTTGGAATCTAAACAGTCCAAAGTCATCTGTGGCAGGCCTGCCACAGCCAAAATCTGTAAATGCCCATTCCACAAGGAAGGTGGGCTCATCTTGGGCGGCTGCCCGAGGGGTCTCGGCTTTACAACTTTGCCGAGCAGCTACTTGGTCAGGGGCAAACACGTTTGCTAAATTCTACAAATTTGATACCCTGGCTGAGGAGGACCTTGAGTTCTCTCATTCGGTGCTGCAGAGTCATCCACACTCTCCCGCCCGTTTGGGAGCTTTGGTATAATCCCCATGGTCCTTTCGGAGTTCCCAGCATCCACTAGGACGTCAGAGAAAATAAGAATTTACTCACCGGTAATTCTATTTCTCTAACGTCCTAGTGGATGCTGGGGACTCCGTAAGGACCATGGGGAATAGATGGGCTCCGCAGGAGACTGGGCACTCTTAAAGAAAGATTAGGTACTATATCTGGTGTGCACTGGCTCCTCCCTCTATGCCCCTCCTCCAGACCTCAGTTAGAATCTGTGCCCGGCCAGAGCAGAGGCACCTAGTGGGCTCTCCTGAGCCTGCTAGAAAAGAAAGTATTTGTTAGGTTTTTTATTTTCAGTGAGCTCTGCTGGCAACAGACTCACTGCTACGAGGGACTGAGGGGAGAGAAGCCAACGTACCTGCTTGCAGCTAGGTTGTGCTTCTTAGGCTACTGGACACCATTAGCTCCAGAGGGATCGAACACAGGCACCTGTCCTCGGTCGTCCGTTCCCGGAGCCGCGCCGCCGTCCCCCTCGCAGAGCCAGAAGCACTGAAGTCCGGAGAAGACAGAAGACGTCGAAATCGGCGGCATGAAGACTCCGGTCTTCACATAAGGTAGCGCACAGCACCGCAGCTGTGCGCCATTGCTCCCTCTGCACACCACACACCCCGGTCACTGTAGGGTGCAGGGCACTGGGGGGGAGCGCCCTGGGCAGCAATATTAGTACCTTTTGGCAAAATATACACATAAATACAGTCCCAGACTGTATATGTGTAAAACCCCGCCATTTTTTCTCACAGAATAACGGGACAGAAGCCCGCCGATGAGGGGGTGGAGCTTCTTCCTCAGCACTAACCAGCGCCATTTTATCTTCACAGCTCCGCTGGAAGTCGCTCCCCAGGCTCTCCTCTGCAGTATCCAGATACAACAAGGGCAAAAGAGAGCGGGGTGCACATAAATTTAGGCGCAAAAAGGAACATTATTGTGTTTATATCAGCAGCTACTAGGTGAACACATCTGATAGTGTTATCCCTGGGTTATAATAGCGCTGTGGTGTGTGCTGGCATACTCTCTCTCTGTCTCCCCAAAAGCCTTCGTGGGGTCCTGTCCTCAGTCAGAGCATTTCCTGTGTGTGTGCGGTGTGTCGGTACGTTAGTGTCGACATGTTTGATGAGGAAGGGTACATGGAGGCGGAGCAAGTGCATATGAATGAGGTGTCGCCGCCGAGGGCTCCGACGCCTGACTGGATGGATATGTGGAAGGTGTTAAATAATAATGTAAACTCCTTGCATAAAGGGTTGGATAAAAGCTGAAGCCTTGGGACAGTCAGGGTCTCACCCAGTGCCTGATCCCACAGCTCAGAGGCCGTCGGGGTCTCATAAGCGTCCACTATCCCAGTTAATTGACACAGATGTCGACACGGAGTCTGCCTCCAGTGTCGACTATGATAATGCAAAGTTACAGCCAGATTGGCAGTAAAGTATTCAATATATGTTTATTGTAAAAAGATGATTTGCATGTTACTGATGACTCATCTGTCCCTGACACAAGGGTACACAGATGTAAGGGGAAGAAAGCTGAGGTAACTTTCCCTCCTCTCATGAGGAAAAAGAGCGGGAATCTCCAGGCAACAGTCTGCAGCCTCACACAAAGATTTCTCAGAAAGTATCCTTTCCCCACTAGGGCCAGGATAAGATGGAAATCTTCCCCTAGGGTGTCACAAAAGGCAGCCCTGAGATTACAGCTATTCTCAGGGATCCTGTAGATAGCGTACACATGCTGGTACAGACAGGTACCTTATCAGCAGAGATGGAGACCCTAGTATGTATATAGAAATATAGATATGTGTATGGGTATATATATATATATATATATATTTAAGATGCTGTCTTGAGAGATATGTATAAAACATGCCATAGAGACATGAGTATACTGGGTCCTAGTGTCAAAGCTATGTCGATCTCTGCTTGTCGTGTCCTGTACAATATGCAATGGACATATGATGCCGCCTTAAGAGGCATATGTAACGCTGAGGATTGTGTGGAGAAGGGTTTGGTCTCCACGGCTATATCTGGGAAATTCTGATATTTTGCCTTATATCCCTGCACGGCCTAGGAAAGCACGACATTATTAAATGCAGCTTTTCGAATAAAGAAACAAGAAAGTCCGAGATACATCCTTTCTTGTCAGAACCGGGGGCAGAAAAAACAGAAGTCCTCCTCCTACAAAATAGACTGCATGTCGAGGCGGAGCTAGTCCCGTAGGGGGCACGCCTTCGGAAGTTCAGCCACAAGTGGGTTCACTCCCTGTTAGATCCCTGGGCAATAGATATTGTGTCTCAGGGATACAAGCTGGACTTTGAGAAGATGCCTCCTCACCGACGGCCCTGCCGTCTTCCCCCCACGAGAGGGAAACCGTGTTAACTGCAATTCAAAAATTGTATCTTCAACAGGTGGTGGTCAAGTTTCACCTCCTTCAACAAGGAGGGGGTTATTATTATTATTATTATTTTTATTATTATAAAGGACCATGTGGTAGGCCCGAAACCAGATGGTTCGGTCAGACCTATATTGAATTAAAATCCCTGAGCATTGTTGTGGAAAAACAGACACAACGTGAATAGTTGTAGCCAAATTTGAAAGTTTATATTGATAATGGCAGAGCAAGATTACAATAAAGTGACAGTCAGCATGCACTTTACAAGTAATTACAAGGGAGCTCCATCTGCCTCTCGAACATGGCATAGATGGCCCCTAATATTGCATTTTACAAAGAATTACTCCACCCAAGCTTGGACCAATCATAGCAGGCCTTGAGGCCCATTCCTCCTTATCGAACACCATCTGGTCCTGGGTGGGCACATGACACAAATCAGCAAGACTAGGGTGACTTAGCAAAGTAAAGCAAGTTCTTGTCACGTACCTACATTCTTTGTCAGCAAAACATCTTACATAATAATGTCTGTTACGTATTACATGATATTAAAAAGTCAGAATAGATTCTATACATTGCTTAAATTTCCTTAACAATTCTCACCCTTTTGATAATTTTATTATCACACATATATAAAAACATAAACTAAAAGGTAACAATGGCAGTACTACTAATGCTAAGAAGGTGGTGTGACTGTGACTGGGGATGATATAGCCACAGACGCACCTGGGCCTACCCTGACTCTGTTGCCACACCCCGCAGTCAATTGGTACCTGCAGGTCAAAGTCTTGTCCTTTAGCAGCCGCTTTTCCCGGGCGAATTAGGTCCACCCAGTACTCTGATGCCCCCAGGTTTTATTGCATGACAAAGTACCATTTGAGACAGGATGTTTAGCAAGAGGAAGAACTAACTAAGTACTGCCTCGCGGTTGCTATTCTGCTAAGCATTCACACACCTTTATTGAAGCATTCACACACCTATCTATCTAGCTGTAAGAATAATAACAGCAGCCAGAGGTGCACTAGGGCACAGAGACCACTCGGTGAATTCGCTGGAATCGGAATGACTGACTCGTCGAAATCACTTCTCGGGATAAACTCCCTCTGGGGTGGTGTCCAAACTGTCGAAGTACACCTGCGGGACCCTCTTTCAGAGATGATGTCTTCCACCCAACTCTTACAACAACTGAGGGGTCTCTCAGAAGAGATGGGCAGTTGGGCTGGGCCATCAGACGGTCATCTCTGTGGCTGTTATCATTCTTCCTATTAGGCGAGCGAATCCACATTTTTCCTGAAATGAGAAATACAGCACATTAAGCATTTCCAAGCGATCAAAAGAAATACAATCAATCCTATCACTACCACTATGGGTTTTATTAAATCTGATAATAGATTGTTAAACCATACACCAATTGACCCCATCCAGGAGAAGGGATTCCATTAATCCTTGGATATGTCTCTAGCTTGTTTCTGTAATTCCTTTACTTTATTCATGTGCGCTTCTATGGGGTCATGTGAGTCCTCAATCCAGGTACAACATTCCTTCCATATAACAGCACACGTTCCTCTCTCCATGGCTAACAAGTAAATGAGAGCCATCCTATTTTGTAGGGTCACCTTCCTAATTTGAGCCATTTCTTCATTGATAGCATGGATTGCACTTGTGGTCTCATTAATTATCCCATCCATAATATTTGCATATTTATTTAACTTATTTGCTAATTCAATTCCCCAGCCTGTCCAGGCAGGGAACCACATCCAGGCTTTATCTGCTGCAGTAAACAATTCTCTCTTGTATCTAGTCTCTCTAGGGCCTGTTTCTATCATATTGGTAAAAGAGATGTTCTCACGCTGTCTTATGGCTGGCACAACTCTTCCTATAGTGCAGTTCCCCCATGCTCCCATAGGAAGCCATGAGTATGCCCTATTTCCACAAATATAGTATAGGCCTTGCATCAGCACCCTAGGGATTATCTTACCATGGTTTCCCAACCAGCTCTGAAACCATACCATATTATTGTGCACTTGGGTCTTACAATCTCAATCATTCTCATCCATCTGGTTAGGACAGGCACACCTAGGGGCACAAAGAGCTTTCATATTTGCCCACCAACATTGATTGTTACAGTTACCGTTCACCTTGTCACATAACTTTTCATTGTATTCCATGTTAAACACTAAGGCAGCATTTTTACAATTTGTTTCTCCAACGTATACCTTAGGTAAGTTGACTAGGTGACCTTTTAGTTCGGCCACGTGGTTAATAAACTTAGGCCCTATACACATAGTGGGCGGAGAGATTATACCAGCAATTTCTAAATATATTCCTAGGTCTGAAAAAGCATTGTGAGCAGTGTGATTTATGTCTATTTCAACATTATAGCTATAATCTGTGAGGTTAAGATCATTCATCGAGATAGGGATACCAATCAAAGGGATTCCTTTATGGTTAGCAGGAACATAAGAACAGATCCAACAGTCAGTGGCGTTCAGCTCCTTAGCTGCCTGCTGATGTAGAAGCCATATAGAGTTCTTTTGCTTTTCTTTCACCTGCACACACTGATATAAAGCACAAACAAGCAGGCAGAAAAACAAAAGTATCTTAACAGTCCATTCAGTTCTCTTCTCCCCGGGGGCCCCATGCTTTTAGGACCAGTTTGCATCATTGACCTGAAAGTTAATTTTCTTACAGTGAGAAGCGTACTTTCCTCTCCACCTTGACGGAGGTCACTGTGGTCAATAGCACCTGGTATGGGCCATCAAATCGGGGTTCCAGATGTGTCTTGTGGATCTGGTAAAGAAGAAAACACTTTGCCATGCAAATTAGTCATTGGCTTATGAAGCTGAACAACGTAGTCAGTAAGAGAAGCGTACTGTCCATGTAATTTGAGTGACAGCCTGCCAAACAGTATCTCAAATGATGAAAGTCCATGTTATCCCTTTGGGGTATACCTCATTGCAAAAGGATCTACTGGTAAAGCTTGTACCCATGTAAGTTTTGTTTGCTCACAGATCTTAGACATTTTTTTTTTAATACGCTATTTGCTCTCTCAACCGTTTCATGTAGGCCATACCTGCACACAAATTCAGATATCAATTTCTTTGCTGTTACTGCAGCCGTTACCTTGGCAACAGGCCACGCCTCTATCTACAAGGAGAACATAACCATTCTGTTGTAAAGTATTTCAAACACTGTGCAAACCAAAATTTAGCAATCATATCAATCATTCCCCCTTTGGAAACATATGAAGGGAGATGTGCACACAATCGACCATCCTCATGTTTCCAAACAATATTTATTTATTTGCAACCTGCCTTCCCCCATATACCAAGTGTTTGGGGACCTGCCTGATTTTGCAGAGTAATTAGAGTATCCATTGACATACTCTCTCTCTTGAGAACACGGGCTGCTCCACTGTCCACCAGATACTCCACTGAGTAAAAAGGCATTTCAGAGAGGGTCAAGTGGACAAAGGCATCACCCCCCTACTCTCCGAGTGTTAGGAAACGAGTACAATGTTACAAATTGAGACCCTGGAACTCTGTGGAATGTGTGACAACTGGGGAGTTCCAGTACTCATGAGTGAAGCTGCGGTCAGTATGAATGACCGCAGCAAGACCTTTTCTAACCCTAACTCCATTACTCCTCCCAGTGGTCGGATGGTGCCTGAGGTGCTAGTCTTCTGCCCAAGGCAGCCGCGTTTGAATGGGCGAATTAGGTTCGCCCAAACTCCGATGCCCTCCAGTCTTACAAGGTTACAAGGCACCACCTGAGACTGCGAGTGAGGGGGAAACTAGCTACAGCTAAGGAGACTATAACATGAGAACTAAACAAACAAGTTATGTGCGGCGCTGCCGCCAGTACAAAAACACAAAACTAAGGCTAGTGGGAAGACCCACAAAATATGACACTGTAGTTACCAGGCTAGTAAACAAAAGTATAACACTCTAAATAAGTACATAAGAAATCCTGGCATGCAAACAGAAATCTAACATAAAATACATGAACCGAATGCAACTAGTAGGGAAGACCCACAAAATATGTCACTGTAGTTATCAGACTAGTAAACAAAAGTATAGCACTCTAAAGTACATAAGAAATCCTGACATGCAAACAGAAATATAACATACAATACATGAACCGAATGCAAACAGGAATGAACCACTGCTGTGGCTCATAACACCAAGATGACTGGTAACACTGGAAGCACTCCCTGTCAGGCGCTATCCTGCCCCCCTTTTTGGAGCTGGACAATTTCTTACAATGTGGCCCTGTTTCACACAATTGTAGCACTTCACATTTCTGGACTCCCAATTGTTCCTCCCCCTAAACTTACCCCTCTGGGGGTTGCTGGTGTGTCAACTACCATCACCCTCTGGACCATTTTCTTCTGTACCTCCTGTATATTTCTCTGTCTTGAGCTGGCTAAACTCACTTGTACCAGGCATGAACTGCTCTCTAACAAGTTAGGCTGAGGCTTGAGGCAAGCGATATTCCTCAGCCCTTTCATCTCTCTCACCTTGGGTTGTTTTGGGAGTGATGACAAGCTCACCTTCCACTCCACACAAAACCCTTCCTCCCCCTCTTTCTCATCTGACTGTACCTCCCCTCCTTGCTGATTTGCCCCTCCTGTTCTTGTTTCTGATGTAAAAAAAAATACTTTGGGCTTTTTGCTGTCTTTTATAAGATTCTACCATCCACCTACTCCAAGCTGCCTATTCATTTGGCTCAGTGAATTTTGTTTTATTTTTTGTAGAGGGTTGCCCAGCGGGATAATTCAAAGGTTCCCTCTTTTGGGATCCCACAATCCATCCCCCTAGTCAGCCTGCCCCACTTAGGTAAATGCCGGCTGACCCATTTGCCATTTTTCTTACTCACCTCCTCCTGTGGGGTACGAGGAGTCTCAGGACGTCCATTACTCTGATTTGGTGATCAGCCAAATCCACGTTTGCTGTGACTGTTTCCCATAGCCCAGCTATGGTGGAGGGGACTCTTGCACCCCTCTCTCAGTGTTTCACAGCACTATATTCTATGGCTATTGGCTGTTAGGGGAAGTCCCACACAGCGAATCCCCGCTTTTGGTCCCTCCAAATTTTCCAACAGAGCCTAATGAAAATCAGCAAGGCGAAGATGCCAAACAATATTTGCCCTCTAATGTCCTCTAGGTTAAACCATGCAAGTAAGGGATTATCTAAGTAAGAAGTATGATTTTTCATGAGACACAGAGAGACGCCAGTCTGCAGCTTCAGGAAACGCCCTTCAGTGTAGCGAGAAACAGACTCAAACCAGTGTACACAGAGCTGTCAGATAGCAGGCCAGGAGGTAATCAGAGATTATAACGCTCCTGTTCTGGGGGGAGAGCCACAATCGGTTGCCCACAGACCGGTATTGACAAGCAAGGGTAGACCAGCAGAGAAATTACTCTTCACCAACACTTATCCTTATATTTGTCCTTCCACTATGCAGACAATGTTAATGACAGTTTACGTGACAGACTGAGAAGATAGGAAACATTCGTGTCTGAGGACGATAGGGTCCTCTTTACCTTTTACTCCACTGCCCCCAGCATACTTGGGGCAGCACAATCATTCAGCCGTAAAGGGCCTCTCTCATGCTGATGTGGCAATGTGCCAGCATCTACATACACTCACACATGCATATCCAAAAAATGTTAAACATAAAACAACTGTTCAGGTTCTTGGGATCTGTACTCACGATAGTGGGACGGAGGGTCTTAGGAGCGGAGGAGGGGAGAGCAGACAGAGACACAAATGTTCTCACCTTTTTTTGAATGGCGCCAATCTGGTCTCCAGTCCTCCGTTCCTGTCCTGATTCCGTTCCAATCGTTTTCAGATCCCGGGTTTCGGCACCAAATTGTTGTGGAAAAAAGCCAACGTGGACAGTTGTGGTCAGATTCAAAGTTTATATTGATAATGGCAGAGCAAGATTACAATAAAGTGACAGTCAGCATGCACTTACATGTAATTACAAGTGAGCTCTTTCTGCCTTTCGAACATGGCATAGATGGCCCCTAATATTGCATATTACAAAGAATTACTCCACCCAAGCTTGGACCAATCACAGCAGGCCTTGAGGCCCGTTCCTCCTTATCGAACACCATCTGGTCCTGGGTGGGCACATGACACAAATCAGCAAGACTAGGGTGACTTAGCAAGTTCTTGTCACGAACCTACATTCTTTGTCAGAAAAACATCTTACATAATAATGTCTGTTAAGTATTACATGATATTAAAAAGTCAGAATAGATTCTATAAATTGCTTAAATTTCCTTAACACCGGCGTCCACAGCTGTGCACTGACGAGCGTGACGTACACCCGGCGGAAGTAGTCACGTCGCCATGGTAACCACCTGCCTGCGCTCCAACAAGAGCGGAAGCCTGCGTTCCAAGACGCGTCACACTACCCAGGGCTGTCACTGCATGGCCGGTCACGTGACTGTGATACTGAGCCGATCGCAGGGGATCCGAACACAGGGCTGGGACCTGCACCCAAATCCATGTGTACAATATAGACCACAGTGCACATTAATATACATAAAAAAGTCCATACACAAAAATACAAAAAAGTGCAAAAAGGTACATTAAAACACATATGTTAAAAAACATATATGTTCAGGGGTAAAAGACCAGTGGCTGCTTTTAGGCGTGGGAGTAACCTTAAAGATCTGTTGGTACATACCGATATTACAGGTCGTAATATCCCACAGACCCCGAATGTATATAGGAAACCCTTTGGATGTTATTCATGTCACGACTGTACTACTTGTCGTTTTATGATTCAATGTACTAAATTTAAACATCCACATGTCGACAAAACGTATTATATGAGATTTGTCCTAACCTGCAATATGTCCTTTGTGGTATACGTGTTGGTCTGTCCGTGTGGGTTATTCTACGTGGGGCAGACCACACGTAAATTCAAGGAACGTATGAACGCACATAGGTCAGCGATACGTTTATCATTAGCGGGTAAAGATATCAACCAACCTGTTCCCCGTCATTTTAAGCTGCTTAATCATAAATTAGAGGACATCAGATATTTTTTGATCGATCATGTCCCAGAATCACCTCGGGGGGGGGGTGATAGAGCTAAGGTTCTTTTATTTAAAGAATCTCGATGGATAGTGAGGCTTGGTACCATTAAGCCAGGCGGTCTCAATGACAAGATAAATTGGAACAGTTTAAACTAGTCCTGTCTGGGTTCCTGCCTCTTATTGTACGATTGGCCCCCTTATATATTGGTGATTTCCTGTTTATGAGCATTATGGGTATAATGGTTTATTGGTTGTTTGTGTTATCCTATGGTGGGTGTATAGATCACCCTCTCTTTTTGCTCTATAGTGGATATGTACTTTTTAGTCTTATCCTGTCTCCTTCTGTGCACTTGTTCTCTCTGTATATCGAGGGAGCATACTGCTCGGTTTGAGATAGTCTCCACAACATTGTTGCTAGTATATATGTTTTTTAACATATGTTTTTTAATGTACCTTTTTGCACTTTTTTGTATTTTTGTGTATGGACTTTTTTATGTATATTAATGTGCACTGTGGTCTATATTGTACACATGGATTTGGGTGCAGGTCCCAGCCCTGTGTTCGGATCCCCTGCGATCGGCTCAGTATCACAGTCACGTGACCGGCCATGCAGTGACAGCCCTGGGTAGTGTGACGCGTCTTGGAACGCAGGCTTCCGCTCTTGTTGGAGCGCAGGCAGGTGGTTACCATGGCGACGTGACTACTTCCGCCGGGTGTACGTCACGCTCGTCAGTGCACAGCTGTGGACGCCGGCTTGACCGCGGGAGACTGTATTGGAGGTGATTGGTGATAGGGGGTTTAAATTGCGGGTAAGTTTGTTATTTCATTATCTGTCTTATCTGCTGTATAGTTCTGAGGACGGGGTGCTGTCCCCGAAAGTACTCAACTTCAATACAGATTCGTTTGCTTGTTTACTAATGCCGACTCTGAGTGCCATTTCTTACATGGAATTATCTATATATAAAGATAGAGAGAGAGAGAGAGAGAGAGAGAGAGGGAGAGAGAGAGACAGACTGCGTTTGGAATATAAACATTTATTAAATCAAAATTGAATAAAAACAATTAAATATCAGTTATTATGATACTATTGGACTATAACAATATGTTCTGATGTTTTTATATATATATATATACACATATATATATATATATATATATATATATATGCAATTTAAATTCCTCACATCAGTTGGAGGGTAAATAGATCAGTCTCTCTGTGATACAATGCCAATCTGTTTCTACATATATGTATACGAGAATTAAAAATCTCCAACTGAACTACCTTTTCATGGCTTGCTGGGTAATATACTGGAGATTTTTAATACTTGTATACATATGTGTGGAAAACATGACCTGTTGGGGGTAGCTATGTATTGGAGTGGACACCCCCTGTACTAGGCATTGAGGGGCAGGGGTATGCTACACACCCTAAATTGTAACACATATCATGAATAGAGAAACCCTTTATTGCTTCACATGTCTTCTGTTTATTATTATATCCACTTTATAATAAGAATAGCAAGCAACTGTAATTGGGCTGACATGAGCCAAGTGGTGTAGTATGCTTCGCTGGTGCTTGGGATCCTGACGGCCAGCATACTGGCGTGGGATCCCGGACGCAGGAATGCTGGGAGCGGGGCGAGTGCAAAAGAGCCCCTTGCTGGCATAGTGGAGCGCTATGCATGCCACGCTATTTATTTTCCCTCCAGGGGGGTCGTGGACACCCCAAGAGGGAGAATAGTTTTCGGTATCTTGGTGGTCGGAATTCCGGCACCAGTATGGTGCGCGTCGTGATCCTGACAGCCGGTATATCCAGTGCCACCCGAGCCGGGTGTACAGTGTTGTAATATAAGGAATTGCTGTATAACTTCTGAACCAGAAGGTGGCGCTACTACAACAGATTGTATAGATGCAGGATATTTGTGTCCGTTCTTTCTGTGCGGCACAATTTAAGTAATAGCTGTGTTTATTAATGCCAGCCTGTCTCACTAGGATAGTGTGCCCATCTCTGCAAATAGGACAGAAAGCTATTGTATATTTACATAAATTGGAAAAAAAAGTGTGAAGACTTTTTTTTTAAAAGTATATTTTATTTCAATGTTTTCTGTCTCCATCACATGATGATGATGGTCACCACTATGTAAACATATAAACTGTAGTACACCAAGACCCCGATGACGAAACTGTAGAATATAAGGGAGCGCGCTTTACGTGAGAACTCCTTAGCTTGCAGCACGTCGCCCCTCCTCAGAGCGGTCCGGGTCTGTAAGAGACAGAGGTGCATTTGTGGTTACTCCTAGTGTTCTGCTATCACTGCTGGGGCTTCCGATAAAGCTCATGAATAAATGTAATCTCATCTATTTAATGCACAGTCTACTTCTAAAGACATGCTCATTTCCTTCTGTCTTGTGATCTCTGTAAAATGTAATTGTGTAAATTCTGCAATAACCTGCAAATGTCACCTACCACTGATCTAGCTAAGTAGTTTAGATTTTAAATGAAGGTAGTATAGCCCAAAGAGTGAGAATAAAAGGAACACGGTGGATGTGTTCAAGGGTGAGCTGGGTGGCACCCGGGAAAACCACTGGTTGGAGACCTGGGACTTCGACGTGGGTCATTTCTGTTCACACGCAGCAAAAACACAAGTTTCTCTAACGTCCTAGAGGATGCTGGGACTCCGTAAGGACCATGGGGAATAGACGGGTTCCGCAGGAGACATGGGCACCCCAAGAAAGAACTGAACTCTGGGTGTGCACTGGCTCCTCCCTCTATGCCCCTCCCCCAGACCTCAGTTTTTGACTGTGCCCAGTGGAAGATGGGTGCACTGCAGGGAGCTCTCATGAGTTTCCTGCTAAGAAAGCATTTTGTTAGGTTTTTTTCTTATTTTCAGGGAGCTCTGCTGGCAACAGACTCCCTGCATCGAGGGACTGAGGAGAGAGGAGCAGACCTACTTAAATGATAGGCTCTGCTTCTCGGCTACTGGACACCATTAGCTCCAGAGCTAGTGGAACACAGGTTCGTCCTGGGCGTTCATACCAGAGCAGCGCCGCCGTTCTCCTCACAGTGCTGGAAGAAACGAAGAAAGAAGACTACTGAGGCGGCAGAAGCCTTCGGGTGCTTCACTGAGGTAACGCACAGCACCGCAGCTGTGCGGCATTGCTCCCATACATATTACACCTCCCATACTCCGGTCACTGTAAGGGTGCAAGGAGCAGGGGGGGCGCCCTGGGTAGCAATAGAATCTCTCTCCTATGGCAAATTACTATATACATGTACAGGTGGGCACTGTACATGTATATAAAAGAGCCCCCACCATATTTTATTAAGTTTGAGCAGGACAGAAGCCCGCCACCGAGGGGTCGGGGATTCTCCCTCAGCACTCACCAGCGCCATTTTCTCTCCACAGTACCGCTGAGAGGAAGCTCCCCGGACTCTCCCCTGCTTGACACACGGTGAAACAGGGTTTTAAAGTAGAGGGGGGGGGGCACATATTTAGCGATTATACATTACAGCAGCGCTACTGGGTAAACATACTGTGTTTTTTCCTGGGTCATATAGCGCTGGGGTGTGTGCTGGCATACTCTCTCACTGTCTCTCCAAAGGGCCTAGGGGGGAACCTGTCTTCAGATAAGAGATTATGTGTGTGGAGTGTGTCAGTACGCGTGTGTCGACATGTTTGACGATGAAGGCTCACCTAAGGATGAGGGGGAGCGCATGGTTGTCAGGTCGCCGTCGGCAATGCTGACACTGGACTGGGTGGATTTGTGGAATGTCTTGAATGCAAATGTAAATTTATTGCATAAGAGGTTAGACAAGGCTGAGGCTAGGGAGCAGTCAGGTAGTCAGACCATGCCTGCCCCAGTGACATCGGGACCTTCTGGGTCTCAAAAACGCACTCCCAGATTACTGACACAGATACCGACACGGACTCAGATTCTAGTGTCGACTATGAGGATGCAAAATTACAGACAAAGGTGGCAAAAGGTATTCGTTACATGATTATTGCCATTAAAGAGGTTTTGCATATCACTGAAGAACCCCCTGTCCCTGACACGAGTGTACACATGTATAAAGGGAAAAGGCCTGAGGTCGCTTTTTCGTCCTCATTTGAGCTCAGCGAATTGTGCGAAAAGGCTTGGGAATCTCCAGATAGGAGACTACAAGTTCCCAAAAGGATTCTTATGGCGTATCCCTTTCCACAAAAGGACAGGATACGATGGGAATCTTCGCCTAAAGTAGACAAGGCGCTGACATGCTTATCCAAGAAGGTAACACTGCCTTCCCAGGATACAGCTACCCTCAAGGATCCTGCTGATCGTAAGCAGGAGGTTACCATGAAGTACATTTACACACATTCCGGTACTATCGTTAGACCGGCTATGGCATCGGCCTGGGTGTGTAGTGCTGTCGCAGCATGGACAGATTCCTTATCTACGGAGATTGACACCCTAGGTAAGGATACCATTCTAATGACCCTAGAGCATATCAAAGATGCTGCTTTATATATGCGGGATGCTCAAAGAGACATTTGTTTACTAAGCTCCAGAATAAATGCTATGTCTATTTCTGCTGGGCGACTCTTGTGGACCCGACAGTGGACAGGGGATGCCGACTCAAAGCGGCATATGGAGTCGATGCCTTAAAAGGGGGAGAAGTTGTTTGGAGTAGGCCTCTCGGACCTTGTCTCTACTGCTACGGCCGGTAAATCGAATTTCTTACCTTATGTTCCCCCGCAGCAGAGCCGGCCCTAGGTATAGGCAAACTAGGCAATTGCCTAGGGCATCTGGTATGCCTAGGGGCACAAGCAGCTTCTGCTGATTAAAATTATATGTGGCATGCCTATATTCTGTGTGTAGCATTTCGTATGCAGATACAGCCACAGTCGCACACAGAATATAGGCATGCCACATATCATTTTAATCAGCAGAAGCTGCTTGTGCATCCAAGCCACATAGCAATGCAAATAAGATGTATTTTTATAAAAAATAGGCACCCGACATTAGCAGAGCTGCCAGTTGACTCATGCCAGGAACTACATGCGTCATTATGTGTATAAGGACATTAATAATGTGTAACATATATGTAAGGGGCACTGTGTGTGTCATTATGTGTAGAAGGGAGCTAATAATGTGCGGCATATGTGATAGCCGGGCAGCGGCAGATCCGTCAGTCATATTAAAAAGCATTGCACACCAGGCCGTCTCATCACATAAGAAAGCAGTTTATTCACAGTTCAGACAGGGTTATCACGACAGTAACATTTAACTCCTTGTTCTCCTCTCCAGCGCAATATTCATATGGGTTACATCAAGTTACATCTCCTTTCATTTGCTTCACGGGCAATAACAGCATTTACAGTGATATGGCAGCATTACAGTATAGTACATACCAGCGCAGTCTCTGGGAATCAGTAGTGCGGCTTCCGTAAACTGAGATTCATTTCAGTGTGTTCTCCCCCATTCGCTAGGGGCTCTATCTAAACGGAATCTCATGTACACGTTACTGGGGGCCTTCCACCAAACGTGGTTCCTACCACTCACCCAGCTCGTCTTATCCCGCAGACTCACACCTCCCGTCCTGCTTCTTGGGTACCCCTGAAGGTCCTTCGTTCCTGGTTCCTTCCACTGTACTCTGCATACTGTGGCTCTCACACTGCACTCTCCATCTCTCGCTGAAGCCCAGATCCTTAAAGTTATCGTTTAGGGCTGTTGTTTCCCCCCATAACCCACAGGTTTGTTTTTTACTTTGGTTTTGTTTCTCCTCCACCCCCAGCAGAGGGCAGCGCACAGCTCCTGTAAATATCCACATTCTGTTTCGGAGGGAGGCAGAAGTAATGTTATATGTATTATTATATATATTATTTTTTTTCTTTTATGCTGTTGCATGATAAGTATACAGAGACTGATTGTGTAATGTATATAGAGGAGAAATTACATGCCAGATCCAGAATCTGTGCAAGTGACATACCATGGGAGCAGTGTCTCACAACAGGTCAAATAAATGTTTTAAGCAGTTCTGTGCAGTCCTGCCTGGCTTCAGGAAGAAAACGGTTCATCTGTGGCGATACATGTGACCTGTGCGCTCTGCAACCAAACATTTTCCTACCTCTGCCTTAGACAGAAGTGGGTCACAATGAGGACCTCTGGGTGAGAAGTTGTTTCACTCTCTGGTCCCAGTGACGGAGCTGGGACAGTGGATTTCTACCATCAGGTTAGTCTGTGGATAGTGATGTCACACGCTTACATTGTCTCACCAGCTTGATCAGGAAAACATGATGGTTTGTTCATTGCACACAGCCCATTAGGGACATGTATTGCTTCTCCAGCAGGTCTTATTACCTGGCCGGCTCACTGCACCCTACTCCATCAGCCAGCTTTCCCTGGCAGGGATTTAATTATGGTTTTGCCAAATATGGGTTTGTTTTATATGCTGCTGCCTTATTCATTGCGTTAGGGCAGTGTCCTCAAGGTGTGGCACAGTTTGGACTTCCGCAACTAACAGCAGCGACAGTGGTTTGGGGATAGGAGCCCTGGAGTGACTTGGCATTGGGCCGCGCAAATGATGCCATTGCTGGTGTTTAAACACAACAGCAAATCACACATGTAGCCCAGAATTTAACTGGCCCCTCCCCCCCTAAGACTTTCCAAGGAATCGATCCCTGCCTTACATGCCTAAATGACCAGGTCACCCAGTCCTGGATCCGCTACCTCATTCTCTAGCTAGAAGTTTATGCAGTTTACAACTTTCCTCATACAAGGGTATTTTGTCCTTGGACCAGGCAGCCTTATGGGAACCTTAAAGTGTTTCCAGACCAGGGCCTCCTTTTATGTAAGATCATTTGACTTCACACATTTGTGAAAAATGTGGAGAAAATAGGCTGAGAATGGCGCAACTATTTAGCAGCTGTTAAGGAGTGTGTGAAGCGCCTATATGGACAAGCAAATAAATTAACGGAAGAACGGCGCTTGGGGTTTCTGGATAGAAATATATATATCTATATATAAAATAAATCCATATATTGCCGGCACTCACTTGTAAGTCAGCATGCCCTGGTGCAGCAAAATCCAATTCGTAATTCCATGTAAGAAATGGCACTCAGAGTCGGCATTAGTAAACAAGCAAACGAATCTGTATTGAGGTTGAGTACTTTCGGAGACAGCACCCCGTCCTCAGAACTATACAGCAGATAAGACAGATAATGAAATAACAAACTTACCCGCAATTTAAACCCCCTATCACCAATCACCTCCAATACAGTCTCCCGCGGTCAAGCCGGCGTCCACAGCTGTGCACTGACGAGCGTGACGTACACCCGGCGGAAGTAGTCACGTCGCCATGGTAACCACCTGCCTGCGCTCCAACAAGAGCAGAAGCCTGCGTTCCAAGACGCGTCACACTACCCAGGGCTGTCACTGCATGGCCGGTCACGTGACTGTGATACTGAGCCGATCGCAGGGGATCCGAACACAGGGCTGGGACCTGCACCCAAATCCATGTGTACAATATAGACCACAGTGCACATTAATATACATAAAAAAGTCCATACACAAAAATACAAAAAAGTGCAAAAAGGTACATTAAAAAACATATGTTAAAAAACATATATGTTCAGGGGTAAAAGACCAGTGGCTGCTTTTAGGCGTGGGAGTAACCTTAAAGATCTGTTGGTACATACCGATATTACAGGTCGTAATATCCCACAGACCCCGAATGTATATAGGAAACCCTTTGGATGTTATTCATGTCACGACTGTACTACTTGTCGTTTTATGATTCAATGTACTAAATTTAAACATCCACATGTCGACAAAACGTATTATATGAGATTTGTCCTAACCTGCAATATGTCCTTTGTGGTATACGTGGTGGTCTGTCCGTGTGGGTTATTCTACGTGGGGCAGACCACGCGTAAATTCAAGGAACGTATGAACGCACATAGGTCAGCGATACGTTTATCATTAGCGGGTAAAGATATCAACCAACCTGTTCCCCGTCATTTTAAGCTGCTTAATCATAAATTAGAGGACATCAGATATTTTTTGATCGATCATGTCCCAGAATCACCTCGGGGGGGTGATAGAGCTAAGGTTCTTTTATTCAAAGAATCTCGATGGATAGTGAGGCTTGGTACCATTAAGCCAGGCGGTCTCAATGACAAGATAAATTGGAACAGTTTAAACTAGTCCTGTCTGGGTTCCTGCCTCTTATTGTACGATTGGCCCCCTTATATATTGGTGATTTCCTGTTTATGAGCATTATGGGTATTATGGTTTATTGGTTGTTTGTGTTATCCTATGGTGGGTGTATAGATCACCCTCTCTTTTTGCTCTATAGTGGATATGTACTTTTTAGTCTTATCCTGTCTTCTTCTGTGCACTTGTTCTCTCTGTATATCGAGGGAGCATACTGCTCGGTTTGAGATAGTCTCCACAACATTGTTGCTAGTATATATGTTTTTTAACATATGTTTTTTAATGTACCTTTTTGCACTTTTTTGTATTTTTGTGTATGGACTTTTTTATGTATATAATGTGCACTGTGGTCTATATTGTACACATGGATTTGGGTGCAGGTCCCAGCCCTGTGTTCGGATCCCCTGCGATCGGCTCAGTATCACAGTCACGTGACCGGCCATGCAGTGACAGCCCTGGGTAGTGTGACGCGTCTTGGAACGCAGGCTTCCGCTCTTGTTGGAGCGCAGGCAGGTGGTTACCATGGCGACGTGACTTCTTCCGCCGGGTGTACGTCACGCTCGCCAGTGCACAGCTGTGGACGCCGGCTTGACCGCGGGAGACTGTATTGGAGGTGATTGGTGATAGGGGGGTTTAAATTGCGGGTAAGTTTGTTATTTCATTATCTGTCTTGTCTGCTGTATAGTTCTGAGGACGGGGTGCTGTCCCCGAAAGTACTCAACTTCAATACAGATTCGTTTGCTTGTTTACTAATGCCGACTCTGAGTGCCATTTCTTACATGGAATTATCTATATATAAAGATAGAGAGAGAGAGAGAGGGAGAGAGAGAGACAGACTGCGTTTGGAATATAAACATTTATTAAATCAAAATTGAATAAAAACAATTAAATATCAGTTATTATGATACTATTGGACTATAACAATATGTTCTGATGTTTTTATATATATATACACATATATATATATATATATATATATATGCAATTTAAATTCCTCACATCAGTTGGAGGGTAAATAGATCAGTCTCTCTGTGATACAATGCCAATCTGTTTCTACATATATGTATACGAGTATTAAAAATCTCCAACTGAACTACCTTTTCATGGCTTGCTGGGTAATATACTGGAGATTTTTAATACTTGTATACATATGTGTGGAAAACATGACCTGTTGGGGGTAGCTATGTATTGGAGTGGACACCCCCTGTACTAGGCATTGAGGGGCAGGGGTATGCTACACACCCTAAATTGTAACACATATCATGAATAGAGAAACCCTTTATTGCTTCACATGTCTTCTGTTTATTATTATATCCACTTTATAATAAGAATAGCAAGCAACTGTAATTGGGCTGAACATAACATGAGCCAAGTGGTGTAGTATGCTTCGCTGGTGCTTGGGATCCTGACGGCCAGCATACTGGCGTGGGATCCCGGACGCAGGAATGCTGGGAGCGGGGCGAGTGCAAAAGAGCCCCTTGCTGGCATAGTGGAGCGCTATGCATGCCACGCTATTTATTTTCCCTCCAGGGGGGTCGTGGACACCCCAAGAGGGAGAATAGTTGTCGGTATCTTGGTGGTCGGAATTCCGGCACCAGTATGGTGCGCGTCGTGATCCCGACAGCCGGTATATCCAGTGCCACCCGAGCCGAGTGTACAGTGTTGTAATATAAGGAATTGCTGTATAACTTCTGAACCAGAAGGTGGCGCTACTACAACAGATTGTATAGATGCAGGATATTTGTGTCCGTTCTTTCTGTGTGGCACAATTTAAGTAATAGCTGTGTATATTAATGCCAGCCTGTCTCACTAGGATAGTGTGCCCATCTCTGCAGATAGGACAGAAAGCTATTGTATATTTACATAAATTGGAAAAAAAAGTGTGAAGACTTTTTTTTTAAAAGTATATTTTATTTCAATGTTTTCTGTCTCCATCACATGATGATGATGGTCACCACTATGTAAACATATAAACTGTAGTACACCAAGACTCCGATGACGAAACTGTAGAATATAAGGGAGCGCGCTTTACGGGAGAACTCCTTAGCTTGCAGCACGTCGCCCCTCCTCAGAGCGGTCCGGGTCTGTAAGAGACAGAGGTGCATTTGTGGTTACTCCTAGTGTTCTGCTATAACTGCTGGGGCTTCCGATAAAGCGCATGAATAAATGTAATCTCATCTATTTAATGCACAGTCTACTTCTAAAGACATGCTCATTTCCTTCTGTCTTGTGATCTCTGTAAAATGTAATTGTGTAAATTCTGCAATAACCTGCAAATGTCACCTACCACTGATCTAGCTAAGTAGTTTAGATTTTAAATGAAGGTAGTATAGCCCAAAGAGTGAGAATAAAAGGAACACGGTGGATGTGTTCAAGGGTGAGCTGGGTGGCACCCGGGAAAACCACTGGTTGGGGACCTGGGACTTCGACGTGGGTCATTTCTGTTCACACGCAGCAAAAACACAAGTTTCTCTAACGTCCTAGAGGATGTTGGGACTCCGTAAAGGACCATGGGGAATAGACGGGTTCCGCAGGAGACATGGGCACCCCAAGAAAGAACTGAACTCTGGGTGTGCACTGGCTCCTCCCTCTATGCCCCTCCCCCAGACCTCAGTTTTAGACTGTGCCCAGAGGAAGATGGGTGCACTGCAGGGAGCTCTCATGAGTTTCCTGCTAAGAAAGCATTTTGTTAGGTTTTTTTCTTATTTTCAGGGAGCTCTGCTGGCAACAGACTCCCTGCATCGAGGGACTGAGGAGAGAGGAGCAGACCTACTTAAATGATAGGCTCTGCTTCTCGGCTACTGGACACCATTAGCTCCAGAGGGAGTGGAACACAGGTTCGTCCTGGGCGTTCATACCAGAGCAGCGCCGCCGTTCTCCTCACAGTGCTGGAAGAAACGAAGAAAGAAGACTACTGAGGCGGCAGAAGCCTTCGGGTGCTTCACTGAGGTAACGCACAGCACCGCAGCTGTGCGTCATTGCTCCCATACACCTCCCATACTCCGGTCACTGTAAGGGTGCAGGGAGCAGGGGGGGGGGGGCGCCCTGGGTAGCAATAGAATCTCTCTCCTATGGCAAATGACTATATACATGTACAGGTGGGCACTGTACATGTATATAAAAGAGCCCCCACCATATTTTATTAAGTTTGAGCGGGACAGAAGCCCGCCACCGAGGGGTCGGGGATTCTCCCTCAGCACTCACCGGCGCCATTTTCTCTCCACAGCACCGCTGAGAGGAAGCTGCCCGGACTCTCCCCTGCTTGACACACGGTGAAACAGGGTTTTAAAGTAGAGGGGGGGGGCACATATTTGGCGATTATACATTACAGCAGCGCTACTGGGTAAACATACTGTGTTTTTTCCTGGGTCATATAGCGCTGGGGTGTGTGCTGGCATACTCTCTCTCTGTCTCTCCAAAGGGCCTAGGGGGGAACCTGTCTTCAGATAAGAGATTATGTGTGTGGAGTGTGTCAGTACGCGTGTGTCGACATGTTTGACGATGAAGGCTCACCTAAGGATGAGGGGGAGCGCATGGTTGTCAGGTCACCGTCGGCAATGCTGACACTGGACTGGGTGGATATGTGGAATGTCTTGAATGCAAATGTAAATTTATTGCATAAGAGGTTAGACAAGGCTGAGGCTAGGGAGCAGTCAGGTAGTCAGACCATGCCTGCCCCAGTGACATCGGGACCTTCTGGGTCTCAAAAACGCACTCCCAGATTACTGACACAGATACCGACACGGACTCAGATTCTAGTGTCGACTATGAGGATGCAAAATTACAGACAAAGGTGGCAAAAGGTATTCGTTACATGATTATTGCCATTAAAGAGGTTTTGCATATCACTGAAGAACCCCCTGTCCCTGACACGAGTGTACACATGTATAAAGGGAAAAGGCCTGAGGTCGCTTTTTCGTCCTCATTTGAGCTCAGCGAATTGTGCGAAAAGGCTTGGGAATCTCCAGATAGGAGACTACAAGTTCCCAAAAGGATTCTTATGGCGTATCCCTTTCCACAAAAGGACAGGATACGATGGGAATCTTCGCCTAAAGTAGACAAGGCGCTGACATGCTTATCCAAGAAGGTAACACTGCCTTCCCAGGATACAGCTACCCTCAAGGATCCTGCTGATCGTAAGCAGGAGGTTACCATGAAGTACATTTACACACATTCCGGTACTATCGTTAGACCGGCTATGGCATCGGCCTGGGTGTGTAGTGCTGTCGCAGCATGGACAGATTCCTTATCTACGGAGATTGACACCCTAGGTAAGGATACCATTCTAATGACCCTAGAGCATATCAAAGATGCTGCTTTATATATGCGGGATGCTCAAAGAGACATTTGTTTACTAAGCTCCAGAATAAATGCAATGTCTATTTCTGCTGGGCGACTCTTGTGGACCCGACAGTGGACAGGGGATGCCGACTCAAAGCGGCATATGGAGTCGATGCCTTAAAAGGGGGAGAAGTTGTTTGGAGTAGGCCTCTCAGACCTTGTCTCTACTGCTACGGCCGGTAAATCGAATTTCTTACCTTATGTTCCCCCGCAGCAGAGCCGGCCCTAGGTATAGGCAAACTAGGCAATTGCCTAGGGCATCTGGTATGCCTAGGGGCACAAGCAGCTTCTGCTGATTAAAATTATATGTGGCATGCCTATATTCTGTGTGTAGCATTTCGTATGCAGATACAGCCACAGTCGCACACAGAATATAGGCATGCCACATATCATTTTAATCAGCAGAAGCTGCTTGTGCATCCAAGCCACATAGCAATGCAAATAAGATGTATTTTTATAAAAAATAGGCACCCGACATTAGCAGAGCTGCCAGTTGACTCATGCCAGGAACTACATGCGTCATTATGTGTATAAGGACATTAATAATGTGTAACATATATGTAAGGGGCACTATGTGTGTCATTATGTGTAGAAGGGAGCTAATAATGTGCGGCATATGTGATAGCCGGGCAGCGGCAGATCCGTCAGTTATATTAAAAAGCATTGCACACCAGGCCGTCTCATCATATAAGAAAGCAGTTTATTCACAGTTCAGACAGGGTTATCACGACAGTAACATTTAACTCCTTGTTCTCCTCTCCAGCGCAATATTCATATGGGTTACATCAAGTTACATCTCCTTTCATTTGCTTCACGTGCAATAACAGCATTTACAGTGATATGGCAGCATTACAGTATAGTACATACCAGCGCAGTCTCTGGGAATCAGTAGTGCGGCTTCCGCAAACTGAGATTCATTTCAGTGTGTTCTCCCCCATTCGCTAGGGGCTCTATCTAAACGGGATCTCATGTACACGTTACTGGGGGCCTTCCGCCAAACGTGGTTCCTACCACTCACCCAGCTCGTCTTATCCCGCAGACTCACACCTCCCGTCCTGCTTCTTGGGTACCCCTGAAGGTCCTTCGTTCCTGGTTCCTTCCACTGTACTCTGCATACTGTGGCTCTCACACTGCACTCTCCATCTCTCGCTGAAGCCCAGATCCTTAAAGTTATCGTTTAGGGCTGTTGTTTCCCCCCATAACCCACAGGTTTGTTTTTTACTTTGGTTTTGTTTCTCCTCCACCCCCAGCAGAGGGCAGCGCACAGCTCCTGTAAATATCCACATTCTGTTTCGGAGGGAGTAATGTTATATGTATTATTATATATATTATTTTTTTCTTTTATGCTGTTGCATGATAAGTATACAGAGACTGATTGTGTAATGTATATAGAGGAGAAATTACATGCCAGATCCAGAATCTGTGCAAGTGACATACCATGGGAGCAGTGTCTCACAACAGGTCAAATAAATGTTTTAAGCAGTTCTGTGCAGTCCTGCCTGGCTTCAGGAAGAAAACGGTTCATCTGTGGCGATACATGTGACCTGTGCGCTCTGCAACCAAACATTTTCCTACCTCTGCCTTAGACAGAAGTGGGTCACAATGAGGAGCTGGGACAGTGGGTGAGAAGTTGTTTCACTCTCTGGTCCTAGTGACGGAGCTGGGACAGTGGATTTCTACCATCAGGTTAGTCTGTGGATAGTGATGTCACACGCTTACATTGTCTCACCAGCTTGATCAGGAAAACATGATGGTTTGTTCATTGCACACAGCCCATTAGGGACATGTATTGCTTCTCCAGCAGGTCTTATTACCTGGCCGGCTCACTGCACCCTACTCCATCAGCCAGCTTTCCCTGGCAGGGATTTAATTATGGTTTTGCCAAATATGGGTTTGTTTTATATGCTGCTGCCTTATTCATTGCGTTAGGGCAGTGTCCTCAAGGTGTGGCACAGTTTGGGCTTCCGCAACTAACAGCAGCGACAGTGGTTTGGGGATAGGAGCCCTGGAGTGACTTGGCATTGGGCCGCGCAAATGATGCCATTGCTGGTGTTTAAACACAACAGCAAATCACACATGTAGCCCATAATTTAACTGGCCCCTCCCCCCCCTTAGACTTTCCAAGGAATCGATCCCTGCCTTACATGCCTAAATGACCAGGTCACCCAGTCCTGGATCCGCTACCTCATTCTCTAGCTAGAAGTTTATGCAGTTTACAACTTTCCTCATACAAGGGTATTTTGTCCTTGGACCAGGCAGCCTTATGGGAACCTTAAAGTGTTTCCAGACCAGGGCCTCCTTTTATGTAAGATCATTTGACTTCACACATTTGTGAAAAATGTGGAGAAAATAGGCTGAGAATGGCGCAACTATTTAGCAGCTGTTAAGGAGTGTGTGAAGCGCCTATATGGACAAGCAAATAAATTAACGGAAGAACGGCGCTTGGGGTTTCTGGATAGAAATATATATATCTATATATAAAATAAATCCATATATTGCCGGCACTCACTTGTAAGTCAGCATGCCCTGGTGCAGCAAAATCCAATTCGTAATTCCATGTAAGAAATGGCACTCAGAGTCGGCATTAGTAAACAAGCAAACGAATCTGTATTGAAGTTGAGTACTTTCGGGGACAGCACCCCGTCCTCAGAACTATACAGCAGATAAGACAGATAATGAAATAACAAACTTACCCGCAATTTAAACCCCCTATCACCAATCACCTCCAATACAGTCTCCCGCGGTCAAGCCGGTGTTGTGGAAAAAAGCCAACGTGGACAGTTGTGGTCAGATTCAAAGTTTATATTGATAATGGCAGAGCAAGATTACAATAAAGTGACAGTCAGCATGCACTTACAAGTAATTACAAGTGAGCTCTTTCTGCCTTTCGAACATGGCATAGATGGCCCCTAATATTGCATATTACAAAGAATTACTCCACCCAAGCTTGGACCAATCACAGCAGGCCTTGAGGCCCGTTCCTCCTTATCGAACACCATCTGGTCCTGGGTGGGCACATGACACAAATCAGCAAGACTAGGGTGACTTAGCAAGTTCTTGTCACGAACCTACATTCTTTGTCAGAAAAACATCTTACATAATAATGTCTGTTAAGTATTACATGATATTAAAAAGTCAGAATAGATTCTATAAATTGCTTAAATTTCCTTAACAATTCTCACCCTTTTGATAATTTTATTATCACACATATATAAAAACATAAACTAAAAGGTAACAATGGCAGTACTACTAATGCTAAGAAGGTGGTGTGACTGTGACTGGGGATGATATAGCCACAGACGCACCTGGGCCTACCCTGACTCTGTTGCCACACCCCGCAGTCAATTGGTACCTGCAGGTCAAAGTCTTGTCCTTTAGCAGCCGCTTTTCCCGGGCGAATTAGGTCCACCCAGTACTCTGATGCCCCCAGGTTTTATTATGTGACAAAGTACCAATTGAGACAGGATGTTTAGCAAGAGGAAGAACTGACTTAGTACTGCCTCACGGTTGCTATTCTGCTAAGCATTCACACACCTTTATTGAAGCATTCACACACCTATCTATCTAGCTGTAAGAATAATAACAGCAGCCGGAGGTGCACTAGGGCACAGAGACCACTCGGTGAATTTGCTGGAATCAGAATGACTGACTCGTCGAAATCACTTCTCGGGATAAACTCCCTCTGGGGTGGTGTCCAAACTGTCGAAGTGCACCTGCGGGACCCTCTTTCAGAGATGATGTCTTCCACCCAACTCTTACAACAACTGAGGGGTCTCTCAGAAGAGATGGGCAGTTGGGCTGGGCCATCAGACGGTCATCTCTGTGGCTGTTATTATTCTTCCTATTAAGCGAGCGAATCCACATTTTTCCTGAAATGAGAAATACAGCACATTAATAATTTCCAAGCGATCAAAAGAAATACAATCAATCCTATCACTACCACTATGGGTTTTATTAAATCTGATAATAGATTGTTAAACCATACACCAATTGACCCCATCCCGGAGAAGGGATTCCATTAATCCTTGGATATGTCTCTAGCTTGTTTTGTAATTCCTTTACTTTATTCATGTGCGCTTCTATGGGGTCATGTGAGTCCTCAATCCAGGTACAACATTCCTCCCCTATAACAGCACAAGTTCCTCCCTCCATAGCTAACAAATAATCCAGAGCCATCCTATTTTGTAGGGTCACCTTCCTAATTTGAGCCATTTCTTCATTGATAGCATGGATGGCACTTGTGGTCTCATTAATTATCCCATCCATAATATTTGCATATTTATTTAACTTATTTGCTAATTCAATTCCCCAGCCTGTCCAGGCAGGGAACCACATCCAGGCTTTATCTGCTGCAGTAAACAATTCTCTCTTGTATCTAGTCTCTCTAGGGCCTGTTTCTATCATATTGGTAAAAGAGATGTTCTCACGCTGTCTTATGGCTGGCACAACTCTTCCTATAGTGCAATTCCCCCAAGCTCCCATAGGAAGCCATGAGTAGGCCCTATTGCCACAAATATAGTATAGGCCTTGCTTCAGCACCCTAGGGATTATTTTACCATGATTTCCCAACCAGCTCTGAAACCATACCATATTATTGTGCACTTGGGTCTTACAATACCAATCATCCGCATCTGGTTAGGACAGGCACACCTAGGGGTACAAAGAGCTTTCATATTTGCACACCAACATTGATTGTTACAGTTACCGTTCACCTTGTCACATAACTTTTCATTGTATTCCATGTTAAACACTAAGGCAGCATTTTTACAATTTGTTTCTCCAACGTATACCTTAGGTAAGTTGACTAGGTGACCTTTTAGTTCGGCCACGTGGTTAATAAACTTAGGCCCTATACACATAGTGGGCGGAGAGATTATACCAGCAATTTCTAAATATATTCCTAGGTCTGAAAGAGCATTGTGAGCAGTGTGATTTATGTCTATTTCAACATTATAGCTATAATCTGTGAGGTTAAGATCATTCATCGAGATAGGGATACCAATCAAAGGGATTCCTTTATGGTTAGCAGGAACATAAGAACAGATCCAACAGTCAGTGGCGTTCAGCTCCTTAGCTGCCTGCTGATGTAGAAGCCATATAGAGTTCTTTTGCTTTTCTTTCACCTGCACACACAGATATAAAGCACAAACAAGCAGGCAGAAAAACAAGCGTATCTTAACAGTCCATTCAGTTCTCTTCTCCCCGGGGGCCCCATGCTTTTAGGACCAGTTTGCATCATTGACCTGAAAGTTAATTTTCTTACAGTGAGAAGCGTACTTTCCTCTCCACCTTGACGGAGGTCACTGTGGTCAATAGCACCTGGTATGGGCCATCAAATCGGGGTTCCAGATGTGTCTTGTGGATCTGGTAAAGAAGAAAACACTTTGCCATGCAAATTAGTCATTGGCTTATGAAGCTGAACAACGTAGTCAGTAAGAGAAGCGTACTGTCAGGGCTGTTTCTAGCCAATTTGGCTCCCAGTGCGAGATTTAAAAATGCGCCCCCCCATGACATAAAAAAGTGCCCCCCACCCACCCCCACACACACACACCTAGATAAAAAAAAAAAAAACTTGCGCGCGCACCCGGCAAGGGGGCATGGCCTCATCTAAATGGGTGTGGCCTCATTTAAATGGGCATGGCCTCGTCTGAAAAGACTACCTCACAATCCAGTTTTTGACCCTGCTCCAACAGATCACGACCACCACAGGAAAAAAAATTCTACCATATTAAGCCCCACACAGTATGTAATGCCCCTTGCACCATATTATGCCACACACCGCAATGCCCTTGATACATTAAATCCCCACACTACGGCAGGAAAAAGTCCCCATTTCACACATTACGGCAGGTGTCCCCATTTTACACACTGAGAGAGAGAGAGAGAGAGAGAATACTTACAGAGGCGATTACCGCTCTTCAGCCTGCCTCACCAGTCGCTCCTCGCGCCGGCCTTTCCCTCTTCCTAACTTGGATCCCCCTCTGTACTCCGCTCGGGGGGGAGTTTCGCGGAGTGACGGGGTACCACGTCATTCCGTGAAACTCCGCCCCCCGAGCGGGTTACTCGGGGAGAAATAGGAGGGGGAAGCAGGGAGCTACAGTTAGTGCCGCGGCGGGCGCCCAGTGCGGTTGCACTGCTCGCCTGCCCCAAGAAACGGCCCTGCGTACTGTCCATGTAATTTGAGTGACAGCCTGCCAAACAGTATCTCAAATGATGAAAGTCCATGTTATCCCTTTGGGGTATACCTCATTGCAAAAGGATCTACTGGTAAAGCTTGTACCCATGTAAGTTTTGTTTGCTCACAGATCTTAGACATTTTTTTTTTAATACGCTATTTGCTCTCTCAACCGTTTCATGTAGGCCATACCTGCACACAAATTCAGATATCAATTTCTTTGCTGTTACTGCAGCCGTTACCTTGGCAACAGGCCACGCCTCTATCTACAAGGAGAACATAACCATTCTGTTGTAAAGTATTTCAAACACTGTGCAAACCAAAATTTAGCAATCATATCAATCATTCCCCCTTTGGAAACATATGAAGGGAGATGTGCACACAATCGACCATCCTCATGTTTCCAAACAATATTTATTTATTTGCAACCTGCCTTCCCCCATATACCAAGTGTTTGGGGACCTGCCTGATTTTGCAGAGTAATTAGAGTATCCATTGACATACTCTCTCTCTTGAGAACACTGGCTGCTCCACTGTCCACCAGATACTCCACTGAGTAAAAAGGCATTTCAGAGAGGGTCAAGTGGACAAAGGCATCACCCCCCTACTCTCCGAGTGTTAGGAAACGAGTACAATGTTACAAATTGAGACCCTGGAACTCTGTGGAATGTGTGACAACTGGGGAGTTCCAGTACTCATGAGTGAAGCTGCGGTCAGTATGAATGACCGCAGCAAGACCTTTTTTAACCCTAACTCCATTACTCCTCCCAGTGGTCGGATGGTGCCTGAGGTGCTAGTCTTCTGCCCAAGGCAGCCGCGTTTGAATGGGCGAATTAGGTTCGCCCAAACTCCGATGCCCTCCAGTCTTACAAGGTTACAAGGCACCACCTGAGACTGCGAGTGAGGGGGAAACTAGCTACAGCTAAGGAGACTATAACATGAGAACTAAACAAACAAGTTATGTGCGGCGCTGCCGCCAGTACAAAAACACAAAACTAAGGCTAGTGGGAAGACCCACAAAATATGACACTGTAGTTACCAGGCTAGTAAACAAAAGTATAACACTCTAAATAAGTACATAAGAAATCCTGGCATGCAAACAGAAATCTAACATAAAATACATGAACCGAATGCAACTAGTAGGGAAGACCCACAAAATATGTCACTGTAGTTATCAGACTAGTAAACAAAAGTATAGCACTCTAAAGTACATAAGAAATCCTGACATGCAAACAGAAATATAACATACAATACATGAACCGAATGCAAACAGGAATGAACCACTGCTGTGGCTCATAACACCAAGATGACTGGTAACACTGGAAGCACTCCCTGTCAGGCGCTATCCTGCCCCCCTTTTTGGAGCTGGACAATTTCTTACAATGTGGCCCTGTTTCACACAATTGTAGCACTTCACATTTCTGGACTCCCAATTGTTCCTCCCCCTAAACTTACCCCTCTGGGGGTTGCTGGTGTGTCAACTACCATCACCCTCTGGACCATTTTCTTCTGTACCTCCTGTATATTTCTCTGTCTTGAGCTGGCTAAACTCACTTGTACCAGGCATGAACTGCTCTCTAACAAGTTAGGCTGAGGCTTGAGGCAAGCGATATTCCTCAGCCCTTTCATCTCTCTCACCTTGGGTTGTTTTGGGAGTGATGACAAGCTCACCTTCCACTCCACACAAAACCCTTCCTCCCCCTCTTTCTCATCTGACTGTACCTCCCCTCCTTGCTGATTTGCCCCTCCTGTTCTTGTTTCTGATGTAAAAAAAAATACTTTGGGCTTTTTGCTGTCTTTTATAAGATTCTACCATCCACCTACTCCAAGCTGCCTATTCATTTGGCTCAGTGAATTTTGTTTTATTTTTTGTAGAGGGTTGCCCAGCGGGATAATTCAAAGGTTCCCTCTTTTGGGATCCCACAATCCATCCCCCTAGTCAGCCTGCCCCACTTAGGTAAATGCCGGCTGACCCATTTGCCATATTTCTTACTCACCTCCTCCTGTGGGGTACGAGGAGTCTCAGGACGTCCATTACTCTGATTTGGTGATCAGCCAAATCCACGTTTGCTGTGACTGTTTCCCATAGCCCAGCTATGGTGGAGGGGACTCTTGCACCCCTCTCTCAGTGTTTCACAGCACTATATTCTATGGCTATTGGCTGTTAGGGGAAGTCCCACACAGCGAATCCCCGCTTTTGGTCCCTCCAAATTTTCCAACAGAGCCTAATGAAAATCAGCAAGGCGAAGATGCCAAACAATATTTGCCCTCTAATGTCCTCTAGGTTAAACCATGCAAGTAAGGGATTATCTAAGTAAGAAGTATGATTTTTCATGAGACACAGAGAGACGCCAGTCTGCAGCTTCAGGAAACGCCCTTCAGTGTAGCGAGAAACAGACTCAAACCAGTGTACACAGAGCTGTCAGATAGCAGGCCAGGAGGTAATCAGAGATTATAACGCTCCTGTTCTGGGGGGAGAGCCACAATCGGTTGCCCACAGACCGGTATTGACAAGCAAGGGTAGACCAGCAGAGAAATTACTCTTCACCAACACTTATCCTTATATTTGTCCTTCCACTATGCAGACAATGTTAATGACAGTTTACGTGACAGACTGAGAAGATAGGAAACATTCGTGTCTGAGGACGATAGGGTCCTCTTTACCTTTTACTCCACTGCCCCCAGCATACTTGGGGCAGCACAATCATTCAGCCGTAAAGGGCCTCTCTCATGCTGATGTGGCAATGTGCCAGCATCTACATACACTCACACATGCATATCCAAAAAATGTTAAACATAAAACAACTGTTCAGGTTCTTGGGATCTGTACTCACGATAGTGGGACGGAGGGTCTTAGGAGCGGAGGAGGGGAGAGCAGACAGAGACACAAATGTTCTCACCTTTTTTTGAATGGCGCCAATCTGGTCTCCAGTCCTCCGTTCCTGTCCTGATTCCGTTCCAATCGTTTTCAGATCCCGGGTTTCGGCACCAAATTGTTGTGGAAAAAAGCCAACGTGGACAGTTGTGGTCAGATTCAAAGTTTATATTGATAATGGCAGAGCAAGATTACAATAAAGTGACAGTCAGCATGCACTTACATGTAATTACAAGTGAGCTCTTTCTGCCTTTCGAACATGGCATAGATGGCCCCTAATATTGCATATTACAAAGAATTACTCCACCCAAGCTTGGACCAATCACAGCAGGCCTTGAGGCCCGTTCCTCCTTATCGAACACCATCTGGTCCTGGGTGGGCACATGACACAAATCAGCAAGACTAGGGTGACTTAGCAAGTTCTTGTCACGAACCTACATTCTTTGTCAGAAAAACATCTTACATAATAATGTCTGTTAAGTATTACATGATATTAAAAAGTCAGAATAGATTCTATAAATTGCTTAAATTTCCTTAACACCGGCGTCCACAGCTGTGCACTGACGAGCGTGACGTACACCCGGCGGAAGTAGTCACGTCGCCATGGTAACCACCTGCCTGCGCTCCAACAAGAGCGGAAGCCTGCGTTCCAAGACGCGTCACACTACCCAGGGCTGTCACTGCATGGCCGGTCACGTGACTGTGATACTGAGCCGATCGCAGGGGATCCGAACACAGGGCTGGGACCTGCACCCAAATCCATGTGTACAATATAGACCACAGTGCACATTAATATACATAAAAAAGTCCATACACAAAAATACAAAAAAGTGCAAAAAGGTACATTAAAACACATATGTTAAAAAACATATATGTTCAGGGGTAAAAGACCAGTGGCTGCTTTTAGGCGTGGGAGTAACCTTAAAGATCTGTTGGTACATACCGATATTACAGGTCGTAATATCCCACAGACCCCGAATGTATATAGGAAACCCTTTGGATGTTATTCATGTCACGACTGTACTACTTGTCGTTTTATGATTCAATGTACTAAATTTAAACATCCACATGTCGACAAAACGTATTATATGAGATTTGTCCTAACCTGCAATATGTCCTTTGTGGTATACGTGTTGGTCTGTCCGTGTGGGTTATTCTACGTGGGGCAGACCACACGTAAATTCAAGGAACGTATGAACGCACATAGGTCAGCGATACGTTTATCATTAGCGGGTAAAGATATCAACCAACCTGTTCCCCGTCATTTTAAGCTGCTTAATCATAAATTAGAGGACATCAGATATTTTTTGATCGATCATGTCCCAGAATCACCTCGGGGGGGTGATAGAGCTAAGGTTCTTTTATTTAAAGAATCTCGATGGATAGTGAGGCTTGGTACCATTAAGCCAGGCGGTCTCAATGACAAGATAAATTGGAACAGTTTAAACTAGTCCTGTCTGGGTTCCTGCCTCTTATTGTACGATTGGCCCCCTTATATATTGGTGATTTCCTGTTTATGAGCATTATGGGTATAATGGTTTATTGGTTGTTTGTGTTATCCTATGGTGGGTGTATAGATCACCCTCTCTTTTTGCTCTATAGTGGATATGTACTTTTTAGTCTTATCCTGTCTCCTTCTGTGCACTTGTTCTCTCTGTATATCGAGGGAGCATACTGCTCGGTTTGAGATAGTCTCCACAACATTGTTGCTAGTATATATGTTTTTTAACATATGTTTTTTAATGTACCTTTTTGCACTTTTTTGTATTTTTGTGTGTATGGACTTTTTTATGTATATTAATGTGCACTGTGGTCTATATTGTACACATGGATTTGGGTGCAGGTCCCAGCCCTGTGTTCGGATCCCCTGCGATCGGCTCAGTATCACAGTCACGTGACCGGCCATGCAGTGACAGCCCTGGGTAGTGTGACGCGTCTTGGAACGCAGGCTTCCGCTCTTGTTGGAGCGCAGGCAGGTGGTTACCATGGCGACGTGACTACTTCCGCCGGGTGTACGTCACGCTCGTCAGTGCACAGCTGTGGACGCCGGCTTGACCGCGGGAGACTGTATTGGAGGTGATTGGTGATAGGGGGTTTAAATTGCGGGTAAGTTTGTTATTTCATTATCTGTCTTATCTGCTGTATAGTTCTGAGGACGGGGTGCTGTCCCCGAAAGTACTCAACTTCAATACAGATTCGTTTGCTTGTTTACTAATGCCGACTCTGAGTGCCATTTCTTACATGGAATTATCTATATATAAAGATAGAGAGAGAGAGAGAGAGAGAGAGAGAGAGAGAGGGAGAGAGAGAGACAGACTGCGTTTGGAATATAAACATTTATTAAATCAAAATTGAATAAAAACAATTAAATATCAGTTATTATGATACTATTGGACTATAACAATATGTTCTGATGTTTTTATATATATATATACACATATATATATATATATATATATATATGCAATTTAAATTCCTCACATCAGTTGGAGGGTAAATAGATCAGTCTCTCTGTGATACAATGCCAATCTGTTTCTACATATATGTATACGAGAATTAAAAATCTCCAACTGAACTACCTTTTCATGGCTTGCTGGGTAATATACTGGAGATTTTTAATACTTGTATACATATGTGTGGAAAACATGACCTGTTGGGGGTAGCTATGTATTGGAGTGGACACCCCCTGTACTAGGCATTGAGGGGCAGGGGTATGCTACACACCCTAAATTGTAACACATATCATGAATAGAGAAACCCTTTATTGCTTCACATGTCTTCTGTTTATTATTATATCCACTTTATAATAAGAATAGCAAGCAACTGTAATTGGGCTGACATGAGCCAAGTGGTGTAGTATGCTTCGCTGGTGCTTGGGATCCTGACGGCCAGCATACTGGCGTGGGATCCCGGACGCAGGAATGCTGGGAGCGGGGCGAGTGCAAAAGAGCCCCTTGCTGGCATAGTGGAGCGCTATGCATGCCACGCTATTTATTTTCCCTCCAGGGGGGTCGTGGACACCCCAAGAGGGAGAATAGTTTTCGGTATCTTGGTGGTCGGAATTCCGGCACCAGTATGGTGCGCGTCGTGATCCTGACAGCCGGTATATCCAGTGCCACCCGAGCCGGGTGTACAGTGTTGTAATATAAGGAATTGCTGTATATCTTCTGAACCAGAAGGTGGCGCTACTACAACAGATTGTATAGATGCAGGATATTTGTGTCCGTTCTTTCTGTGCGGCACAATTTAAGTAATAGCTGTGTTTATTAATGCCAGCCTGTCTCACTAGGATAGTGTGCCCATCTCTGCAAATAGGACAGAAAGCTATTGTATATTTACATAAATTGGAAAAAAAAGTGTGAAGACTTTTTTTTTAAAAGTATATTTTATTTCAATGTTTTCTGTCTCCATCACATGATGATGATGGTCACCACTATGTAAACATATAAACTGTAGTACACCAAGACCCCGATGACGAAACTGTAGAATATAAGGGAGCGCGCTTTACGTGAGAACTCCTTAGCTTGCAGCACGTCGCCCCTCCTCAGAGCGGTCCGGGTCTGTAAGAGACAGAGGTGCATTTGTGGTTACTCCTAGTGTTCTGCTATCACTGCTGGGGCTTCCGATAAAGCTCATGAATAAATGTAATCTCATCTATTTAATGCACAGTCTACTTCTAAAGACATGCTCATTTCCTTCTGTCTTGTGATCTCTGTAAAATGTAATTGTGTAAATTCTGCAATAACCTGCAAATGTCACCTACCACTGATCTAGCTAAGTAGTTTAGATTTTAAATGAAGGTAGTATAGCCCAAAGAGTGAGAATAAAAGGAACACGGTGGATGTGTTCAAGGGTGAGCTGGGTGGCACCCGGGAAAACCACTGGTTGGAGACCTGGGACTTCGACGTGGGTCATTTCTGTTCACACGCAGCAAAAACACAAGTTTCTCTAACGTCCTAGAGGATGCTGGGACTCCGTAAGGACCATGGGGAATAGACGGGTTCCGCAGGAGACATGGGCACCCTAAGAAAGAACTGAACTCTGGGTGTGCACTGGCTCCTCCCTCTATGCCCCTCCCCCAGACCTCAGTTTTTGACTGTGCCCAGGGGAAGATGGGTGCACTGCAGGGAGCTCTCATGAGTTTCCTGCTAAGAAAGCATTTTGTTAGGTTTTTTTCTTATTTTCATGGAGCTCTGCTGGCAACAGACTCCCTGCATCGAGGGACTGAGGAGAGAGGAGCAGACCTACTTAAATGATAGGCTCTGCTTCTCGGCTACTGGACACCATTAGCTCCAGAGCTAGTGGAACACAGGTTCGTCCTGGGCGTTCATACCAGAGCAGCGCCGCCGTTCTCCTCACAGTGCTGGAAGAAACGAAGAAAGAAGACTACTGAGGTGGCAGAAGCCTTCGGGTGCTTCACTGAGGTAACGCACAGCACCGCAGCTGTGCGTCATTGCTCCCATACACCTCCCATACTCCGGTCACTGTAAGGGTGCAAGGAGCAGGGGGGGCGCCCTGGGTAGCAATAGAATCTCTCTCCTATGGCAAATTACTATATACATGTACAGGTGGGCACTGTACATGTATGTAAAAGAGCCCCCACCATATTTTATTAAGTTTGAGCAGGACAGAAGCCCGCCACCGAGGGGTCGGGGATTCTCCCTCAGCACTCACCAGCGCCATTTTCTCTCCACAGCACCGCTGAGAGGAAGCTCCCCGGACTCTCCCCTGCTTGACACACGGTGAAACAGGGTTTTAAAGTAGAGGGGGGGGGGGCACATATTTAGCGATTATACATTACAGCAGCGCTACTGGGTAAACATACTGTGTTTTTTCCTGGGTCATATAGCGCTGGGGTGTGTGCTGGCATACTCTCTCACTGTCTCTCCAAAGGGCCTAGGGGGGAACCTGTCTTCAAATAAGAGATTATGTGTGTGGAGTGTGTCAGTACGCGTGTGTCGACATGTTTGACGATGAAGGCTCACCTAAGGATGAGGGGGAGCGCATGGTTGTCAGGTCGCCGTCGGCAATGCTGACACTGGACTGGGTGGATTTGTGGAATGTCTTGAATGCAAATGTAAATTTATTGCATAAGAGGTTAGACAAGGCTGAGGCTAGGGAGCAGTCAGGTAGTCAGACCATGCCTGCCCCAGTGACATCGGGACCTTCTGGGTCTCAAAAACGCACTCCCAGATTACTGACACAGATACCGACACGGACTCAGATTCTAGTGTCGACTATGAGGATGCAAAATTACAGACAAAGGTGGCAAAAGGTATTCGTTACATGATTATTGCCATTAAAGAGGTTTTGCATATCACTGAAGAACCCCCTGTCCCTGACACGAGTGTACACATGTATAAAGGGAAAAGGCCTGAGGTCGCTTTTTCGTCCTCATTTGAGCTCAGCGAATTGTGCGAAAAGGCTTGGGAATCTCCAGATAGGAGACTACAAGTTCCCAAAAGGATTCTTATGGCGTATCCCTTTCCACAAAAGGACAGGATACGATGGGAATCTTCGCCTAAAGTAGACAAGGCGCTGACATGCTTATCCAAGAAGGTAACACTGCCTTCCCAGGATACAGCTACCCTCAAGGATCCTGCTGATCGTAAGCAGGAGGTTACCATGAAGTACATTTACACACATTCCGGTACTATCGTTAGACCGGCTATGGCATCGGCCTGGGTGTGTAGTGCTGTCGCAGCATGGACAGATTCCTTATCTACGGAGATTGACACCCTAGGTAAGGATACCATTCTAATGACCCTAGAGCATATCAAAGATGCTGCTTTATATATGCGGGATGCTCAAAGAGACATTTGTTTACTAAGCTCCAGAATAAATGCTATGTCTATTTCTGCTGGGCGACTCTTGTGGACCCGACAGTGGACAGGGGATGCCGACTCAAAGCGGCATATGGAGTCGATGCCTTAAAAGGGGGAGAAGTTGTTTGGAGTAGGCCTCTCGGACCTTGTCTCTACTGCTACGGCCGGTAAATCGAATTTCTTACCTTATGTTCCCCCGCAGCAGAGCCGGCCCTAGGTATAGGCAAACTAGGCAATTGCCTAGGGCATCTGGTATGCCTAGGGGCACAAGCAGCTTCTGCTGATTAAAATTATATGTGGCATGCCTATATTCTGTGTGTAGCATTTCGTATGCAGATACAGCCACAGTCGCACACAGAATATAGGCATGCCACATATCATTTTAATCAGCAGAAGCTGCTTGTGCATCCAAGCCACATAGCAATGCAAATAAGATGTATTTTTATAAAAAATAGGCACCCGACATTAGCAGAGCTGCCAGTTGACTCATGCCAGGAACTACATGCGTCATTATGTGTATAAGGACATTAATAATGTGTAACATATATGTAAGGGGCACTATGTGTGTCATTATGTGTAGAAGGGAGCTAATAATGTGCGGCATATGTGATAGCCGGGCAGCGGCAGATCCGTCAGTCATATTAAAAAGCATTGCACACCAGGCCGTCTCATCACATAAGAAAGCAGTTTATTCACAGTTCAGACAGGGTTATCACGACAGTAACATTTAACTCCTTGTTCTCCTCTCCAGCGCAATATTCATATGGGTTACATCAAGTTACATCTCCTTTCATTTGCTTCACGGGCAATAACAGCATTTACAGTGATATGGCAGCATTACAGTGTAGTACATACCAGCGCAGTCTCTGGGAATCAGTAGTGCGGCTTCCGCAAACTGAGATTCATTTCAGTGTGTTCTCCCCCATTCGCTAGGGGCTCTATCTAAACGGGATCTCATGTACACGTTACTGGGGGCCTTCCGCCAAACGTGGTTCCTACCACTCACCCAGCTCGTCTTATCCCGCAGACTCACACCTCCCGTCCTGCTTCTTGGGTACCCCTGAAGGTCCTTCGTTCCTGGTTCCTTCCACTGTACTCTGCATACTGTGGCTCTCACACTGCACTCTCCATCTCTCGCTGAAGCCCAGATCCTTAAAGTTATCGTTTAGGGCTGTTGTTTCCCCCCATAACCCACAGGTTTGTTTTTTACTTTGGTTTTGTTTCTCCTCCACCCCCAGCAGAGGGCAGCGCACAGCTCCTGTAAATATCCACATTCTGTTTTGGAGGGAGGCAGTAGTAATGTTATATGTATTATTATATATATTATTTTTTTCTTTTATGCTGTTGCATGATAAGTATACAGAGACTGATTGTGTAATGTATATAGAGGAGAAATTACATGCCAGATCCAGAATCTGTGCAAGTGACATACCATGGGAGCAGTGTCTCACAATAGGTCAAATAAATGTTTTAAGCAGTTCTGTGCAGTCCTGCCTGGCTTCAGGAAGAAAACGGTTCATCTGTGGCGATACATGTGACCTGTGCGCTCTGCAACCAAACATTTTCCTACCTCTGCCTTAGACAGAAGTGGGTCACAATGAGGACCTCTGGGTGAGAAGTTGTTTCACTCTCTGGTCCCAGTGACGGAGCTGGGACAGTGGATTTCTACCATCAGGTTAGTCTGTGGATAGTGATGTCACACGCTTACATTGTCTCACCAGCTTGATCAGGAAAACATGATGGTTTGTTCATTGCACACAGCCCATTAGGGACATGTATTGCTTCTCCAGCAGGTCTTATTACCTGGCCGGCTCACTGCACCCTACTCCATCAGCCAGCTTTCCCTGGCAGGGATTTAATTATGGTTTTGCCAAATATGGGTTTGTTTTATATGCTGCTGCCTTATTCATTGCGTTAGGGCAGTGTCCTCAAGGTGTGGCACAGTTTGGGCTTCCGCAACTAACAGCAGCGACAGTGGTTTGGGGATAGGAGCTCTGGAGTGACTTGGCATTGGGCCGCGCAAATGATGCCATTGCTGGTGTTTAAACACAACAGCAAATCACACATGTAGCCCAGAATTTAACTGGCCCCTCCCCCCCTAAGACTTTCCAAGGAATCGATCCCTGCCTTACATGCCTAAATGACCAGGTCACCCAGTCCTGGATCCGCTACCTCATTCTCTAGCTAGAAGTTTATGCAGTTTACAACTTTCCTCATACAAGGGTATTTTGTCCTTTGACCAGGCAGCCTTATGGGAACCTTAAAGTGTTTCCAGACCAGGGCCTCCTTTTATGTAAGATCATTTGACTTCACACATTTGTGAAAAATGTGGAGAAAATAGGCTGAGAATGGCGCAACTATTTAGCAGCTGTTAAGGAGTGTGTGAAGCGCCTATATGGACAAGCAAATAAATTAACGGAAGAACGGCGCTTGGGGTTTCTGGATAGAAATATATATATCTATATATAAAATAAATCCATATATTGCCGGCACTCACTTGTAAGTCAGCATGCCCTGGTGCAGCAAAATCCAATTCGTAATTCCATGTAAGAAATGGCACTCAGAGTCGGCATTAGTAAACAAGCAAACGAATCTGTATTGAAGTTGAGTACTTTCGGGGACAGCACCCCGTCCTCAGAACTATACAGCAGATAAGACAGATAATGAAATAACAAACTTACCCGCAATTTAAACCCCCTATCACCAATCACCTCCAATACAGTCTCCCGCGGTCAAGCCGGCGTCCACAGCTGTGCACTGACGAGCGTGACGTACACCCGGCGGAAGTAGTCACGTCGCCATGGTAACCACCTGCCTGCGCTCCAACAAGAGCGGAAGCCTGCGTTCCAAGACGCGTCACACTACCCAGGGCTGTCACTGCATGGCCGGTCACGTGACTGTGATACTGAGCCGATCGCAGGGGATCCGAACACAGGGCTGGGACCTGCACCCAAATCCATGTGTACAATATAGACCACAGTGCACATTAATATACATAAAAAAGTACATACACAAAAATACAAAAAAGTGCAAAAAGGTACGTTAAAAAACATATGTTAAAAAACATATATGTTCAGGGGTAAAAGACCAGTGGCTGCTTTTAGGCGTGGGAGTAACCTTAAAGATCTGTTGGTACATACCGATATTACAGGTCGTAATATCCCACAGACCCCGAATGTATATAGGAAACCCTTTGGATGTTATTCATGTCACGACTGTACTACTTGTCGTTTTATGATTCAATGTACTAAATTTAAACATCCACATGTTGACAAAACGTATTATATGAGATTTGTCCTAACCTGCAATATGTCCTTTGTGGTATACGTGGTGGTCTGTCCGTGTGGGTTATTCTACGTGGGGCAGACCACACGTAAATTCAAGGAACGTATGAACGCACATAGGTCAGCGATACGTTTATCATTAGCGGGTAAAGATATCAACCAACCTGTTCCCCGTCATTTTAAGCTGCTTAATCATAAATTAGAGGACATCAGATATTTTTTGATCGATCATGTCCCAGAATCACCTCGGGGGGGGTGATAGAGCTAAGGTTCTTAAAGAATCTCGATGGATAGTGAAGCTTGGTACCATTAAGCCAGGCGGTCTCAATGACAAGATAAATTGGAACAGTTTAAACTAGTCCTGTCTGGGTTCCTGCCTCTTATTGTACGATTGGCCCCCTTATATATTGGTGATTTCCTGTTTATGAGCATTATGGGTATAATGGTTTATTGGTTGTTTGTGTTATCCTATGGTGGGTGTATAGATCACCCTCTCTTTTTGCTCTATAGTGGATATGTACTTTTTAGTCTTATCCTGTCTCCTTCTGTGCACATGTTCTCTCTGTATATCGAGGGAGCATACTGCTCGGTTTGAGATAGTCTCCACAACATTGTTGCTAGTATATATGTTTTTTAACATATGTTTTTTAATGTACCTTTTTGCACTTTTTGTATTTTTGTGTATGGACTTTTTTATGTATATTAATGTGCACTGTGGTCTATATTGTACACATGGATTTGGGTGCAGGTCCCAGCCCTGTGTTCGGATCCCCTGCGACCGGCTCAGTATCACAGTCACGTGACCGGCCATGCAGTGACAGCCCTGGGTAGTGTGACGCGTCTTGGAACGCAGGCTTCAGCTCTTGTTGGAGCGCAGGCAGGTGGTTACCATGGCGACGTGACTACTTCCGCCGGGTGTACGTCACGCTCGTCAGTGCACAGCTGTGGACGCCGGCTTGACCGCGGGAGACTGTATTGGAGGTGATTGGTGATAGGGGGTTTAAATTGCGGGTAAGTTTGTTATTTCATTATCTGTCTTATCTGCTGTATAGTTCTGAGGACGGGGTGCTGTCCCCGAAAGTACTCAACTTCAATACAGATTAGTTTGCTTGTTTACTAATGCCGACTCTGGGTGCCATTTCTTACATGGAATTATCTATATATAAAGATAGAGAGAGAGAGAGAGAGAGAGAGAGAGAGAGAGAGAGAGAGAGAGAGAGAGAGAGGGAGAGGGAGAGAGAGAGACAGACTGCGTTTGGAATATAAACATTTATTAAATCAAAATTGAATAAAAACAATTAAATATCAGTTATTATGATACTATTGGACTATAACAATATGTTCTGATATTTTTATATATATTGTAACACTGTAGGGGTGCAAGGCGCCTTTTCCTGGGGAATATGGCCGCACGCAGCAGCTGAGGAACAACACAAGTCCAGTTTCTGGTACAACTGACCCCGGCCAGTTTTATTGAAACAGAAAATAAAACAAACCCCAAAATAAAAATACCTTGCCTGTCCGGCACTAACTAAACATAAGATGTTCCTAACTGTCACTAAACAAAACACAGAGTTCTTCAGTACATACTGTATAGCTTACTTGCATCAGAAAGCGTGTCTCTCACACACAGATCCCTCAGCCTTCCCAGGCAGTCTGCCCATACTAATCAGGTTAGAAGCACTATATCACTCTTACACAGCTGAAACCCTGATTAGCCCTCTGTGAGGCCAAAGACCCGAACTGGGCCCAATGTCTAGAACTCGCCTTATCTCTCTCTCAGAGCCTTTACCCAGCTTTTACAGCAAACTGAAAAGGTTCAGACAAAACAAAAAGCATTTTTCCTAGAAGTTAACATTTTCTAAAACATGTAAGACAAGAACCTGGGACAAATATACCTGCCCTCAAACACTGTCCCAGTGTTCTTGTCACATATCCCCCTCCCCTGTTTCGACCTAGGGGCCGGAACACTTGTAGCCCTCAAACAGAAGATGCGAGACAATGCATCTGCGTTGGCCAATTGTGTTCCCGGTCTATGTTCGACAGTAAACTTAAAGTCCTGCAACGCTAGAAACCATCTAGTTACACGAGCATTCTTGCCTCTATTTACATACATCCATTTTAAAGGGGCATGGTCTGTCACTAGTCTGAATTGTCTACCCAAGAGGTAATATCTCAAGGTATCTAGTGCCCACTTAATGGCCAAAGCCTCCTTTTCCACAATGGCATACCTTTTTTCATGCTCATTGAGTTTCCTACTCAAATAAATGATAGGGTGTTCGTCCCCATCTCTGGTTTGGGACAGCACAGCACCTATCCCTACCTCTGAGGCATCTGTCTGTACCACAAATTCTTTTGAAAAATCTGGTGTTATCAACACCGGTTGTGAACACAAAGCCACTTTTAACGCTTGGAACGCCTTTTCTGCATCAGGGTTCCATTTCACCACATTTGACTGCTTCCCTTTGGTAAGGTCTGACAACGGCACCGCTGTGGTCGCAAAATTAGGAATAAACCGTCTATAGTACCCAGTAATTCCCAAAAAAGCCCTTACCTGTTTTTTATTCACTGGACGAGGCCAGTTTTGAATAGCATCAACTTTATTCAATTGGGGCCTAATCAGACCTCTGCCTATGGTGAAGCCCAAGTATTTGACCTCCTCCATTGCGAGGCAGCACTTCTTTGGGTTAGCAGTTAACCCTGCCTCTCTGATTGAGTCCAGTACTGCTTGTACTTTAACCAAATGTGACCCCCAGTCTGTACTGTGAATTACCACATCATCCAAATAGGCAGCTGCATATTTTCTATGGGGCCTCAAAATTTTATCCATCGCCCGTTGAAAGGTTGCTGGAGCCCCATGCAACCCAAAGGGTAACATCTTATACTGGTACAGCCCCTCCGGAACCGAAAAGGCTGTTTTTTCTTTGGCGCTATCAGATAAAGGTATTTGCCAGTAACCTTTGGTCAGGTCCAATGTGGTGAGAAACCTGGCTGTTCCCAGCCTTTCTACAAGCTCATCCACACGGGGCATGGGGTATGCGTCAAACTTGGACACCTCATTTAACTTACGAAAGTCATTACAGAAGCGTATGCTACCGTCGGGCTTCGGGATGAGCACTATGGGACTGGACCACTCACTGTTAGACTCCTCTATGACTCCAAGTTCTAACATGGTTTTAACTTCCTTAGAAATAGCTTCTCGCTGAGCTTCAGGAATCCTATATGGCTTTAAATGAACCCTGACCCCTGGTTCTGTGACAATGTCATGTTTTATTATGGTCGTTCGGCCAAGCAGCTCTGAAAATACCTCCCTATTTTGGATGAGAAATTCTTTAACTTGATTGTTCTGATCAGCTGATAATGTCTCTGACACCTTCACTGCGGGAAGCAACCGGGGTGAAGACACCGAAGGGCAAGGCTCCGCTGACAGAGACAACCTATCTTTCCAGGGTTTGATTAAGTTAACATGGTAGATCTGTTCGGGTTTTCTCTTTCCCGGCTGGTATACTTTGTAATTAACCTCATTCACTTTTTCCCTAATCTCAAATGGACCCTGCCATTTAGCTAGGAATTTGCTTTCCACAGTGGGTACCAAAACAAGAACTCTATCTCCAGGAGCAAATTCCCGTATCTTGGCACTCCGGTTATAGACCCTCTGTTGAGCACTTTGGGCCTGTTCCATGTGCTCTCTGACAACAGGTACCACGGCTGCAATCCTATCCTGCATTTGTGTTACATGCTCAATAACGCTTCTATAAGGAGTGGGCTGTCCTTCCCACGTCTCTTTGGCAACATCCAACAGCCCTCTGGGGTGTCTACCATACAACAAATCAAATGGAGAAAACCCCGTAGAGGACTGAGGAACTTCTCTGATGGCCATTAACAAGTAGGGCAACAAACAATCCCAGTTTTTCCCATCTCTCTCAACAACCTTTTTTAACATACTTTTTAATGTTTTATTAAACCTTTCCACCAACCCGTCAGTTTGGGGATGGTAGATGGACGTCCTGAGGTGAGTGACCTTAAATAACTTGCACAATTCTTTCATGATCCTTGACATAAATGGAGTACCTTGGTCAGTCAAAATTTCTTTTGGTATTCCCACTCTACTAAATACCTGCACCAGCTCCCTAGCTATCGCCTTGGTTGTGATAGTGCGTAAAGGGACAGCCTCAGGATATCGAGTGGCATAGTCCATAATTACCAGGATATACTGATGGCCCCGAGCAGACTTTAACAAGGGCCCCACGAGATCCATGGCTATTCTGTCAAACGGGACCTCTATAATAGGCATGGGAACTAGTGGGCTCCTGAAATGGGGTCTAGGGGCATGATACTGGCATTCAGGACAGGAAGAACAATATTCAGACACTTCTTTATAAACCCCTGGCCAAAAGAACCTTTGTAAAACTCTTTCAGTGGTTTTTTCTGCCCCTAAATGTCCTGCGGTAACGTGACTATGAGCTAAATCTAGTACCGTTCTCCGATAAGGCTGGGGAACTACCAGCTGTTCCACCACATCCTCACCCCTTTTGACAATGTGGTACAAGAGCTCATTACAGATGGCCATGTGGGGATACGTAACCCTGTCACCTGGTACCACAGGTTCCCCATTAACAACCTTAACATTCTCTCTAGCCTTTATTAAGGTAGGATCCTTTAACTGTTCAGACGCAAACAGATCCTTCTTTACCTCCAGGTCAGGCACGCTTTCAGTTCTAACTACTATGTCTCTGTTCCCGGCAAGAGGGTCCTCACTGGACTCCCCATCTGTCACTTCCCCAGCCAAACTAGCAAAAGGCAAAGGGCCAGAAAGTTCCGAAGACCCACGTACATCCAAAAAATCACCGGTATTATCAACTGGCTTTTTACTTCTCACATCTGTTGATAACCGTGATTCCCACAGTTTCCAAAAATGAGGAAAATCCCTCCCTATTATGGCCTCATGCACCAAGGTAGGGACCAGTCCCACTTTAACCATTGCTGACCCACAACAAGTTTCTATATTCACCTCAGCAGTGGCATAATATTGGGTATCCCCATGTATGCAAGTTACCCCAATAGGTATTTGCTGGACCTTTAAGGGGTTCACTAACCCAGCTTTCACGAGGGTAACTAAACTTCCTGAATCTAGCAAGGCCTCTACCCGGTTACCTTCTAAGAACACATCACACATTTGTTTTTCCAGCTCAGGTGAAGGTACCACAGTACAGGCTAACCTAGCAAAGAAAGACATTCTGCGACATTCAAAGGCAGCATCACATTGCATGGGTTCTTGCGTGACTGGGCAATTGGCAATAACATGACCTGGCATACCACACCTAAAACATTTAACCACACGATTACCAACCCATTTGGGCAGCATAGACCGTTCTAGCCCCATTGGCCTGTTTCCAGGGCCAGTGTTTACAGTCTCTCCAGCCTTGCGTTCTCTTAACCGCCCAGCAACGTTTTCCCACGGAACAGTCTTACCAGTCTTTACTGAAGGGCGCTGTCGAGGATCTATGGGTTGCTGGGTGGTCATCAGTAGTTCTTCTGCTGCCAAATACCTCTCTACCATGTCCACTAATTGGTCAGCAGTACCCGGGTTTCCATGGCTCACCCACTTGCGCAGGACCATGGGCAAAGATCTCAAGTAGCGGTCCATGACGACTCTTTCCACCATCTGGGGACCAGTTAATGTCTCTGGCTGCAGCCATTTTTTTGTTAGCTGAATAAGGTCGTGCATCTGGGAGCGCGGAGGCTTCTCCATGGCGTACAGCCAACGGTGCACCCGTTGCGCTCGTACTGACAGCGTGACTCCCAGGCGGGTCAGGATCTCAGTCTTTAGCTTATCATAGTCCCGAGCCTCAGCAGGGCTTAAATCAAAGTAAGCTTTTTGGGGCTCACCTGACAGGAAAGGTGCCAGCAGACTGGCCCACTGTGCTTTCGGCCAGTTCTCACGCTCGGCAGTCCTTTCAAACGTGGTCAGATAGGCCTCCACATCATCAGCCTCTGTCATTTTCTGCAGGAAGTGACTGGCCCGTATAGAACTAGAGCTGGTTGGAGCACTGACGGCCACATCTCCAACCCGAGCTGCAAGTCTCTGCACCACTTCTGCTAAGGCCTCTCTATCCTGACGCTGTAGTCTCCAATTTTCCTCCATTGCCACCTGCTGCTGTCGGTTGGCCTCCTGCTGAGCCGCTGTAGCTTGCAGCAAGGCTTTAAGCAGATCCTCCATGTCAACAGATTTTTCAGGCGGCTTTGCAGCTGCTTTCACCCAGGACATATATCAAACCCTCAGGGGTGAGTCTCAGTAACTTCACACTGGGCTGTATCTGCATAAACCACCGTTTTCTGCAGGCCTCACAAAGCTGCTGCTTTCACTTATGCGCAGAACGGCCTGCTCGCATTCTCCACCAAGTTGTAACACTGTAGGGGTGCAAGGCGCCTTTTCCTGGGGAATATGGCCGCACGCAGCAGCTGAGGAACAACACAAGTCCAGTTTCTGGTACAACTGACCCCGGCCAGTTTTATTGAAACAGAAAATAAAACAAACCCCAAAATAAAAATACCTTGCCTGTCCGGCACTAACTAAACATAAGATGTTCCTAACTGTCACTAAACAAAACACAGAGTTCTTCAGTACATACTGTATAGCTTACTTGCATCAGAAAGCGTGTCTCTCACACACAGATCCCTCAGCCTTCCCAGGCAGTCTGCCCATACTAATCAGGTTAGAAGCACTATATCACTCTTACACAGCTGAAACCCTGATTAGCCCTCTGTGAGGCCAAAGACCCGAACTGGGCCCAATGTCTAGAACTCGCCTTATCTCTCTCTCAGAGCCTTTACCCAGCTTTTACAGCAAACTGAAAAGGTTCAGACAAAACAAAAAGCATTTTTCCTAGAAGTTAACATTTTCTAAAACATGTAAGACAAGAACCTGGGACAAATATACCTGCCCTCAAACACTGTCCCAGTGTTCTTGTCACAATATATATATATATATATATATATATGCAATTTAAATTCCTCACATCAGTTGGAGGGTAAATAGATCAGTCTCTCTGTGATACAATGCCAATCTGTTTCTACATATATGTATACGAGTATTAAAAATCTCCAACTGAACTACCTTTTCATGGCTTGCTGGGTAATATACTGGAGATTTGTAATACTCGTATACATATGTGTGGAAAACATGACCTGTTGGGGGTAGCTATGTATTGGAGTGGACACCCCCTGTACTAGGCATTGAGGGGCAGGGGTATGCTACACACCCTAAATTGTAACACATATCATGAATAGAGAAACCCTTTATTGCTTCACATGTCTTCTGTTTATTATTATATCCACTTTATAATAAGAATAGCAAGCAACTGTAATTGGGCTGAACATAACATGAGCCAAGTGGTGTAGTATGCTTCGCTGGTGCTTGGGATCCTGACGGCCAGCATACTGGCGTGGGATCCCGGACGCAGGAATGCTGGGAGCGGGGCGAGTGCAAAAGAGCCCCTTGCTGGCATAGTTGTGCACTATGCATGCCACGCTATTTATTTTCCCTCCAGGGGGGTCGTGGACACCCCAAGAGGGAGAATAGTTGTCGGTATCTTGGTGGTCGGAATTCCGGCACCAGTATGGTGCGCGTCATGATCCCGACAGCCGGTATATCCAGTGCCACCCGAGCCGGGTGTACAGTGTTGTAATATAAGGAATTGCTGTATAACTTCTGAACCAGAAGGTGGCGCTACTACAACAGATTGTATAGATGCAGGATATTTGTGTCCGTTCTTTCTGTGCGGCACAATTTAAGTAATAGCTGTGTATATTAATGCCAGCCTGTCTCACTAGGATAGTGTGCCCATCTCTGCAGATAGGACAGAAAGCTATTGTATATTTACATAAATTGGAAAAAAAAGTGTGAAGACTTTTTTTTAAAAAGTATATTTTATTTCAATGTTTTCTGTCTCCATCACATGATGATGATGGTCACCACTATGTAAACATATAAACTGTAGTACACCAAGACTCCGATGACGAAACTGTAGAATATAAGGGAGCGCGCTTTACGTGAGAACTCCTTAGCTTGCAGCACGTCGCCCCTCCTCAGAGCGGTCCGGGTCTGTAGGAGACAGAGGTGCATTTGTGGTTACTCCTAGTGTTCTGCTATCACTGCTGGGGCTTCCGATAAAGCGCATGAATAAATGTAATCTCATCTATTTAATGCACAGTCTACTTCTAAAGACATGCTCATTTCCTTCTGTCTTGTGATCTCTGTAAAATGTAATTATGTAAATTCTGCAATAACCTGCAAATGTCACCTACCACTGATCTAGCTAAGTAGTTTAGATTTTAAATGAAGGTAGTATAGCCCAAAGAGTGAGAATAAAAGGAACACGGTGGATGTGTTCAAGGGTGAGCTGGGTGGCACCCGGGAAAACCACTGGTTGGGGACCTGGGACTTCGACGTGGGTCATTTCTGTTCACACGCAGCAAAAACACAAGTTTCTCTAACGTCCTAGAGGATGCTGGGACTCCGTAAGGACCATGGGGAATAGACGGGTTCCGCAGGAGACATGGGCACCCCAAGAAAGAACTGAACTCTGGGTGTGCACTGGCTCCTCCCTCTATGCCCCTCCCCCAGACCTCAGTTTTAGACTGTGCCCAGAGGAAGATGGGTGCACTGCAGGGAGCTCTCATGAGTTTCCTGCTAAGAAAGCATTTTGTTAGGTTTTTTTCTTATTTTCAGGGAGTTCTGCTGGCAACAGACTCCCTGCATCGAGGGACTGAGGAGAGAGGAGCAGACCTACTTAAATGATAGGCTCTGCTTCTCGGCTACTGGACACCATTAGCTCCAGAGGGAGTGGAACACAGGTTCGTCCTGGGCGTTCATACCAGAGCAGCGCCGCCGTTCTCCTCACAGTGCTGGAAGAAACGAAGAAAGAAGACTACTGAGGCGGCAGAAGCCTTCGGGTGCTTCACTGAGGTAACGCACAGCACCGCAGCTGTGCGTCATTGCTCCCATACACCTCCCATACTCCGGTCACTGTAAGGGTGCAGGGAGCAGGGGGGGCGCCCTGGGTAGCAATAGAATCTCTCTCCTATGGCAAATGACTATATACATGTACAGGTGGGCACTGTACATGTATATAAAAGAGCCCCCACCATATTTTATTAAGTTTGAGCAGGACAGAAGCCCGCCACCGAGGGGTCGGGGATTCTCCCTCAGCACTCACCAGCGCCATTTTCTCTCCACAGCACCGCTGAGAGGAAGCTCCCCGGACTCTCCCCTGCTTGACACACGGTGAAACAGGGTTTTAAAGTAGAGGGGGGGGGGCACATATTTGGCGATTATACATTACAGCAGCGCTACTGGGTAAACATACTGTGTTTTTTCCTGGGTCATATAGCGCTGGGGTGTGTGCTGGCATACTCTCTCACTGTCTCTCCAAAGGGCCTAGGGGGGAACCTGTCTTCAGATAAGAGATTATGTGTGTGGAGTGTGTCAGTACGCGTGTGTCGACATGTTTGACGATGAAGGCTCACCTAAGGATGAGGGGGAGCGCATGGTTGTCAGGTCGCCGTCGGCAATGCTGACACTGGACTGGGTGGATTTGTGGAATGTCTTGAATGCAAATGTAAATTTATTGCATAAGAGGTTAGACAAGGCTGAGGCTAGGGAGCAGTCAGGTAGTCAGACCATGCCTGCCCCAGTGACATCGGGACCTTCTGGGTCTCAAAAACGCACTCCCAGATTACTGACACAGATACCGACACGGACTCAGATTCTAGTGTAGACTATGAGGATGCAAAATTACAGACAAAGGTGGCAAAAGGTATTCGTTACATGATTATTGCCATTAAAGAGGTTTTGCATATCACTGAAGAACCCCCTGTCCCTGACACGAGTGTACACATGTATAAAGGGAAAAGGCCTGAGGTCGCTTTTTCGTCCTCATTTGAGCTCAGCGAATTGTGCGAAAAGGCTTGGGAATCTCCAGATAGGAGACTACAAGTTCCCAAAAGGATTCTTATGGCGTATCCCTTTCCACAAAAGGACAGGATACGATGGGAATCTTCGCCTAAAGTAGACAAGGCGCTGACATGCTTATCCAAGAAGGTAACACTGCCTTCCCAGGATACAGCTACCCTCAAGGATCCTGCTGATCGTAAGCAGGAGGTTACCATGAAGTACATTTACACACATTCCGGTACTATCGTTAGACCGGCTATGGCATCGGCCTGGGTGTGTAGTGCTGTCGCAGCATGGACAGATTCCTTATCTACGGAGATTGACACCCTAGATAAGGATACCATTCTAATGACCCTAGAGCATATCAAAGATGCTGCTTTATATATGCGGGATGCTCAAAGAGACATTTGTTTACTAAGCTCCAGAATAAATGCTATGTCTATTTCTGCTGGGCGACTCTTGTGGACCCGACAGCGGACAGGGGATGCCGACTCAAAACGGCATATGGAGTCGATGCCTTAAAAGGGGGAGAAGTTGTTTGTAGTAGGCCTCTCGGACCTTGTCTCTACTGCTACGGCCGGTAAATCGAATTTCTTACCTTATGTTCCCCCGCAGCAGAGCCGGCCCTAGGTATAGGCAAACTAGGCAATTGCCTAGGGCATCTGGTATGCCTAGGGGCACAAGCAGCTTCTGCTGATTAAAATTATATGTGGCATGCCTATATTCTGTGTGTAGCATTTCGTATGCAGATACAGCCACAGTCGCACACAGAATATAGGCATGCCACATATCATTTTAATCAGCAGAAGCTGCTTGTGCATCCAAGCCACATAGCAATGCAAATAAGATGTATTTTTATAAAAAATAGGCACCCGACATTAGCAGAGCTGCCAGTTGACTCATGCCAGGAACTACATGCGTCATTATGTGTATAAGGACATTAATAATGTGTAACATATATGTAAGGGGCACTGTGTGTGTCATTATGTGTAGAAGGGAGCTAATAATGTGCGGCATATGTGATAGCCGGGCAGCGGCAGATCCGTCAGTCATATTAAAAAGCATTGCACACCAGGCCGTCTCATCACATAAGAAAGCAGTTTATTCACAGTTCAGACAGGGTTATCACGACAGTAACATTTAACTCCTTGTTCTCCTCTCCAGCGCAATATTCATATGGGTTACATCAAGTTACATCTCCTTTCATTTGCTTCACGGGCAATAACAGCATTTACAGTGATATGGCAGCATTACAGTATAGTACATACCAGCGCAGTCTCTGGGAATCAGTAGTGCGGCTTCCGCAAACTGAGATTCATTTCAGTGTGTTCTCCCCCATTCGCTAGGGGCTCTATCTAAACGGGATCTCATGTTCACGTTACTGGGGGCCTTCCGCCAAACGTGGTTCCTACCACTCCCCAGCTCGTCTTATCCCGCAGACTCACACCTCCCGTCCTGCTTCTTGGGTACCCCTGAAGGTCCTTCGTTCCTGGTTCCTTCCACTGTACTCTGCATACTGTGGCTCTCACACTGCACTCTCCATCTCTCGCTGAAGCCCAGATCCTTAAAGTTATCGTTTAGGGCTGTTGTTTCCCCCCATAACCCACAGGTTTGTTTTTTACTTTGGTTTTGTTTCTCCTCCACCCCCAGCAGAGGGCAGCGCACAGCTCCTGTAAATATCCACATTCTGTTTCGGAGGGAGGCAGAAGTAATGTTATATGTATTATTATATATATTATTTTTTTTCTTTTATGCTGTTGCATGATAAGTATACAGAGACTGATTGTGTAATGTATATAGAGGAGAAATGACATGCCAGATCCAGAATCTGTGCAAGTGACATACCATGGGAGCAGTGTCTCACAACAGGTCAAATAAATGTTTTAAGCAGTTCTGTGCAGTCCTGCCTGGCTTCAGGAAGAAAACGGTTCATCTGTGGCGATACATGTGACCTGTGCGCTCTGCAACCAAACATTTTCCTACCTCTGCCTTAGACAGAAGTGGGTCAAAATGAGGACCTCTGGGTGAGAAGTTGTTTCACTCTCTGGTCCCAGTGACGGAGCTGGGACAGTGGATTTCTACCATCAGGTTAGTCTGTGGATAGTGATGTCACACGCTTACATTGTCTCACCAGCTTGATCAGGAAAACATGATGGTTTGTTCATTGCACACAGCCCATTAGGGACATGTATTGCTTCTCCAGCAGGTCTTATTACCTGGCCGGCTCACTGCACCCTACTCCATCAGCCAGCTTTCCCTGGCAGGGATTTAATTATGGTTTTGCCAAATATGGGTTTGTTTTATATGCTGCTGCCTTATTCATTGCGTTAGGGCAGTGTCCTCAAGGTGTGGCACAGTTTGGACTTCCGCAACTAACAGCAGCGACAGTGGTTTGGGGATAGGAGCCCTGGAGTGACTTGGCATTGGGCCGCGCAAATGATGCCATTGCTGGTGTTTAAACACAACAGCAAATCACACATGTAGCCCAGAATTTAACTGGCCCCTCCCCCCTAAGACTTTCCAAGGAATCGATCCCTGCCTTACATGCCTAAATGACCAGGTCACCCAGTCCTGGATCCGCTACCTCATTCTCTAGCTAGAAGTTTATGCAGTTTACAACTTTCCTCATACAAGGGTATTTTGTCCTTTGACCAGGCAGCCTTATGGGAACCTTAAAGTGTTTCCAGACCAGGGCCTCCTTTTATGTAAGATCATTTGACTTCACACATTTGTGAAAAATGTGGAGAAAATAGGCTGAGAATGGCGCAACTATTTAGCAGCTGTTAAGGAGTGTGTGAAGCGCCTATATGGACAAGCAAATAAATTAACGGAAGAACGGCGCTTGGGGTTTCTGGATAGAAATATATATATCTATATATAAAATAAATCCATATATTGCCGGCACTCACTTGTAAGTCAGCATGCCCTGGTGCAGCAAAATCCAATTCGTAATTCCATGTAAGAAATGGCACTCAGAGTCGGCATTAGTAAACAAGCAAACAAATCTGTATTGAAGTTGAGTACTTTCGGGGACAGCACCCCGTCCTCAGAACTATACAGCAGATAAGACAGATAATGAAATAACAAACTTACCCGCAATTTAAACCCCCTATCACCAATCACCTCCAATACAGTCTCCCGCGGTCAAGCCGGCATCCACAGCTGTGCACTGACGAGCGTGACGTACACCCGGCGGAAGTAGTCACGTCGCCATGGTAACCACCTGCCTGCGCTCCAACAAGAGCGGAAGCCTGCGTTCCAAGACGCGTCACACTACCCAGGGCTGTCACTGCATGGCCGGTCACGTGACTGTGATACTGAGCCGATCGCAGGGGATCCGAACACAGGGCTGGGACCTGCACCCAAATCCATGTGTACAATATAGACCACAGTGCACATTAATATACATAAAAAAGTCCATACACAAAAATACAAAAAAGTGCAAAAAGGTACATTAAAAAACATATGTTAAAAAACATATATGTTCAGGGGTAAAAGACCAGTGGCTGCTTTTAGGCGTGGGAGTAACCTTAAAGATCTGTTGGTACATACCGATATTACAGGTCGTAATATCCCACAGACCCCGTATGTATATAGGAAACCCTTTGGATGTTATTCATGTCACGACTGTACTACTTGTCGTTTTATGATTCAATGTACTAAATTTAAACATCCACATGTCGACAAAACGTATTATATGAGATTTGTCCTAACCTGCAATATGTCCTTTGTGGTATACGTGGTGGTCTGTCCGTGTGGGTTATTCTACGTGGGGCAGACCACACGTAAATTCAAGGAACGTATGAACGCACATAGGTCAGCGATACGTTTATCATTAGCGGGTAAAGATATCAACCAACCTGTTCCCCGTCATTTTAAGCTGCTTAATCATAAATTAGAGGACATCAGATATTTTTTGATCGATCATGTCCCAGAATCACCTCGGGGGGGGGGGTGATAGAGCTAAGGTTCTTTTATTTAAAGAATCTCGATGGATAGTGAGGCTTGGTACCATTAAGCCAGGCGGTCTCAATGACAAGATAAATTGGAACAGTTTAAACTAGTCCTGTCTGGGTTCCTGCCTCTTATTGTACGATTGGCCCCCTTATATATTGGTGATTTCCTGTTTATGAGCATTATGGATATAATGGTTTATTGGTTGTTTGTGTTATCCTATGGTGGGTGTATAGATCACCCTCTCTTTTTGCTCTATAGTGGATATGTACTTTTTAGTCTTATCCTGTCTCCTTCTGTGCACTTGTTCTCTCTGTATATCGAGGGAGCATACTGCTCGGTTTGAGATAGTCTCCACAACATTGTTGCTAGTATATATGTTTTTTAACATATGTTTTTTAATGTACCTTTTTGCACTTTTTTGTATTTTTGTGTATGGACTTTTTTATGTATATTAATGTGCACTGTGGTCTATATTGTACACATGGATTTGGGTGCAGGTCCCAGCCCTGTGTTCGGATCCCCTGCGATCGGCTCAGTATCACAGTCACGTGACCGGCCATGCAGTGACAGCCCTGGGTAGTGTGACGCGTCTTGGAACGCAGGCTTCCGCTCTTGTTGGAGCGCAGGCAGGTGGTTACCATGGCGACGTGACTACTTCCGCCGGGTGTACGTCACGCTCGTCAGTGCACAGCTGTGGACGCCGGCTTGACCGCGGGAGACTGTATTGGAGGTGATTGGTGATAGGGGGTTTAAATTGCGGGTAAGTTTGTTATTTCATTATCTGTCTTATCTGCTGTATAGTTCTGAGGACGGGGTGCTGTCCCCGAAAGTACTCAACTTCAATACAGATTCGTTTGCTTGTTTACTAATGCCGACTCTGAGTGCCATTTCTTACATGGAATTATCTATATATAAAGATAGAGAGAGAGAGAGAGAGAGAGAGAGAGAGAGAGAGAGAGGGAGAGAGACAGACTGCGTTTGGAATATAAACATTTATTAACTCAAAATTGAATAAAAACAATTAAATATCAGTTATTATGATACTATTGGACTATAACAATATGTTCTGATGTTTTTATATATATATACACATATATATATATATATATATATATATATATGCAATTTAAATTCCTCACATCAGTTGGAGGGTAAATAGATCAGTCTCTCTGTGATACAATGCCAATCTGTTTCTACATATATGTATACGAGTATTAAAAATCTCCAACTGAACTACCTTTTCATGGCTTGCTGGGTAATATACTGGAGATTTTTAATACTTGTATACATATGTGTGGAAAACATGACCTGTTGGGGGTAGCTATGTATTGGAGTGGACACCCCCTGTACTAGGCATTGAGGGGCAGGGGTATGCTACACACCCTAAATTGTAACACATATCATGAATAGAGAAACCCTTTATTGCTTCACATGTCTTCAGTTTATTATTATATCCACTTTATAATAAGAATAGCAAGCAACTGTAATTGGGCTGAACATAACATGAGCCAAGTGGTGTAGTATGCTTCGCTGGTGCTTGGGATCCTGACGGCCAGCATACTGGCGTGGGATCCCGGACGCAGGAATGCTGGGAGCGGGGCGAGTGCAAAAGAGCCCCTTGCTGGCATAGTTGTGCGCTATGCATGCCACGCTATTTATTTTCCCTCCAGGGGGGTCGTGGACACCCCAAGAGGGAGAATAGTTGTCGGTATCTTGGTGGTCGGAATTCCGGCACCAGTATGGTGCGCGTCGTGATCCTGACAGCCGGTATATCCAGTGCCACCCGAGCCGGGTGTACAGTGTTGTAATATAAGGAATTGCTGTATAACTTCTGAACCAGAAGGTAGCGCTACTACAACAGATTGTATAGATGCAGGATATTTGTGTCCGTTCTTTCTGTGCGGCACAATTTAAGTAATAGCTGTGTTTATTAATGCCAGCCTGTCTCACTAGGATAGTGTGCCCATCTCTGCAGATAGGACAGAAAGCTATTGTATATTTACATAAATTGGAAAAAAAAGTGTGAAGACTTTTTTTTTTAAAGTATTATTTATTTCAATGTTTTCTGTCTCCATCACATTATGATGATGGTCACCACTATGTAAACATATAAACTGTAGTACACCAAGACTCCGATGACGAAACTGTAGAATATAAGGGAGCGCGCTTTACGGGAGAACTCCTTAGCTTGCAGCACGTCGCCCCTCCTCAGAGCGGTCCGGGTCTGTAGGAGACAGAGGTGCATTTGTGGTTACTCCTAGTGTTCTGCTATCACTGCTGGGGCTTCCGATAAAGCGCATGAATAAATGTAATCTCATCTATTTAATGCACAGTCTACTTCTAAAGACATGCTCATTTCCTTCTGTCTTGTGATCTCTATAAAATGTAATTGTGTAAATTCTCCAATAACCTGCAAATGTCACCTACCACTGATCTAGCTAAGTAGTGTAGATTTTAAATGAAGGTAGTGATAGGGTATGTTAACCTATTCAGGTCTGGTCTATAAACTCTCTGCAGTCATCAGTCAGAATTCTGTTTCCCTTAGCAACCGGTTGGAGATCAGTGAATGAAAAGGTGACACAGGATCATTGTGTAACCTAAGCAGTTCATAGTTGATCTGTCTTAGGGGCCATATAAGGTTTATTTTATAGTAAAAGAACAAAGGATTCATGTGTGCCAATACATTTAGCCAATCAGAATACACCATGTATGTCTTGAAAACTGAAACACATCAATTGTCACACAAGATTATAATTAGCAATTAAAATATATTTATTGCTTTGCGATTATTGGTTTTCCCGGAACATCCTCTCTGGAGGTCAGGACAGGTCAAAATCCTCCTCGATGTTCAGAACTTTTGGCGATATGCTTGACTGGCCTTGGATACATCTGGCGCTATGACATTGAACAATTCATGCTTTGAATATAATTTTGAAAATATCTGTGAAGCTTTTAAGGAAACACGAACCTAATTGTGAGCAAGAGTAAATATCTTAGTTAATACGAAAAAGCTTGAATCAATATATATTTGCTATACTAAGAAAACCCCTACACCATCATTTCCCCTCTTTTTGATTCCACTTTTTCTCCCTATGTTACAGAAGAATCTCTTGGGCATTTCTGATCGCGTCCATTTTGTTCACATGTTTCCGGAATTTACAGGAAAAATAACAATTCCAAGCAACCAGCCCTATTAATATTATGACTATTGCTAGTAGTGGGTGTAGGACAGTTTTCATTAATCCTGTAACCGATGGGGATTTTCCTGTGAATATATCCCACCAGTGATGCTGTAGATTGTTTTTTAGCTGTGTGGCCATGTGTTTTAATTCCCCAGCCTCTACTATTGTTTGCATCTGTGCATGCCTTGTAGAGTAATTAACTTTCCTTAGGTGCTCTTCCAATTTTTCTGTATTGTTGATTATGTTAATGATATCCTGTATGCTTACAGTTATGTTATGGGGGGACAGAGTTAATGGCTTAAAAGCCTGATCTAGGTAGTCAGTTTGGTCCTTATAGAAAACAATGGTCTGATTTTTCCATATTAAATGAGTTACATTGAACAGGCATCCTGAAAAAGGGTTTGGTAGCTGATATAGCTGACTGATCTGTTTGTCATATGTAATCATACAAACTATTTGTGGTGCCACTTCTATGAAGATGTCATCTTTTGGATCATGCAACTCCCAATTACAAACACTGGTAGGGTTCTTAAGCTGACATGATTCTGGTATGTATGTAGTATGAGGACATGCCAGCCCATTATCAGTGCTAGTGCATAGGGATAGGTCATGAGTTTTGTTGTTTGGATCAATATACTGCCCTCTGAACTGAGGTGTCCATAAATCTGAGTTACCTGCTTTTGTGGTGAAGAGTACTGCTAAAATGAAGTATTTACACATGATCTTAGGCTTTGTTATGTTGTAGGTTTCTATTTGGCCCCAACACCACCTGTCTGTGCAATAAACCTCATGTCCATATAGCCTAACCCATAATTCAGATGCTATATTAAACATTTTTCTATAAACCTGTATGTTCCCAGTCATTAACTGGGTCTGGGCTAGATTTTTCTGTTGCTCCTGATACACAGTTCTTATGGAGCACTCTGTCCACTTGAACATACTAGAGATGTTTTTGGTCAGTTTTAACGTGTTCATAAAAGAACTGTTGACCAAGGTTAGAAAAGAATGATCCCAATTGATGACCTTTAAAATCGGATTAAAGACAGTGGGCATCCATTTTGCCTGCATGTGAACCACTCCTTCCATATCACTGCCTGCGTCACTCATTTTGTTAGTCAGTGTTTCTATATCTATAGAATTTAGTGCTCCCATGGTTGTTCCTGCCCCTCCCAACAGGATATCATACCATTCTCTTTTTATCCGGTTACACTTAGGGCCTTTGGGGAATGAAATATTAAATTGATGTAGTATCCTAAATTGCTTTATACCCACTTTCTGACAGGTTGCTGGTATTTTAATCAAAGTTTCATTTCTTATTTCTGGCTTATTCTGCAAAATATAAAATTTTGATCTATGTCCTGTAGCATTACCAGGAAAACTGGATGTGTTAGTACACACAATCACTGTGCTTGAGTAGTCCTGCGCGGACAATTCAGCATTAAAAGGTAGTTCCTTAGAGCCATTTATACATCTCGATATAGCTTGAACTACCCCCTTATTTCTTATTGGGTTAGTGAATGGCTCTTCACAGCATTTCATTTTCATTCTGGTACCACGGGACAGTGTAAATGTGGTGCGGTTACTGGGCAATAGAAAAAGATGTATTTCTGCACCAATTCTTTTTTTATACATTTTTCCCTCATTTATAATAATCTTAAGAGCTTTACATGCTCTCCACCTCTTTACAGCTTTTTCTGACATGTTTTTTGGTGTCTTGTAGTTGAGAACTCCACCTTTTTTATAAAAGTAAAAACAGACAGAGGGTTGTACAGTTAGATTATAGTAATTCCACCGCTGGTCATCAAAGTTCCAGCAGCAGGAATCTGGTTCTCCCTTATTGACAGTTCCATCATTATGGCACTCCCTTTCAGTAAACCAGTCCCCTGGACTTATAGCACAAACCATGGGGATTACCCCTAACAACAACCAAAGGATAAGCGACTTCATTCTTCTGGTTGGAGAGTCACTGTCAGCTTCTTCGAGTGCGAGGCGTGTATCCAAATGTCACGACCTTTCACCTTGATCAAAGTAGGCGTGGTTAGCAGCACTTGATATGGACCATCATATCTTGGTTCAAAGGTCTTTCTCACATGTCTCTTTAAATAGACCCAATCTCCTGGATGTAGCTTATGCGTAGCTGATCCCTCTGGGTCTGGAATGGAAGACAACACTTGGCAATGGAGGTTAGTCAACGTTTTACAGACCTCCTGTACATAACCTGTTAAATCACCATGATTATGTTGTAACTGTTGTGGATAATAACAACCTGTTCTTGGAGCTGATCCAAACAATATCTCATATGGAGTCAGCTTACTAGGTCTCATAGGTGTGGTCCTAATATTGAACAAGACTATAGGTAGGCATTCTGGCCAAGTTCTTTTGGTTTCTGTCATCATTTTCTGTAGTTTTAGTTTAAGGTCAAAGTTCAAACGTTCCACCCTCCCACTCGCCTGGGGGCGGTAAGGCACGTGGAAGGCCTGCTGTATCCCCAAATCTTTCATTATGTGCTGCATGACTTCTCCCGTGAAATGTGTACCTCTATCTGATTCTATAACCTCAGGTACCCCAAATCTACATACTACTTCAGCTATCAGTTTCTTTGCAGTGGTTTTTGCTGTGGCTTTGCTCACTGGCCAGGCTTCGGCCCAGCGACTAAACATGTCCGTTGCTACTAGTACATATTCATATGGACTGCTTCGTGGCCAGTGTATATAGTCAATTTGTAGTCTTTCAAATGGGTAAGAGGCTTTGGGTATAGTTCCTAGAGGTGTCTTCCAGGAGCCATGGCTTCCTTTGAATGATGTACTTGTCCATGAGCTACTTGTAACATAGGTGGAAATAGAGCTGCTGGTAGACAGTACTTTAATTCTCTTGACTTCCAAAGTCCATGTTCATCTTCTTCTGCCCCCAATCATCTCCATTTCTCCTTTTCTCCTTGTGATGTTTGTTGTTGAATTTTGATCAACTCCTCTCACTGGGCATTTGCTTCACATATTGAGCTACTAAGACTTGCTCAAGTTCTTTTGATTGTAAGGCAATTCTCTTGGCTTCTGCATCTGCAAATGCATTTCCTTTAGCTTCCATGGTTCGGCTCTTAGTATGTGCTTGTACCTTGATTATGCCAATCCTTTTAGGTAGTTCCAATGCTCTGAAGAGTTCCATAATCAAACTGGCATGTTTGATAGGTTTTCCATTTGCACCTTTGAAGTCCCTACTTTTCCAAATAACAGCGTAATCCTGGGACTAGATGTTAGCTGTCATGTTTTCAGCATGTATGCAGGCTCTGGTCATTGCTATGAGTTCTGCTTCTTGTGCTGTCATTCTTGGTAGCAATGGTCCAGAGTCTATGACTTAAGTTTCAGTTGTTACTGCATATCCTGTCCTTGGGGATCCATTATCATAATATCTTGATCCATCGACGAACAGGTTCATGTCTGGATTGTCCAGTGGTGTATCTTGGACATTAGGAAGAGGTAAAGTCTCTAATTCCATGAGGGCTAGGCAATCACTTCATATTTGGTAAGTCTGGCTGCAGAAAGATGCTTGCTTTTTTCTTGACTTAGTATTTCTGTTACAGCGTGCGGTACTTGTATACACAGTGGATGATCAAACACAATGATGTCTGTCACCTTTTCCTTCATTATTGCTGCTGCTGCCACTGCTCGGACACAGGATGGTGCTCCTCTGATAATCGGATCCAGCTGGGCTGAATAGTATGCCACTGGTCTTTGTTTTGGTCCGTATTTCTGGGTGAGCACCCCTAAAGAATGCCCTCTGTTTTCATGGCAGAATAGGTTAAAAGGCTTTTTGTAATCAGGCAATCCCAATGCTGGGGCTGTTATTATGGCTTGCTTTAGTTTTTTTTAGTTTTTTTTACTGCTTCTTCAATGGTGTCCCTGTTATCTGCTGACGCCTCCTTTTTTGTTAATTCATATAGAGGTTGCATCAGTAATGAAGCTGAGGGTATCCATTCTCTGCAATAACCAATAAGGCTCAGAAAAGCTCTGATTTAATTTAATGTTCTTGGGGTTTTTGCTTGAGTTATTGCTTTTGTTCTTTCATCAGTAAGATGCCTTGTTCCTTGAGATATGCAGTGTCCTAAGAAGACAACTTTTTTCTGTACTAGCTGAAGCTTGTCTTTTGACACTCTGCAATCTTCTTCTGCCAAAAAGATGAGCAGTGATGCTGTTGTCCTTTTTTTTTTACTTCTCTTCTGTCTGTGCAGCAATAAGCAGATCATCGACATATTGAACTAACTGGATGTCTGTAAAGTGCGGTCTCCATTTCTGCAGGATTAATGCCATTGCCTCTGAGAAATCTGATGGACTGGTTGCTCCCCCTTGGGGTAATCGTGTCCAACAATATTGTTTACCTTCGTGAGTGAATGTTAGAAACTCCTGGCTTTCCCATTCATCAGTAGATAATCTGTTTTTCCCTCCTTTTGAATCTTGAGATTCAACACCTTTATTGATTAATGTTGGAAAAGGGTTGCTGCGTTGAGGGTAATACATCTTCTGATGGTTACTTGTTGCACTTTGGCAGTGCTACTTCATACATGGTTAGCCTTGCCACTGACAGGTGTTTGGTTCTTGCTTGTTGAAGCTTATATGTACCTGCATGTGGACCCTGGATGATAAGTTCATGATTCAGCACTATGCCTGTGCTCTTGTCCTCTTCTAGGACTTCTGATTCATCACTGTCTCTGTGCTCTTATACTCTTCTAGGACTGTTGCTGCTATTACTGCTCTGATGCCGGTAGGTGCTCTTTGATTACCGCTGTCAAGTTTGCTTAAGTTGTAGGCCACTGGTCTTCACCTCAGTCCATGATTTTGCATAAGGACTTCTATGTATGGCCTCCTTCTTTAATAGTCAGGTAGTTCTAGGGCTTGAGATGAGGCAACTGCTGTTTCCAATTGTTCAATAGCTGAATTCATCTGTTGCTGTATGTAGGATGCGGACCCTCCTCCCTTTCAGTGTTGTCATACAATGCTTGCATGTAGACTGGTGCTAGAGGTATCCGTGTTCTGTAGTGTCCTACTAGGCCCAGGAATGATCATCTGACTTGCTTGACACTAGTTGGCATCTTAGCTTGCAGTCTGAATCTTTTCCTTCTCACTTTTGTTAGATGTCGGGTACCTTGGGTGTCCTAGGAAGATTAACTCTTGCTTGACTAGCTGCAATTTCTCCTTCTGAGGCTCTGCAGTCTTGTTCTTCCAGAAACTTCACTAAGGACACTGCCCCTTCTTGGTACTTCTTTTAGTGGTGGTGGCAATCAACAGTTCATTCACATCCTGTATTTAGCTGTGTGTTTTGTGGATAAATCACTTGGTGATATAGCCCCTCCACAAAGCTATCCTGGTCCAGTAGTATTGCTTCCTTTCTTCTACAACTGGTACTGCGGGAATGAGCCAATACTGAACTTCTGTTTTAACTTGCTTCTAAATGGCTTTTAGTTCTTTCCTTTGATAAGTTGCTGGAAAGTTAAACTTCTGCTGGTGTGTACTGTATTCTCCTTGGATAAGCTTTAGTACATTGTGCTTCAGCAAAGTCACTGGACATGTACTCCGAGGTCAAGAACTGGGCTGGTATTGGTGACTGCATTTCTCTCATCTCCTGTCCCTTTAAGAATTTCTGATATCACCAGTTCTTGTGGTATCTCCCTCTGCTGTCTTCTGCGTGTGCCGGCTCCAGCATTCAGTAGGCACAAACGTATTTATCCAGTGGGCAAGGTGACTGTAATCATACCTTCTGCTGTTTCCTCTGGAGACATTATGTTCACTGGGGAGTACCCGAAGAAGCCCGTACCTCATATTGGCAGAAGAAGCATCATTCATTTGTCTTCTGGAACTTTTTCTGTCTTGTATCTTATTATTTGCTTTAAACTCCGGAGCTTCTGTTGCTTTAAATCATGGCATTATCTCTGTAATCTTGCCAGGTAGTACTGACCACTTGTCAGATGTCTTTCTTTGTCCTTCTTAAAGCAGACTTCCTTTAGTCTCCAAACTTTCATGCAACCTTCATATTGTTTCTCAACTTTTCTTTTTCCAAGTCCACCCAGGCTGGTGTTTAACATAATGATGTTTATGCTGGGAGTTGTTGTTCCTCTTTGTCTTACTTTTCCTGTGAGAGATAGTCTTGTATAGCAGCTTGTATTTCAGGTTACATCTTTGCTTTCTTGCAGGGGTAGGGCTTAACCTCCCAATCCAGTCGTTGCAATGGCTTGATCTGTAAGTAAACGTAGAGGAATCTGGTTGTGCATAAAAACAGCTCTTGAAACCCTTGGGTCTCCTGTGGGTAAAGTCACTTTTATCGAACTGCCAGTGGTGACTGAGTACACTGTTGCCGACACAGGAGTTGCACACCTTCATATTCTATCATCTTGTGTGTCGTATAGTGACTTTATCATAGTAAGTTCTGATGGACTCAGTCTTTTCCTGTTTCAAATCTGGGGCTGCTGGTGCCCTGAGTGTCTGTGCATGACACCATCTCTTAAGTCTTGTCATGTACATCTTTCCACTTTCAAACGTTGTTCTATTTTTCTCTGTCGGAACGTCCGTTATGGCTGGGCAATCATCTACTGCATCTTCTTTTAACATGGTGCTTACTGTTTAAGCAGTTGCAGGCCCTAGTATAGCCTCACACAACTAGTGGTAGTCGACCCATGCCGGTGTCCATATGGTTTGAATTCTTTCCATACAGGCATAAAATGCTATTGGGTTTTTTCTAGGATCTGGGGACTCTGCAACTATATTTGCGAGGCCATTGCCATACCATGGTTTGTGGTGTTGGCTCTGTACGATGTATGGTTCGTTCGTCCTGGCTGCATTATCTGGGTTGCGTATTCTCTGTACTTGTGCTGGATACAGAGAAATAGGCAATGATGACCGTCTTTCAGTATTTCTAGTCGCATAGATATCTTGGCATGGTGGTTCATGGTGTGAAATCCAGTTTCCACAATTTGGGCAATGTTCATATCCTTCTGGAACGCAAAACTGACATACCGGACACAATCTTTCTGGAAAATATGTCAGTTTATTCTGTACATTATGCACCTGGGCATAAAAAGCTGTAGAGGCTGTGTCTTGACCCCTTGCTTCTCCTCTTCACCTGATTTGCACCCTTTCGCCTATAGTTCCTGATTGTGGACAATTGTTTACTGGACTCATAGCTTGATTCCAGGTGTCCACCACTCGTTTAAACATGAGGGGAACTTTAGCTGCCCAGTTTCTTTGGTTGGACTTGTTGGGGTTTCTTGTGATAAAGTATCAGGACACTGGGGCATACTCTGTACACATAGCTCAGGTAAATCATTCGGATTTTCAACCACAGATCCTTCTAAGATAGGGCTGATTATTCGTCACTCTTTTCCTGGCTCATCTTTTTTTCAATTTTACTGTTAGTGAGCTTGCAGATGATTTCATTCTGTTCATACTATGGGTACCTTGGTGTGCATGCATGTCTGGGTATAGGGGTGGGGTATAGTGTGCAGGTGCTGTTGCTGCAATTACAGGCAGTGAGTTTAACGCTGGTTGTGGTGCTATTGAGTACTCTGGTACAATGGGGAAATCATTTTCCTCATCTCTTCTTCTATTCTCTGCTCCTAATTCTTTTGCTACAGTGATCCAGATGGATGCTTGATCTCTACTATTATGCTTAATTATCCAATTCTTGTTACAGGAGGCACATTTTTCCCATTTCTCTAAGTCTAGTGTCCCTTCTGACGGAAAACCTGCTCTTTTGAAAATTTTACTTATACCTTTCAGAGATTTCCTGTTACTAACAATATCCACGGGTTTGTCGGGCCCTGACATCTTTACAGACCGCGCTCCCATGCCTGGGTGAACGTGCGCGGAACCCCTCCTGATGTGGTATTTTAGTAACTCCTTATGAGGGACTTAAAATCTCCTTTTAAAGCTTTTCTTACCCTCCCTGTTACTAACAATATCCACGGGTTTGAACCCATCCTGATGTGGTATTTTAGTAACTCCTTATGAGGGACTTAAAATCTCCTTTTAAAGCTTTTCTTACCCTCCCTGTTACTAACAATATCCACGGGTTTGAACCCATCCTGATGTGGTATTTTAGTAACTCCTTATGAGGGAATTAAAATCTCCTTGTGAGACGCTGACTCTGAAGAATCTCTTCTATCCTTGTACCTAAAAAGCTCCTTAAATCCGTCTGTGGACAAATGACTGGGGTTGTAGTGTTGCCCCTTCCTCCCTGCTTTTGTGGAAAATCTGTTAGTACTGCTCCCCAAGTGAGACCTGCATAATAGATTATTTCTTCTGGATCACTGAGATGCGTCCCTAATATTTATTGTTAAGTCACTCCAAGGGTCTATCCCTCTGCCTATATAGACTCCTGCTTGTACCTTGTGTTCTTGGTAAACTCCCCACTATTCTTGGAATACGTTCACCTTGTGTCTCTTTCAGACAGTAGCTGTTCTTTATTACTGACCCAATCCTACCCCTTTAACTGTCTTGCATAGGGACATACAATATATACAGTACAATGTGTGCAGCAGAATCTAGTTACACTGGTTTCATTATTCAGCAGACAACCCGACTCCCCCCCACCTTTTCAAAAGCATATTGACAGAGTACATATAACAGTGCAAGGATACAAAAACAAGGATGACAAATGCTATATCTGTTATCTGTGTGCACGGCAGCTGTTTGAGGCTGCACGGGCACATGGGTCTTAGACCTGGGATTATGTGGTTCCTAGGCCAATAGGTTATGATGTTAAATCAATCATTCTCAATGTAATGTTCCAACAATTCCCTTTTTAAAATGACAACCTTTTGTACAATAAAATTCATCATAATTTTCCACATAACCAAATGAGACTTCAGTGCTTGTAATTGCCACCAATCTCGGTGCTACAGACCCTTTGTATTTTCTTAACACAACAACACAGGTACAAGATTTGCATACACCTCTTTGGTTATTTATCAATTCAAACTGGTTATCAGCATTAGAACATATCTTGGCCATGCGCCACCTTTATAAAACGGCTCTATTTTCTTAATAAACATGTATTAGTACTTTCACAATTTAAAAGTTTTCTGCATATTTGATTAATTCCCCCTGTGCACTTGTGACAAATTATCTGAAATTATTTACCCACAATTCAACAATATAACATAAATGTATGGTACCTTTAAAGAATTTCTTCTGACTGACACTGGGCTCTTTAAGATATTCTCTGACCTTCCCGACTGGACTTCCCCAGATTTCAAGAAACGCTGAGTTCAAGTGAGCAGGTAGAAATCTACACAATAAATCTCACTTACCGGTTTTTTTTATCAGCGGTTCCTGAAAGATCAGAGGATTTATTGCCAGTGGAGGAGATGCTGGAAGATCTCCGGACGAGGTCCCAAAATGACCATGGCCATATAAGGTTTATTTTATAGTAAAAGAACAAAGGATTCATGTGTGCCAATACATTTAGCCAATCAGAATACACCATGTATGTCTTGAAAACTGAAACACATCAATTGTCACACAAGATTATAATTAGCAATTAGAATATATTTATTGCTATGCGATTATCAGTTTTCCCGGAACATCCTCTCTGGAGGTCAGGACAAGTCAAAATCCTCCTCGATGTTCAGAACTTTTGGTGATATGCTTGACTGGCCTTGGATACATCTGGCGCTATGACATTGAACAATTCATGCTTTGAATATAATGTTGAGCTTATGAAATATCTGTGAAGCTTTTAAGGAAACACGAACCTATATTTGTGAGCAAGAGTAAATATCTTTAGTTAATGCGAAAAAGCTTGAATCAATATATATTTGCTATACTAAGAAAGCCCCTACACCATCACTTCCTTGGGGTGTGAAAAGTGTAGCCAGAGAGAGATGAGAGACTCAGATATACAAGCATGAAGATGGTGTTTTTACCTCCATAATTATTATAAATGCCATTTTTGCAGCCAGTATATGCCAGAACTGCATGGTGTGTAAGTATCTCTTCTCGTGGTCGGGAGGATAACGATAGTCTCTGTACCTGCAAAATGTAACATTCATTATATTCTCCAGCGGCATGCTGATGTTATTGAAATCATTGATGTCAAACACGGACAGACTGCTGCTGATATAACCCGAATCGCCGCTTTCCGAGTAGGCGTAATAGTACACCAGGCGGGGGATCATGTCGGAAGTAAAGGCGACAATAAAAGCATTCGTCACCACGGACAGAATGGCCACTGCGTTCAGGATCTCCTGCCACACCCCGATGCTGTGGGCTTTGGCCGCAAACGGGCACCTGAACTGCGTGGTCAGTTTCCAGGAATCAACGCAGATTTTCAGGATGATGTTGAGCAGAGCGAGAAGCGGTGCCAGTGGGAAAGACGCCACGAACAACATGATGAACCCAAACTGAATTACCATTTCAAGGTATTCATAGAAGAGGCCCAGAGGACCAAACACCTGCAGCTCGTAGTCCTGCTCCCAGCGGCTGCATAAATTCTCTGGGCTGTGAGTGGTTTTCCGTCTCCTCCACCAGTTCATCATCCACGGAACAAGGGCCTCTTGAATATTCCCCCAGATCTGCTTTCCATCCATGACGATAGTGAGCTGAGTGGTGAGTTCTATTAGACAGCCGGCCGAATCGCACTCCTCATTGCGTCAGCGGCTGAACATATAGGTGTATTCTCCGGAGAAACCCACAAACTTGCCCTTGAAGAACGCCACGTAGAAACAAGACGAATAGTAATTGACGAACTGGAAGAGGAACATTTTCATGGTGAGGCGGTTCTCGTACTCCAGGTGCGTCCTCGGGATTTCCATGTCGGTAATCCAGATCGCCACGCGTTCATACAGGAAGTTCAGGATCATGATCATGATAAAGTTCAGACAGGACGCGGTCACTGAGGTGGCCAGCTGCGGGGTCAGCAATCCGCTGATGGGTTCCAGCGTGTCGTTGTTCTCCATGACACTGGCGAACGCAGCATAGACGGCCAGCCGATACACTATAACCGCGATCGTGCTGGCTTTGATCAGGGTGATCCAGAAGAGCACCATGGTTCCAGAGAAGCAGAACCGTGCTACCTTGCTAGTTACGGGCAGGTAAGGCTCCAGCTCCTGAGTGACTGGATTTTTTTTCTTCTGAGTACATTTGGCTTCATATTCCGGTCTTAGCTGAAGTTGTTGCTGTTCTTCTTCAAAATCCACCAAGTCCCATTCGTACTCCAGCCTGGCCTGTCTCCGCTTCCAAAACTCCAGGAACAAAGTTACCCATATTCCCATGTATATTGCAAAGAAAAGCGTTGCCACATTATCAAACAAATGAGAATACTGCGAGGGTTCACAGGTGGAGTTTAGCCTCCAGAACTCACATCTCTGATCGCATAAAGGATACATGATAATCTGACCGCCAATGTCCTTATCACAGATTTCTTTACTACTGTTGCTGTCATCCATGGTTACCAAGCCATAAAGGAAGCATAAAAATCCCACAACCGCAGCATAAAATAACATTTCCGTGTAGAAACCCAACCAGGCAAAATAGATTCTGATCTTCTCTCCGTAATATTTCCTAATGAGGTCCAGAGGCTGCTCTTTGTAAAACTTGCCAAACCTAGCCCAATGACTGTACAGGGTGTAGCGCTCATTGTCGCACTTCTCCTCCGGAGACTTCTTCCAGTACTGACAATCATGGAGTGGAAAGGTGGCGTTGTAAGTCCCGTTGCTCAGTAGCCTCTTCAGTCCAAACTTTCTCTTATCTTCTGATGTTCCGTACGGGCAGCGGGAGAGGATGTAATACACTATCCTGTTCCTGGTGGCCGGGGAGAAGAACGTGTTCTCATCATGGATGAGGAACAGCTCCTGTCGCTGCTTGCTGAATGGGGCGGTGAAATAGTCCGGCTCCGGGTTCATGACTTTGTCCGGCAGTCTGAAGAGCTTCAACACGTAATTCAAAGGGTTGCCAGCTTTGTCGTCCAGGTCATTCTCCTTAATGGGCACCTTAATGTTCAGCACCTCCGCGTAGGTGGAGAGGACCTCCCAGGGTGCGTGGATTTTAACAAAATAGATTTTTCCATTTTCAGATTCCTTCTTGTCTTCAGTCTCTAGCTCCAGCCCTAGGCAATACTAGGCAAATGATGCCCCAAACTCACCCAGTTGCTGCCAGCAGATGTAACTTACCCCCCTCACACACACAGATGCCGTCCCTGTCCCCACTGATCCCTATTACTAACACATAGCACATATATGTCTGACTTTCATCACTGTTAGTTACCTGTGTCTATAGGAACATAAGGGTCTTCTGTCCCCTGGACACCGGCATAGTCAGCGGACCCAGCCTGGAGGGACGACAGCTAGGGGAAAAGAGACATTGTCACCGTGTGCCCACTCCTTCCACGACGGGGAAAGTTGGCACACCGGGGTGGCCGCGACGTTCACCGGTTAGGTGAATGTCATCACTGGCCCGCGGGCCTCAGCCACCCAAATGTCACCTACTCGGCACTTGCGCACCTAGGTGAAAGCGAGCCCGCTAGGCCTAGCCGGGTTTCGCCAACCGACGCTCAATGCGAACCAAGACACACACACACAGAGTATACTCACACTGGAACTCTTGTCAGCTTGCCTGCTGTGAGTCGCTGTTCCTGGAAAGAGAATGACAGCAGCCTCCCTACAAACTAATAAACCGCAAACAACGGAACTGAGCCAATTTACTTTAAATTCTAAACAGTACAACCTGGTTAGCTACTTTATCTAACTCCAGCAAACAGTACAAGCAAATACAGGGTGACAGAATGACAATAGCACGAAATGTGAATTACCTCTCTAGTCCGGTTTGGTGAAGATTCAGCTGCTTCGCGCCTGGAGGATAAGTGCTGGTGCAACCCAATCCCCTATGGGGGGGTGCCGCACACTCTAGAGTCTCGGAAATGACCGTGGGAGGCCGGACAGTCTCTCCACAGTTCCTCCAGACCCCAAAGTGGTGACGATGTGCCAACCCCAGACTAGAGCTCCCTACAGTAGAGATCACAACCCAATCCTATCCTTACCGTGGCCAAATGTCAGTATTACCCCTCGGGCCTAATGCCCGCCTCCCTAGGGCCGCAGGCCTAGCGCCTGCCCTTCAGGTGAGAGGTAGCCTTGGCCTAATGCCAAGGCTACTTGTACCAGTTGTGGCCTCCTTACTCCTAACTGTGCCACAGGCCTAGTGCCTGACTGCAGCCTCAGGCCTAGTGCCTGCCTGTCAAGTGGGGTGTAGACTTGGCCTAATACCAAGTCTACTTATGCTGGTTGTGGACGCCTTCCTCCTAACTGACACAGGCCTAGCACCTGACTGTAGCCTCAGGCCTAGTGCCTGCCTGCCAAATGGAGGTGGGGTGTAGACTTGGCCTAATACCAAGTCTACTTATGCTGGTTGTGGACACCTTCCTCCTAACTGCCACAGGCATAGCACCTGACTGTAGCCTCAGGCCTAGTGCCTGCCTGCCAAATGGAGGTGGGGTGTAGACTTGGCCTAATACCAAGTCTACTTATGATGGTTGTGAACTCCCTCCTTACTGCATCACAGGCCTAGTGCCTGCCTACTGGGGGGAAATTAGTAATCCCGACCTAATGCCAGGATTACTTAATTGTGCGGGGCCCCTCTTTTCCTACCTGCTGCTCGGATCTATTGCCCGTCTGTGGCCACAGGCCTACTGCCTGACACCCTGGTGTTCTACGGGGAGTCCACGCTTGGCACGAGGCTGCTTACCCTGGCCGTAGGGAGAGGCTGCAGTGGGGAGCTTCGTCAGCTCTTTTGCTACCCACACACTGCAGCACTCTCCGCCGGACCTCCGCGCTGGATCCCGGGCTCCACCTCCTCTTCTTTCCGCCGCCGCTTCTTCTCCTTCTCCGGCCACCACTTCCTCTTCTTCCCGCCGCCGCTTTTTCCGTCATTGCCAGGCCTTCTTCCGTCTTCTTCTCTTCTGGAGCTCTTCACCACTCCGTCTCCGGCGCCCAACTGACTGCTCCCGCTCCGCAGCGTCTGTTATATGACACTGGGAGGGGCCGGAGCTATGATGCGACGAGCCCTGGTTGGCTTGTCGCAGCCCGTTCTTATTGGCTGACCGGGCGTGAGCCGCGATTGGCTCACGCCCGGTGCCAAATTCAAATGGCCACGACGCGATTGGAGGGGCTTGAATCCCAGCGGATGCAAGCCCCTCCGTGACGGAAGCGCGCCGCGATGCCACTTCCCGCCGCGTACCGCCGCTGCCTGCCCGGGGAAAACGGAGGTAAGAGACCTCCCTCGTTCCCCCAGCCTGGTGCCCGCTCACACCTACACCTGCTATAGGCACAGGTGAGTAGGCCTGTGTAAGTCACACATGTCACCCCAGTACTATTCTCACACAGTATATTTAGTATAACACTCAGTATGTAACTAGCGCTATATAGGGTGTGATATAGACAGTATAGTTGTATGTATGTCATGCTTGTAGAGGTCTGTATGTTGTGTATTATGTACTGTGCGCCCTTATAAATGCCGAGGTATACTTGGGTCTATGGCTCTATTTGGCCAAATAATATCATTTATTTGTACTTAGTAACAACTCTTACAATAAGGAAGATGGCGCTTACCTTCAGTTGCCACAATAGGTGCTCCCTGACCAGCCGTAATAATGAGAAATATCCACAAAAATGTCTGTAAGCACGAGAACATCTCTGCATGTCTTTCTCTGCCAAAAACTACCTATCAAAATGCTAACACTCTAACAGTCTGTGACATCACCCTGGCCTCAGCTGCATTGTGATGCGGCTGTGATGTCATAATGACAGGAAGGGGCTGGGGCCTTATTAGGCATTTCACAGTGCAGTGTATAGAGGCACATTATATAACACGGTAGCATAATGTATTACAGTACAGCACAGGAACACAGGGCAGCCTATGATATCACAGTATAGCACAGCAATGCAGGACTGGTTGTGTTCTACTTTCCACTATATATCCTGCTAAGTGCAAACAAGAGTTCTGATAAAAGGGACAGGTCTGCAAGTTATTGTCACTCTATTGGCTGTGCTAATATAGCATATTACTGTATATTAGTGTGTCAGTAAAATCATATTCTCATACGCTGACAGCAGAGTGCCTGTATTAACCCTTTCTATTATACTGGTAATAACTAATACTCCTGTTGTCTACTGTAGGTAAATAAACTGTAACATTGAATGTTATTCAGGTTTATTAGCAAACCAAAAAAGCCCACTAATGGGTAAAATCATGTTGCACTGTGGGTAGGGCAGATGTAACATGTCCGGAGAGAGTTAGAATTGGGTGGGTTATATTGTTTCTGTGCAGGGTAAATACTGGCTGCTTTATTTTTACACTGCAATGTAGATTTCCGTTTGAACACACCCCACCCAAATCCAACTCTCTCTGCACATGTTACACCTGCCCCACCTGCAGTGCACATGGTTTTGCCCATTAGTGGGCTTTTTCGGTTTGCTATCAACTTTGAATAGGGCCCTTTATCTGTAAATGATATCACTGAGTTACCAGATGTAAATGCAGAAGGCCAGCATTACCGCCAATGAGAAGAAACAGAAACATGTAGCGGCAATCAGGAATCCTGCAAGAAAGAAACAGGTTCTGTGAATAAGCGTCATGTCATTTACAGCCGTGTTACACGTGGATCAATTCCTTATATGAAACAATTCTGAAAACAGCTTTGTTGTCACTAGTAAGTGCAGAATATGCTGAAGCTCAGCGTATATCATTTCCTAGAAATCCTGCGTTTGCCCCTGATGGTGTGTAACCGTCACATGTATTTTGGGGAGTAACCTGCGCCCTAACCTGGGAATGCCTCACTGAGTACTCTGCACCTGCTGATATATTATATTCTGCAGCACAAAGCTGATTTATGGGCATAAGCGCAATAGAATCAGAATCAGCTTTATTGGCCAGGTGTACTCACGTACACTAGGAATTCTTTGTGGTACAATGCATCGCCAAGCAGCAACATGAAGGGGGAGTACATAGCATAAGAAGGGGGAAGAACATAGCATACATTACACACATCACACGTATGAGTTGATACTGCACATTGCAACTGTACAATAGACTCAACATATTAGACATATTATACATGTAAGACTAAACACAAAGGCTGCTTGGCAGAGCAGCACCGAGGCAGCCATCCGCGGCGCCAACTAGAACTCAAACAATGCACATAATACAGAAGATTTAAGTATTACATCAAAAGATAAACCACACAGACAATAAAGACAGAAAGCATAATGCAGGGTTGGTGTAAGCATTTCTGGTAATAACCTCCAGGGGTTGTGTATTCCACCCTCACAAGGTACCAGGTGCGGCAGCCATCTTAGGCGCACTGCGTAGGATTACCCAGGGTGGAATAGTCCACCCCTAGAAGAGAACACAAAACGGGGAGATTGCAGAGTCCTTAGGTTCAGAGTAGGGTTCCAATAAAACCATCAGGTCCATGTATTTTTCATCCCATCCACAAGTTTACCAGATAAGGCTGCCATGTTGGGCGCACTAGGAAGGTTACACAGTGGGAGATGAGCCATACAAGGGCCAAATGCATTTATGGGAAAACTGACACGTGTGTAGGAGTATGCTATACCCTGCATGGAAAGATCCAAATGAAGCACACCCTGCCCATGGAGGAACCATCCGAGGCAGCCATGTGAGGCGCACTGTGTAGGTTACTGCTGGCAGGGTGTGCAACCAATGGAGGTACACATTACAGGAATAGCACACAGTGGGGGGAAAGTACCCTGTAAGAAGAAAGAAGAGAAAGACACATTTGCAGGAAAACATTAATTTGTGAAAATGATAAATGTCCTGGTCTCAAGAGAGCAGTGCGGGTGGGTGTGAGAGTGTGGGGAGCAGTGCAAGTGGGTGTGAGAGTGTGGGGAGCACACTAATGTCCAATGGAACTGACCCAGCAAAATCTGGTCCTGATGCGCACGCCCCTCAGTTCCCTGCTCAGCTTGAGGGGTAGTCTTGGGGGCAGTCATGATGTTCTTGGACAGAGAAGTAGTAGGCATTGGTCCTGGTGTTCTCAAGGCAGAGGTGAGGAGAGGCCACATGATGGTCCTGAGTTGCAGTGTTTGGGGAAATTGTTTTATTCGAGATTTTAGCGTAGTCCAAATCCAGTTCAAACTCCGGTTCTAACTCCATTCTTAAAACACATTCTTGACAAATGCATTCTTCACAATTGCAAGCAGGCCAAGTCCTGACTGCAGGCCTTGATAATATTGCTCTTAAATGCTCCAACTATATCAGCTCGCAAAGGGGGAGTTATGCAATCAGAAGTTCAGCTAATTAACAGAGGTTATTTTGCATTGAAGAAGGGTCACAGACATTTGCAGACAAACTTCCTTGGAGTGTGAAAAGTGTAGCCAGAGAGAGATGAGAGACTCAGATATAGATGGTGTTTTTACCTCCATAATTATTATAAATGCCATTTTTGCAGCCAGTATATGCCAGAACTGCATGGTGTGTAAGTATCTCTTCTCGTGGTCGGGAGGATAATGATAGTCTCTGTACCTGCAAAATGTAACATTCATTATATTCTCCAGCGGCATGCTGATGTTATTGAAATCATTGATGTCAAACACGGACAGACTGCTGCTGATATAACCCGAATCACCGCTTTCCTAGTAGGCGTAATAGTACACCAGGCGGGGGATCATGTCGGAAGTAAAGGCGACAATAAAAGCATTCGTCACCACGGACAGAATGGCCACTGCGTTCAGGATCTCCTGCCACACCCCGATGCTGTGGGCTTTGGCCGCAAACGGGCGCCTGAACTGCGTGGTCAGTTTCCAGGAGTCAACGCTGATTTCCAGGATGTTGTTGAGCAGAGCGAGAAGCGGCGCCAGTGGGAAAGACGCCACGAACAACATGATGAACCCAAACTGAATTACTATTTCAAGTTATTCATAGAAGAGGCCCAGAGGACCAAACACCTGCAGCTCGTAGTCCTGCTCCCAGCGGCTGTATAAATTCTCTGGGCTGTGAGTGGTTTTCCGTCTCCTCCACCAGTTCATCATCCACGGAACAAGGGCCTCTTGAATATTCAACCAGATCTGCTTTCCAGCCATGACGATAGTGAGCTGAGTGGTGAGTTCTATCAGACAGCCGGCCGGATCGCACTACTCATTGCGCCAGCGGCTGAACATATAGGTGTATTCTCCGGGGAAACCCACAAACTTGCCCATGAAGAACGCCACGTAGAAACAAGACGAATAGTAATTGACGAACTGGAAGAGGAACATTTTCATGGTGAGGCGGTTCTCGTACTCCAGGTGCGTCCTCGGGATTTCCATGTCGGTAATCCAGATCGCCACGCGTTCATACAGGAAGTTCAGGATCATGATCATGATAAAGTTCAGACAGGACGCGGTCACTGAGGTGGCCAGCTGCGGGGTCAGCAATCCGCTGATGGGTTCCAGCGTGTCGTTGTTCTCCATGACGCTGGCGAACGCAGCATAGACGGCCAGCCGATACACTATAACCGCGATCATGCTGGCTATGATCAGGGTGATCCAGAAGAGCAGCATGGTTCCAGAGAAGCAGAACCGTGCTACCTTGCTAGTTACGGGCAGGTAAGGCTCCAGCTCCTGAGTGACTGGATTTTTTTTCTTCTGAGTACATTTGGCTTCATATTCCGGTCTTAGCTGAAGTTGTTGCTGTTCTTCATCAAAATCCACGTGTTCTCATCATGGATGAGGAACAGCTCCTGTCACTGCTTGCTGAATGGGGCGGTGAAATAGTCTTTCTCCGGGTTCATGACTTTGTCCGGCAGTCTGAAGAGCTTTAACACGTAATTCAAAGGGTTACCAGCTTTGTCGTCCAGGTCATTCTCCTTAATGGGCACCTTAATGTTCAGCACCTCCGCGTAGGTGGAGAGGACCTCCCAGGGTGCGTGGATTTTAACAAAATAGATTTTTCCATTTTCAGATTCCTTCTTGTCTTCAGTCTCTAGCTCCAGCCTTAGGCAATACTAGGCAAATGATGCCCCAAACTCACCCAGTTGCTGCCAGCAGATGTAACTTACTCCCCTCACACACACAGATGCCGTCCCTGTCCCCACTGATCCCTATTACTAACTGTCAAAGTCAGAAAAATATCTCTATGCACACTGCCATATTTGCACCTCATACAGGTCCGTGCTGCGCATGCGTACGCTCTCCCGTGTGTGCGCATACTCACAGTCGCGGGCACCCGCAGGCGCACGGTATGCGCATTTACGGTAGAGTTTATGTGATCGTAGCGTGCGACTCAATCGTTACATATTTTCACTATATAATGTATTTTGTAGATAATGGTCCCTTTGATAGATTCTGAAAGTTTAGTTAATATAGCATGTTCCTGGACAGAGAGATCCCTCTTTGTATTGTACGAAGGGTCCCACAGGGGTCATACAGTGGTGTTTAGTACCCATCGGAAGAGTATTTAATCAGCAATATTCCGGTGTTGGTTTGGAGCGAATTAATCGCTCATGCGAATAGTTATGGACATAAGAAGTTTATGTCCATTTACTATTATTTGTTCTTATTTAGTCATGCGGCGGGAAACCCAGTATCCCACCCACCTGAACAGTTGGAAGTAGCCACAGCCCACCTGTATGAATCAACCTATGACCTTTTGTTATAATGCAAAGCCGAATTCCTGTGTCCAATGAACAATGGGATTGTAGGGACCATTGAATTGTATTGTGTGTGGGGCATAAATAGACAAGCCGACCATATCCAGTTCACTCTCTTCAACGGTTCTCATTGCTGATAATCGGGAGCTGGATATCGAGGCGCATGCGATCGTTTCCCCTTGTGCGTAAGTGTTTCTCCGCAATCATATTGATCTTCTTGTTATTGTGAGCCATTTCTTTCTCTCTCTCTCTCTTCTCCTCTTTCTCTCTTATTTTCCCTTAAACGTAATTGTATTGTATTGTATTTTCTGTGTAGTTATCTGGTTAGGTAGTCTATGTTATATTGTAGTGTATGACTTGTATTGTGTTAAATTCTTTTGCAAGTATATCATTCATAATATATATATTAGGCGTTGGACCCTGAGCACGGTATCTGTGTATTTCTTATAGTGTTAAGTATTCTCAGAGCGTCGGTGACGCTCGAACAGCTTTAAAGGTAATAAGGTTATACTGTGTTGCATTTACACTCTATCGTTACAATAAGGTTTTACTGCACAATACACTGTTTATGGTTTAGATACAAAGGTTTAACATTGTGAGCGTCTGCGCCGCTGGTGATCTCCTCGTGGTCCCTAGCGTCCGCTACGCTATAGCGAATCATTACGTTAGTCGTCAGCCAATAGCGTGCCTGCCTGTGATCTCTTGGCCGTGAGCGAACGTGACGCTTGAGCGTCTCGACTACGGCTAAGCGATTGTTACGCAACTAGCGTACCCTTACGGTACTCCATACGTAAATAGCGTACATTGTTCTTAGACCTCATAAAGGGTTTTATATAAGATAAATATTTAGCTTTATCAATTGGCGGCTCGTCCGTCCTTCACATATCTGCACTAGGTAGATACAGCAGACATTATCCATCAGCAAAGGGCGGGAGGTTATATTCCTCGTAGTGCTGTCTGGATAAGCGTCTGCTTCGCTTAAGTAAAGAGTGCTGAAGGAATCCGGGAACCGGAGGTAAGAACAAAAACACGTGTCTTTTAAAACTGTTTATTCTTCTGTCTTGTGTACGCACACACGCATATCTGCATTTCTTTTCATTTGTGTATTTTCGTATATCACTCTCCTGTTTGCCAGTTTTATAGTTGATAAACGTGCTAAAAGAGATTTGCCGCTATTTCAGAGTTTAAGAGTAAAGGTAATATAGTTAAAGTATAGACAAACGCACAGCTTTGCCTGGGAGACAAGGCGAAGTCAGTGTGGAGCGCGGTAGATGATAAAGGATCATCTGCATTGATAAACGTATAAATTGTGTTACGTTGGACATTTGCTTTGCGTCCACGTGTCTCTAACAAAGGGAGACTCGCGTACGCAACCCAAAGGCCGACGCACGCAGCGTATATTATGCAACGGAGCGTCCGTGTACGCCCACGTAACTCAAATCACACAAGTGTTGTTTTTACAGGCGATAAGTAGCGCAACGCGATAAATAACGCAACAGGCGATAAATAGCGAAAAAAAAAAAAATTCAAAATTTAAATTAATAGATCCTTCTCCTAACTTGTAACACATCTGGTCTAAAGAGAAATTTCTGCGCAGAAATAGAAATAGAAACAAAAGTGTACATGTGGTGAGTGAGTGTTTTCATACTTTTATACAATTTTGAGGTTGAACCAAAAGAAATCATCGAGTTCTCGTGAGGTACATACGTGTAAGTGACATGCACGGTGGCTAGGGAGGCATCCTTGGTTAAACATAATATATGAGCATTAGAGTATAGCGGACCAGGAGGTCATACGGTAACAGACCAGGAGGTCATACTGCAACAGACCAGGAGGTCATAACAGACCAGGGGGTCATAGCAGACCAGCAGGTTCAGGTACAGTAGACAAGGAAGTCCGCTATACAGTCCACAGGCACAACACCGAAAAGGGTTGGTGCAACACCCATATAGGCCATACAAGCTCTTGCTGAAGGAATTCGCAGCCGCAATTTTCGATTCCATTGGTCGCTCCGTACATAAGATTAGTTGCTTATGTACTGAACGATTGTACCGCACGTAATTGTGTGCATTAGTAAACCTGACCAGTACCATTTACGTACCCAAGGTCATAAACGCTATTTGTACATTCTGACGTGATTTGTGTAATTTTTTATTTTTACAAAGGGAAGTTCGCTGGTCACTCAGGAATTATCCAACAACCTCACCTTTACTGGAAAGAGTAAGTGTTCTGCGGATATCCCTCGCATGTTCCAGTAAACAAAGGTTAATAGGTGCCCTGGGTCGAGTACGCCAGCACCATATCGGTGTGATCAGGTCGTATTGGTCGGCGTGGGCAGAGTGAGTAAGGTGCTCGGTAAACCTTACCGTCAACCTATCGTGAATTTCTTGTTTTTTTGTAAGGGTCCGTAACACCTGCAAATTATGGGGGCCAGTTGTTCAGGAAGGGGGCGATCAACCTCGGTTCGGGTTGATTCCATAAACCGACCAGTCGGGTCGGCAAGATACGTAATGTGTGAAAAGTACGGGAGTCACACAGAAGCTTTATGTGATGAATGGGAGAGAATGACAGTACATGACGGGGAGAAATTCCCAAGAGTAGGTAGCTTCAGCTCAGAAGTGTTAGCGAATTTAAGGAGAAGGATATGTCTCATTAAATCAGCAAAGAGACGAATCAAGCATTATGATCATTTGCAGTTGTGGCAACAGGAAGGTGACATACAGAGAGGATTGGCTCAGGCGGCGGGATCTGGCTCTATCAGGAAACTGATCGCCACGGCCCCACCGCCACCATATATATCGGGAGAAAAATTGGTTGCGGAGAATGACGCACTAAGGTGTAACAAACAAACACTTAGCAACTGTGTAAATGTTAAAGATAATGTTAACCAATTAACCAATGCAAGTATTAACCCGTGCAAGTTGTATCCTGTTTTGAACTTTCCCCAAGAGTGTGATCAAGAAGACGAATCGACAACAATATCAGCTCTCTCTCTCGCAGCCACCATAGCAGAGACAACAGTAGGAACAGCTCAACCCCCGAGATTAGTAACAAAGGCCCCTAGCGGAGGGATAGGTGAGGTCGTATCAACGGGTAAGTACGGCACCATACACTATGCTGAAACTATTTCACCACAGGCTGTAGAATCTACACCAAATGATGTTGTTAGAATTACTCCTGTTAGGGTAATAGCAGTGCCAAATGGGAAAACGGACATCTCAGGAGCCACTCCCATTAGGAACATAGCCATGTACAGCCCATTTTCCCGAATGGAATTAAGGACCATAGTGTCTGAATTCCCTGACCCTAGAAAAGACTTAGTTGCCAGCCAAAAATACATCAGAGACCTAGGTAACACTGTAGAGCCCAACAATAAAGACTGGCAGATATTGCTGAGAGCATGTTTACCCTCCAATGTCGATGCAGCTCAATTTTTAGCTGACTGTGGATTAGATCAGGATGTACCTCTTACAGATGTGTACAACAAAGATAATGTAAAAAGAATAAGCTTACAGTTAAAGGAATATTTCCCAGCGGTAGTTAAATGGAACAAGATATTCTCCATTAAACAAAAGGAGTCAGAAACAGCTACAGAGTATTTTCACAGAGCATTATTAAGAGATGGCAAAATACACAGGCATAGAGGACATTAAAACAAACATAAACCATCGAGAAGTAGCAGTATCGGTACTGATGGATGGTTTAAAAGAGTCATTGAAGACTAGGGTACAGACCACACAACCATGTTGGCGAGGTCTGTCTGTGGCTACTTTGAGAGAGGCTGCTATTGATCACGACCGGAACATCACCAAACACAGGGAATCGCAAGGTGATAAGTTAATGGCAGTAAGTATACAGGCCCTGACCACAAAACAGCCTGTGTTTATATCACCGAACCCTGTGGGTAAGTCAAATGTGGTAACATGTTATTCTTGTCACAAACAGGGACACTTTGCACGAGACTGTAGATCGAGAAATATACACAAATCTTATCAACCCCCTAGACAACGACACGACACACGACATTGGGACCAGGGTCCACAGAAACGGAGTTATGAGCCACATACAGGGGAAACAAAAAGATACCCCCCGAACAGAGACTGGCACGCCTCTGATAGTTCCCAGCTAACTCCCGCACAAGTAGTTGCTGCCAGCGGGATTCAGGGAGGTCACCATACCCGATAGGGGTGTGGCCACACCTGTAATCTGCAGCCAGTAAAATTGATTGCAAGCCTTGGAAATGAACCCGAAATTGCAATTAATGTAGCTGGTAAATCATTAAACTTTCTTGTAGATACGGGGGCGGCCAAATCAGTGATAAATTCGACAGTGGGCATGAGAACCACTGGTAGGACAATTCCAGCCATGGGAGTAACAGGAGTAGTCCAGCATTACCCTGTTAGCAAACCAGCCGAGATTACAATAGGGCCTTTACATACCAAGCATTCCTTTTTGCTGGCTGCATCGGCACCGACCAATCTTCTGGGTAGAGACTTACTGTGTAAAATGGGGTGCGTCATTTATTGTACTCCTGAAGGTGTATTCTTGGACATACCTGAGAATCACGCTCAGGAAGTGCGAGACATGTTAGACTCCCCATCAAAATTAATGTCACATACCATTATGACAAATAGAACTCCATCCCAAGTAGAAGAAATGACATCTCAGATACCAGAGTCACTTTGGACTAAAGACGGACAGGACACTGGATTAATGGCAAACGTAGCTCCGGTAGTTGTACAAGTAAAAGATGGTAGGATAGCTCCAAAAATCCCACAGTACCCTCTGAAGCCAGAGGTGGAGTTAGGAGTTTACCCAGTAATAGAGCGCTTGCTACAACAGGGCATTCTGGTAAGAACGTCCAGCACTGCTAATAGTCCCATCTTCCCTGTGAAAAAGAGTGGGGGGAGGGGTTACAGGCTAGTGCAGGATCTAAGGGGGATTAACAAAATAGTTGAGAGTCAGTTCCCCGTAGTGCCAAATCCAGCTGTCATCCTTATGCAAATCCCTCCCACTGCGAAATTTTTCACTGTTATTGACCTCTGCTCCGCTTTCTTTTCGGTACCTCTGCACCCTGACAGCCAATATTTGTTCGCATTTACATACAGAGGAGTCCAATACACATGGACTCGATTACCACAAGGTTTCATAGACAGTCCAAGTATATTTTCCCAGGCTTTGCATGATTGTTTACAGTCTTTCCAACCAGAGAGTGGATCAGTATTGATACAGTATGTGGATGATTTACTGCTGTGTTCAGATTCATTGGAAGCATCCCTGAAGGATACGAAACAGCTCCTGTTTCATCTTTCAGACACAGGACACAAGGTTTCCAAAGACAAGTTGCAATTATGCCAAACTAAGGTAAAATATTTGGGACACTGTCTAACACAAGGACTGAGACACCTGACCGCTGATAGAATTCAGGCAATTAGAGACATGACTCTGCCACAAACCCAGCAACAGATCAGAACATTTTTAGGAATGTGTGGGTATTGCCGTAATTGGATTCCAGGATTTTCCATTCTAGCGTTACCTTTGCAGGAGATGGTCTCCTCAAACAAACCTGATCGGATTTCGCATACAGACGAGTCTGAGACAGCATTTGAGAGACTTAAACAGTGCCTAACGCAGGCACCAGCATTAGGTATGCCAGACTATGGGAAACCCTTTGAGCTATACGGAACAGAAAGTGCTGGTTGCGCGGCAGGCGTACTAACCCAAAAGCACGGTGATGCCAGCAGGCCAGTAGCATACTACAGCGCTCAGCTAGACACGGTAGCGCGATCCCTCCCCACATGCTTGCGAAGCGTTGCAGCGATAGCATTGCTAGTAACGAAATGCGAAGATGTAGTGCTAGGTCACAACCTCACAATTCATACGCCACATGCAGTGTCAGCCTTGTTAAATTCTGCCCAAACCAGGCACGTCTCATCAGCGCGGTTTACAATATGGGAATTGGCACTAATGGCCCCCGTAAACATCACCATAAGGAGATGCAGTGCATTAAATCCTGCAACATATCTCCCAGGTGTGCCTGGACAGGCACAAAGGGTGGAGGATGAGAGTGGTGGGGAAGGAGGATTTAATACAAAGGAGGACACTCATGATTGTATGGAATATTTGACCCAAAATTTTACCGCAAGGCCTGACATCAGTGACAACCCACTGGAAGATGTAGAACTTACGTTCTACACGGACGGTAGTTGTCACAGACAGTCAGACTCGGGAGACTTGTGTACTGGATACGCAGTCGTAGATGACCAAGGCACCATAGAAGCGGAACCGCTAGGCCCACCTCACTCAGCCCAGGTTGCTGAACTGGTCGCCCTAACCAGAGCATGTGAATTGGCTAAGGGTAAGTCAGCCAATATCTACACCGATTCTAGATACGCATTCGGGGTAGTCCATGATTTCGGAGCCCTATGGCGCCTCAGAAATTTCATGACGGCAGCTGGTACACCGGTAGCGCATGCAGCTCACATAAAAAGACTTCTAACAGCGATACAGGAACCCGACAGAGTGGCTGTTATCAAGTGTAAAGCACACACATATAGCCAAGACCCAGTATCACTTGGTAACAGCCGAGCAGACGAAGCTGCTAAGTTAGCAGCTGCTACCCCCAGACATACAGACACCACACAACTGATGGTATTTAATACCATCAACACACAGAAGTTGTGTGAAATGCAAAATTTGTGTTCCACACAGGAAAAGGCAGTCTGGAAGGCAAAGGGATATGGCCAGGAGTCCTCAGGACTCTGGACGGATGGACATGGTAAACCAGTGGCCCCCAGAGCATACCTTCCATGTTTAGCTGAGGCAGCTCACGGGCTGACTCATCTGGGCAAGGAAGGGATGTGCAAGTTGGTAAGAGCATATTGGTGCGCCCCAGGATTTTCATCTCATGCGAGTAAAAGAGCAATGTCATGCCTTACCTGTTTGAGAAAGAACATCGGAAAGGCAATACCAACAGAACCATCTCATATCCCACCTGCAGGTGGTCCTTTCCAGGTAATACAGATTGACTTCATACAATTACCCCCTTGTCGGAATTTGAAATATGTACTTGTTTGTATAGATGTTTTCTCAAATTGGGTCGAAGCATTTCCTGCGGCCACAAATACCGCTATGTTTACTGCTAAGAAAATTGTGCAGGAATTTGTATGTAGATATGGTATCCCTAGAATAATCGAAAGTGATAGGGGTACCCATTTTACAGGTGATGTCTTTCAAGGAATGTGTAACTTGATGGGAATTGATAGCAAGCTGCACACTCCGTACCGTCCACAGGCGAGTGCGAAAGTGGAAAGAGTGAACAGCACTATTAAAAATAAACTGAGCAAAGTTATGGCAGAGACAGGATTGACATGGCCAGAAGCTTTACCCATTGTACTGTACAGCATCAGAACCACTCCCAGGTCCCCTCTTAATCTGTCTCCTTTTGAAATCTTGTTTGGTCGACAACCGCATGTTATGATTAACCCTCAGGAAGATTTGAAGTGTAACAATGAAGTGACTGTAAAATACTTGATTAACATGAGTAAACAGTTAAGGAATCAAAATGATAATCTGAAGTTGGTGATTCCTGATTTACCAGATAGTAATTGTCATGACATTGAACCTGGGGATTATGTAATGATACGGAATTTTCTACGCTCAGGTTGCCTTATTGACAGATGGGAAGGACCATACCAGGTCTTATTGACTAGCACTACAGCATTGAAGGTTGCTGAGAGAGAGACTTGGGTTCATTCGTCCCACTGTAAGAAGGTCGCTGATCCAGAGAGGTCCCGTGATAAGGAACAGACGGTAGCGGTTGTATCACTGGAGTGTCTGTTCCAGGAGGACTAAGGCGGCACCTGAGCATTGAAGATTACAAGACCGAAAGCAGTTGTCGATCCCCTGTTCCCTTTTATTGTTTTTCTCCAACTTCCCATCCCATCTCCCTCAATTATTTTTTCCCCCTTCTCATTCTTCTTCGTTTCCTCCTATAAGATGGACTTGCCCCAAGAGACTGTGATCCGGATTTTCCTGTTGACCATGATGTTGACCAGAGCAGTCTGTTCCGGCGAGAGTACCATGGAGGTCGAGAGAGGTTCTGGAATGGGTTCTGATGATAAAGATGGAGGCGTAGTTTTCCAAGAACAACTTAACCAACAAGTAAAGGCGAGTATCAGAAAACGATCCGATAGCATTGACCATAGAAGGAATTGTGAAGGATTGTTAGCTGAAGAAAACTGTATCTGTAGGCTCTGTAACAACGTAATTGAGGATGGGTGCATTAAGAAATGCCAATCCAGTTTTAATATCCATATGGACCGGCATCCATTGAGTGACTATCACTCCTTAGTGGGTAGTGTGTTAAATAAAACAGATTGTTGGGTATGCTCTCAAGTACCTCAAGGTCATAGCAAATCAGGGCTAGTACCATTTCCTTTAACGTTAGGGGAGGTACTTGAGCTAAGTGGTGGGAGACCGGTGGACAGGAGGTTTAATATCTCCAGCCCTCCTAGTTTGAAGCTCCACCAATACCATGTGGATAGGTCCCTATTATGTTTTAACATCTCCAATCCCCGAAAGCCGGGAAATTGGGAAGTGTCATGGAGTAACCAAACCATGACCTTTTCGCATAGAGCAGATAGAATGCCTACAGATACAGAGCTTATACGCCACATAGCCAGTAGAGGAAAATCTTTTCGGTATAGGTATACCTTAGGAAATAGGATTACGAGAGTTGGAGAGGTATCACCAGGATACTGTGCACATATCGTACAACCTGATACGTGTACTAAGCAGATGGAAGAATTAGGGTTAGGAGATTTCACATGGAAGGTGTGTAATATGGTTATGTCCTACTCCGTCCCATATGTTCTCCCCGATGATGCATATTTCATATGCGGGAGAAAGGCGTATAAGTGGCTTGCCCCAAACTCTGAAGGATTGTGTTATATTGGAAAAGTACTGCCTGAAGTAATGACTGTATCACATGACAAAATGAAAGACATACACCGTGGTGCCCAAGCTCCTTATACTCACACCCATTACGAGCACGTTGTTAAAAGGCAACTGACAGAGAGAACAGAGCATTTGGCCTCTGACATGATCCATGAATCCACCGGGATTCAGGTTCTACTCGCGTTAGACTTCACTCGCACCGCTCGAGGAGTGATGAACTATAGATACATTTCTGCGCTTGCAAATTTGTTAGATAATATCACTGAAATGTATGATGACACGTTTAGGTATACTGGAAGAGAATTTCAAGCTTATAAAACAGAACTGGTACAGCATAGAATGGTTCTCAATTACCTCACAGCAGTGACAGGCGGATATTGTGTCACACTGGCAACACAATACGGCGTGAAATGTTGCACATATATTACGAATAGCACCGAGGACCCGGTCGAGGTCATAGATCAAAAGATGGACGATATTCTCCAACTGAAGTGGGAATTTCGCAGGAGACACAATCTCACTCTTGCTGCTGTAGGTAATGAGCTGACTGGTTGGGTGTCATGGTTGAACCTGCGAAATTGGTTTTCTGGTTTAGGAGAATGGGCTCAAGGAGTCATAATGGATGTTGGGAAGTTCCTCCTATGTATCTTAGGTGTTGTCATATCAATTGGTTTGATATTTAGATGCGGTCAGGCATTAATGAAGTGCAAACGTCGTACCAGGGTAATGATTTTGAGGAGTGAGGAAACTGTAATCCCAATGGACTTGATTTATGACCCAACGGTAGAAACAATGATGTAATGAAAATGCGATTATACGGTCCGTTTCTTTCACCTGTTTTTCCGTTTTCCTCCAAGGTAAAAAGACCCACTTGGACGAGGAATTTGATGAGCCGATATGCAGACAACAGATAGATTAAAGAAGAAGTTTTGACAACCTTATACACAGATTTTTGATGAACAATGCCATGGGTCCCCAGTTTCCCTAGAAATTTTAAAATTACGCTAGCCCAACACTTTTGTAAATCTATGGACATTGACAAAGCTTTTTGCTCGCACCTAATGGGCAAAAGCGCAAAGAAGACTACAACCAACAGACACCGAACAAGACTTCAACCAACAAATGTACATTAACCTGACATAGAATACCACTGCATTTACCATAAGTGTTCTTTATCTTCATTTCTACAACCCTCAGGTAATGACACACATAGTCGATAGGGAATACAGGCACAGATATCAGCAATCACATATCTCCCCCATTCATGTATCATCAACTAAAATGTGCTCCCCCATTTTGTTGCAACCACAGCCGAAAAGAGCTCGGTAGAGTTTGACAGCCCATCCACAGACCCTTAATACGGGATAAGAAGGAATTCAAATGTATACTTCGCAATACCTCGAAGCTTGATGTACAACACGTACAGCACGATGATACATGACCCCCCCAAACATGGATTCATACACACATGCTTCTGCTATCTCACTAGGTCATACCCTCTTCACACCTACTCCTCTCTCCTCCCTTACCCAACCATGGAAATGTATTAACCCCTGACATATATTTTTCTCTTTTTGAAATGTTTTAGAAGGTGGCAGTTATTATTGACTGCCAAAGGGTGGACTGTCAAAGTCAGAAAAATATCTCTATGCACACTGCCATATTTGCACCTCATACAGGTCCGTGCTGCGCATGCGTACGCTCTCCCGTATGTGCGCATACTCACAGTCGCGGGCACCCGCAGGCGCACGGTGTGCGCATTTACGGTAGAGTTTATGTGATCGTAGCGTGCGACTCAATCGTTACATATTTTCACTATATAATGTATTTTGTAGATAATGGTCCCTTTGATAGATTCTGAAAGTTTAGTTAATATAGCATGTTCCTGGACAGAGAGATCCCTCTTTGTATTGTACGAAGGGTCCCACAGGGGTCATACAGTGGTGTTTAGTACCCATCGGAAGAGTATTTAATCAGCAATATTCCGGTGTTGGTTTGGAGCGAATTAATCGCTCATGCGAATAGTTATGGACATAAGAAGTTTATGTCCATTTACTATTATTTGTTCTTATTTAGTCATGCGGCGGGAAACCCAGTATCCCACCCACCTGAACAGTTGGAAGTAGCCACAGCCCACCTGTATGAATCAACCTATGACCTTTTGTTATAATGCGAAGCCGAATTCCTGTGTCCAATGAACAATGGGATTGTAGGGACCATTGAATTGTATTGTGTGTGGGGCATAAATAGACAAGCCGACCATATCCAGTTCACTCTCTTCAACGGTTCTCATTGCTGATAATCGGGAGCTGGATATCGAGGCGCATGCGATCGTTTCCCCTTGTGCGTAAGTGTTTCTCCGCAATCATATTGATCTTCTTGTTATTGTGAGCCATTTCTTTCTCTCTCTCTCTTCTCCTCTTTCTCTCTTATTTTCCCTTAAACGTAATTGTATTGTATTGTATTTTCTGTGTAGTTATCTGGTTAGGTAGTCTATGTTATATTGTAGTGTATGACTTGTATTGTGTTAAATTCTTTTGCAAGTATATCATTCATAATATATATATTAGGCGTTGGACCCTGAGCACGGTATCTGTGTATTTCTTATAGTGTTAAGTATTCTCAGAGCGTCGGTGACGCTCGAACAGCTTTAAAGGTAATAAGGTTATACTGTGTTGCATTTACACTCTATCGTTACAATAAGGTTTTACTGCACTATACACTGTTTATGGTTTAGATACAAAGGTTTAACATTGTGAGCATCTGCGCCGCTGGTGATCTCCTCGTGGTCCCTAGCGTCCGCTACGCTATAGCGAATCATTATGTTAGTCAGCAGCCAATAGCGTGCCTGCCTGTGATCTCTTGGCCGTGAGCGAACGTGACGCTTGAGCGTCTCGACTACGGCTAAGCGATTGTTACGCAACTAGCGTACCCTTACGGTACTCCATACGTAAATAGCGTACATTGTTCTTAGACCTCATAAAGGGTTTTATATAAGATAAATATTTAGCTTTATCACTAACACATAGCACATATATGTCTGACTTTCATCACTGTTAGTTATCTGTGTCTATAGGAACATAAGGGTCGTCTGTCCCCTGGACACCGGCATAGTCAGCGGACCCAGCCTGGAGGGACGACAGCTAGGGGAAAAGAGACATTGTCACCGTGTGCCCACTCCTTCCACGACGGGGGAAAGTTGGCACACCGGGGTGGCCGCGACGTTCACCGGTTAGGTGAATGTCATCATTGGCCCGCGGGCCTCAGCCACCCAAACGTCACCTACTCGGCACTTGCGCACCTAGGTGAAAGCGAGCCCGCTAGGCCTAGCCGGGTTTCGCCAACCGACGCTCAATGCGAACCAAGACACACACACACAGAGTATACTCACACTGGAACTCTTGTCAGCTTGCCTGCCGTGAGTCGCTGTTCCTTGAAAGAGAATGACAGCAGCCTCCCTACAAACGAATAAACGGCAAACAACGGAACTGAGCCAATTTACTTTAAATTCTAAACAGTACAACCTGGTTAGCTACTTTATCTAACTCCAGCAAACAGTACAAGCAAATACAGGGTGACAGAATGACAATAGCACGAAATGTGAATTACCTCTCTAGTCCGGTCTGGTGAAGATTCAGCTGCTTCGCGCCTGGAGGATAAGTGCTGGTGCAACCCAATCCCCTCTCTGGGGGGGCGCCGCACACTCTAGAGTCACGGAAATGATCGTGGGAGGCCGGACAGTCTCTCCATAGTTCCTCCAGACCCCAAAGTGGTGACGATGTGCCAACCCCGGACTAGAGCTCCCTACAGTAGAGATCACAACCCAATCCTATCCTTACCGTGGCCAAATGTCAATATTACCCCTCGGGCCTAATACCCGCCTCCCTAGGGCCGCAGGCCTAGCGCCTGCCCTTCAGGTGAGAGGTAGCCTTGGCCTAATGCCAAGGCTACTTGTACCAGTTGTGGCCTCCTTACTCCTAACTGTGCCACAGGCCTAGTGCCTGACTGCAGCCTCAGGCCTAGTGCCTGCCTGTCAAGTGGGGTGTAGACTTGGCCTAATACCAAGTCTACTTATGCTGGTTGTGGACGCCTTCCTCCTAACTGCCACAGGCCTAGCACCTGACTGTAGCCTCAGGCCTAGTGCCTGCCTGCCAAATGGAGGTGGGGTGTAGACTTGGCCTAATACCAAGTCTACTTATGTTGGTTGTGAACTCCCTCCTTACTGCGTCACAGGCCTAGTGCCTGCCTACTGGGGGGGAATTAGTAATCCCGGCCTAATGCCAGGATTACTTAATTATGCGGGGTCCCTCTTTTCCTACCTGCTGCTCGGATCTATTGCCCGTCTGTGGCCACAGGCCTACTGCCTGACACCCTGGTGGTCTACGGGGAGTCCACGCTTGGCACGAGGCTGCTTACCCTGGCCGTAGGGAGAGGCTGCAGTGGGTAGCTTCGTCAGCTCTTTTGCTACCCACACACTGCAGCACTCTCCGCCGGACCTCCGCGCTGGATCCCGGGCTCCACCTCCTCTTCTTTCCGCCGCCGCTTCTTCTCCTTCTCCGGCCACCACTTCCTCTTCTTCCCGCCGCCACTTCTTCCGTCATTGCCAGGCCTTCTTCCGCCGTCTTCTTCTCTTCTGGAGCTCTTCACCACTCCGTCTCCGGTGCCCAACTGACTGCTCCCGCTCCGCAGCGTCTGTTAGATGACGCTGGGAGGGGGCGGAGCTATGATGCGACGAGCCCTGATTGGCTTGTCGCGGCCCGTTCTTATTGGCTGACCGGGCGCGAGCCGCGATTGGCTCACGCCCGGTGCCAAATTCAAATGGCCGCGACGCGATTGGAGGGGCTTGAATCCCAGCGGATGCAAGCCCCTCCGTGACGGAAGCGCGCCGCGATGCCACTTCCCGACGCGTACCGCCGCTGCCTGCCTGGGGAAAACGGAGGTAAGAGACCTCCCTCGTCCCCCCAGCCTGGTGCCCGCTCACACCTACACCTGCTATAGGCACAGGTGAGTAGGCTTGTGTAAGTCACACATGTCACCCCAGTACTATTCTCACACAGTATATTTAGTATAACACTCAGTATGTAACTAGCGCTATATAGGGTGTGATATAGACAGTATAGTTGTATGTATGTCATGCTTGTAGAGGTCTGTATGTTGTGTATTATGTACAGGTTGAGTATCCCTTATCCAAAATGCTTGGGACCAGAAGCATTTTGGATATCGGATTTTTCCGTATTTTGGAATAATTGCGTATCATAATGAGAAATCATGGTGATGGGACCTAAGTCTAAGCACAGAATGCATTTATGTTTCATATACACCTTATACACACAGCCTGAAGGTAATTTTAGCAAATATTTGTATTAAATTTGTGCATTAAGCAAAGTCTGTGTACATTCACACAATTCATTTATGTTTCATGTACACCTTATACACACAGCTTGAAGGTCATTTAATACAATATTTTTAATAACTTTGTGTATTAAACAAAGTTTGTGTACATTGAGCCATCAAAAAACAAAGGTTTCACTATCTCAGTCTCACCCAAAAATGTCCGTATTTCGGAATATTCCGTATTTCGGAATATTTGGATATGGGATACTCAACCTGTACTGTGCGCCCTTATAAATGCTGAGGTATACTTGTGTCTATGGCTCTATTTGGCCAAATAATGGGGGTCATTCCGAGTTGTTCGCTCGGTAAATTTTTTTGCATCGCAGCGATTTTCCGCTTAGTGCGCATGCGCAATGTCCGCACTGCGACTGCGCCAAGTAAATTTGCTATGTAGTTAGGAATTTTACTCACGGTTTTTTCTTCGTTCTGGTGATCGTAATGTGATTGACAGGAAGTGGGTGTTTCTGGGCGGAAACAGGCCGTTTTATGGGTGTGTGCGGAAAAACGCTACCGTTTCTGGAAAAAACGCGGGAGTGTGCTGGAGAAACGGAGGAGTGTCTGGGCGAACGCTGGGTGTGTTTGTGACGTCAAACAAACTTGTATTATTAATGATTACATTTTTTTAACATGTATGCACATATATATGTATTGTTTTTATCACAGATATGATGGTTTTATCCACACACTCCAGCTCCAGGCGAGCAATCTTTGAGATGTGTGTGTTTTTTTACACTTTGTTAGTCCTTTTCATTAATAATACAAGTGTGTTGTGCTTTGTTTACATTGCAGCGCTCCCAGGGCGTTGACATGGTGACCGGCGAAGCCTGTATGACTCACTTCCGGTCAGGCGGTGACATCGAAGCCGGAAGTGCGGGCCGGGGGACGCCGAGACACGCCGTGGTCCACGCAGCTGGGAGTCGTGATCATGGGGGTAAGTGGGGTCATTTTATGGTATTTATTCACTGTTATTGCATTGTCTCACTGTCTGAGGAAGGGGATACGTCCCCGAAACGTCACTGTTTTTTCATTAAACATCTTCACTGTGTGAAGTTTGATTCCACAAGCTACAAGTCTGTGAGTGCCACCTAATTCCCTCTGCTATACATAGGTGGGCCGGCAAGGTCCACAAGGAAGGGCACCACAGCAAGCTGTTTTGGATGAGTGCCGGGGCAGTTGTTTGGGAGTATTTGGTTCCATGCTCCGCTGCGGTGGATAAGTTCGTTGAACCAGCCCAGGGCACCCTCCCACAGGACCTCCTCCCTCGATTTTTAAACTTTTTTAGTTCACTGGGAGCACTTTATATGCACGCATTTGGCACTTTAATTACACCGACAACGCAACCCGGTCTGTTAAGGCATCCGGACGGAGGCATAGGATGGCCACCTCAGAAGGTGAGGGTGATTTCACATCGTTTCTATTAGAGTGTGACAATTATGAGACTCTCAGTTTCTCAGACATTGATGCTGAGAAAATTCTTCATAAGGACAGGCCACTGTCTGAAGATTACGTGGAATTCTGTGCTGATGTGTATCGTGAATTGTTCAAATTAAAGAAAAGAGAAATGGACTTCCTCTATCACAGTCGCACGTTATCTGATTACTACCGGGCTAAACAAATACCCCGGGGGTTCAGGGTCCATAACACACCAACTATTGGCAGATACAATACGACCTTTTGCAAACGCTGGATATCAATACTTAACAAATGCTCCATGGACCTTATCTTATTGGTCATTGAGGAGTCCACGAGGGAGCTAAGATCAACAACAGAGAAGATCACTGCGTTTGAAAAGGAACATCTGACCACCATGGCAGCTGATAAATCTACAGATTGGACATCCAAATTACAGATCCAATTGGATGAATACAAAAACAACCTAGTGAAATATAAGAAAGAAAAACACAGAAAGGTTGTGACAGATTACGCCCAACATCGGGTTTACACTTGGCTTGGACAAGGAAATCAGGCCTGTGGACGTGGCCGGGGAGCCAATAACCCAAGGAGACCACAACGGGTTCGCTTCTCGAGCACCTCAGCAAGTGATAACGACGAAACTGGAGCGACAGATACGGAAGCTAGACACACTGTGACCCCTTTAGTGGCAAACACCCGGGCGGTGGCCTCTACCCGGGGAAGACCAAAACAAGACGGGGAGGCCAAACGAGGAGGCAGAACAGTGGGAAGGCCACCGAAGCACAGAGCCACCTAATCTTTAATTTATCTTCACACACTCTGCAGGAGTCCGAACTGAGACTGCTGAGCAAAGGACTAACTTTCATTCCCACCAATTTTGTGGATCCGTTTAAATGGAAGGTGGAGGCGTTCAAACTGGCACGCTCACTTAAGATCAAAGAATACTTTTCTAAACATCCCACGGTCAACACTGAACCAGCATTACCCAGCCGCATCTCCAGATTGGGGAACCGGTCCAGATTCGACCCACAGTCAAACAACGCCACTCTTAAAACCTTTCACAGATTAATGGAGGGGGCCACTGGAACTAGAGCACCAGCGGTGAAACACAACTTATCCAGTGATGAACGACAAGCACTTAAGAGTCTACAACAGAGGACTGACATCATTATTAGGGCCGCCGATAAAGGCGGCTCTGTTGTCATTCAGGACACTTCCTCATACGTCGCAGAATGCGACAGATTACTCAGTGATAGTAAAACCTATTGCCGGCTTGATCATGACCCTTGTTATGCACACCAGTGCCTGCAGGAATGTACTGGTATTTGAACTGTTATGCACACCAGTGCCTGCAGGAATGTACTGGTGTCTGAACAGAGAGGGATGCAAAACAAATGAATTCACAGACAGACTGGGAAATATGACATTACGTACACAGAAGGTGATAGGGTAACAAAACCAACAGAAAGTGAACAGAGAAGCCCAGAGGCTAAGAAACTGGGTGTCTCCCTAGTATTAGAAATGCTCAGATGGAAAAAGCAAGATGTTGTGTTTTAATATGTAGAGAACCCGAAATGCTGTTGCTAAGGGCAACAGCAAAACCCTAAAGGGTTACCAACGGGTGTGGCAGTAAACTCCTTGGTCAGAGATGGAATAGTAGACACAAGGAGAGTCTCCACAATCCTAATTCTCACTTGCAGGGCACAGGTTCAGCTTACTGCCACTAAACTGACACATGGACGCCCTGCACAGTGAGAGAGGATTAAGCATGCAGGTCTGAAAGTACAGCCACAAACCTGCTGGGTTCACAGAATAGCAAAAGAACCCCAGCAGGCTAAACGACTGACTCCAGTCTTACTGCTAGGTCTGGATTGGCAGAGTGTAGTACCAAATCCCCAGGCCTATTTGCAGTAAGCAACAACAAATGCAAAGCTACACAGTACTGGCTAACTTTCAGGAACTGACTAACCAACAAAGATTCAGCAGCATCTGCTTAATCTGAGAAGAGGCCTTATAAAGCAGGTGCTGTCCACGCCCCACTCAGACCTCACAGACTGTGAGCAAAAAAACCAGCACCGGATCCCCTGCCTGTAACCACTGCACAGCAAAAGACCCGAACCGGAGTATCAGCTGCGCTCAGGTTACTCCGCTAGCACTTGTCTCCCGGTTGCCATGACGACGTGGCAGCACAGGGCAGGAGACCCTAACAGTACCCCCCCTCTGACGAGGGGTCAAAGAACCCCTACCACCGGGTTTATCGGGGAACTGCGAGAAGAAAGAGCGTATCAGTCTGGGGGCATGAAGATCACAACTGCGCACCCACGACCGCTCCTCCGGGCCATACCCCTTCCAGTGCACCAAAAATGACAGCCGACCCCGAACCATCTTGGAGTCAAGAATCCTTTCAACAACAAACTCCCTCTGGCCACGTATCAGAAGAGGGGAAGGTCTTCCTCTGGAAGAAGGATTACTAATCGCCCGTTTTAAAAGGGAACAATGAAATGTTTTATTGATACCCAAAGAACGGGGCAGATCTAACTGAAATGCCACCGGATTGATAACCCTGGTTATCTTATAAGGGCCGATGAACCGGGGGCCTAACTTATGAGATGGCTGTCTCAACTTCAAATTCTTGGTAGACAACCAGACGAAGTCTCCTAATTTGAAGCTGCAGGGTCTTTTCCGCTTATCAAAAACCCTTTTGGTCACTAATGACACAGACACAAGGGCTTTCTTCACTTTCCTCCAAATACCTCTAAGGACCGAAACGACAGAGGAACCACCAGGCGTGGAGTCCAGGGGGTCAAAAGAATTGGCCTTAGGATGATGCCCATACACACAAAGGAAGGGAGATATCCCTGTAGCAGAGTGAGCCGCGTTGTTATAGGCAAACTCCGCCATGGACAGATGAGCAACCCAGTCAGTCTGACACTTGGAGACATAACACCTGAGGAACTGCTCCAAGGACTGGTTCACCCTTTCAGTCTGCCCATTAGACTGCGGATGGTAGCCTGACGACAAGCTGACAGAAATCTGGAGATCGGAACAAAATGCCCTCCAGAATTTGGCCACAAACTGGGATCCGCGGTCAGAGACCACATCAAGTGGCAACCCGTGGAGACGCACAACATGCAGCATAAATAATTCAGACAGGCGTCTGGCCGATGGCAGCCCAACCAGTGGAACGAAGTGCGCCATCTTCGAAAACCTGTCAACGACAACCCAGATGGCTGTCATCCCCGAGGATTTGGGCAAGTCCACCACAAAATCCATTGAAATGTGGGTCCATGGCTTAGATAAAATAAAGAGTGGATGTAATGGGCCAACAGGAACCCCTCTAGGAGTCTTATTTCGGGCACAGATGTCACATGCCCGAACCCACTGATCCACATCCTTAGCCACCGAGGGCCACCACACCGCCCTAGATAGCAACTCCCGAGTTCTGGCAATACCCGGGTGACCTGCCGACTTCTTGGCATGGAATTCCAGGAACACTCGCTGTCTTAACCTAGGAGGCATAAACAAAAGACCTACCGGAAGGTCTGGAGGAGCCTGCTCCTGTGCTCTAAGGACTAATGACAAGAGGTCCTGGGTAATGCCCACTTTAATACATGATGGGGACACAATGGGCAACGGCTCCTCGGTGGTCTCTTGGTTTGGAGCAAAACTCAGCGAGAGCGCATCAGCCTTGATGTTTTTTGACCCAGGGCGATATGTTATCAAAAAATTAAAGCGTGCAAAAAACAAAGCCCATCGTGCCTGCCTGGCATTGAGACGCTTCGCTGACTCTAAATATGCCAAATTCTTATGGTCGGTGAGAATTGAGACCACAAACTTAGCCCCCTCAAGCCAGTGTCTCCACTCCTTAATAGCCAACAATTCCCGGTTACCCACGTCATAATTCATCTCGGCAGGCGAAAATTTACGGGAAAAGTAAGCACAGGGATGAAGGCGATTATCAGACACTCCCATCTGAGAGAGCACTGCCCCAATACCCATCTCAGAGGCATCCACCTCCACCACAAAAGGACACTCTGGATCTGGGTGTCGCAGCACCTTGGCCGAGACAAATGCCCTTTTGAGACGGGCAAAAGTCGATTTGGCCTCACGAGACCAGTGAGCAACATCCGCCCCTTTCTTAGTGAGTGCCACCAAGGGCGCCACTATAGACGAAAATCCAGCGATAAATCGTCTATAAAAATTTGCAAAGCCCAGGAAACGCTGAAGCGCCTTCACACTAGTGGGCTGCACCCAATCCAGGACTGCCTGTACCTTGGAACCCTCCATTTGGAAACCTTCTGGGGAGATAATATATCCTAGAAATGCGATTTGCTGAACTTCAAATTCGCACTTCTCCAGCTTCGCCCCAAGCCGGTGGTCTCTGAGTTTCTGGAGGACTAAGCGTACATGCTTCCGATGTTCCTCCAGGGAATGGGAGAAGATTAGGATGTCATCTAAGTATACGACTAAGAATCTATCCAAATATTCCCTGAGCACATCGTTCATGAAATCCTGGAAGACTGCTGGGGCATTACAGAGCCCAAAAGGCATCACCAAATATTCATAATGCCCTGAGTGGGTATTAAAGGCAGTCTTCCATTCATCCCCCTCTCTTATTCGGATTAGATTGTACGCACCGCGTAGGTCAATCTTAGAAAAAATGGTGGCAGTACGAAGCTGGTCAAACAAGACCGAAATGAGAGGCAGTGGGTATGAGTTTTTAATCGTGATACGGTTCAATTCCCTGAAGTCGATGCAGGGTCGCAATGACCCGTCCTTTTTACCCACGAAGAAGAACCCCGACCCAACTGGAGACTGTGAAGGTCTGATAAATCCTTTAGCCAAGTTCTCCTGAATGTACTCTGCCATAGCCTGAGTCTCAGGACGTGACAGGGAGTACAACCTGCTCTTGGGAAGCTTAGCATTCGGCAACAAATTAATGGCACAGTCATAGGGGCGATGGGGAGGTAGTACCTCTGCAACTTTTTTGGAGAACACGTCCGCAAAATCTGCATAACACCCTGGCAATCCTGGCAAACTTAGCTGCGAGAGCCTGACCGGAAGGCTCAAGCAACTCCTGAAACAATCAGTACCCCAACTAAGAATCTCCCCAGAGACCCAGTCAAATTGAGGATTGTGGGCCCTTAACCAGGGTAACCCCAACACCAATGGGGCAAAAGTACAGACAGTCACATAAAAGGACAATTTTTCAGAGTGTGTGGCTCCAATAAACAAAGAAATCTGGCTAGTGAAAGAAGTAATTTTACCCTGGGATAATGGTTCCCCGTTTAACCCACAAATCTCAATTTCCGACGCCAAGGGTACTAAGGAAACAGAGTGTTTCAGGGCGAATTGGCGGTCCATAAAAACCCCGTCGGCCCCACTGTCCACAAAGGCCTCAGTCTTGACAGTTTGACCGAGGATCTTCAAGGTCACCGGAATGATAAAAGTCTTCTTGGGAAATTCTGACTTCTGGCCTGACAGGATATTTCCCATCACCCTCAGGCCCTGAAGTTTTCCGGCTTTTCTGGGCATGATACTACCACATGACCCTTATTCCCACAGTACAAACACAACCCCTGCTGTCTCCTCCGCGTCTTCTCACGCGAGGAGAGGCGGGTAGCCCCAATCTGCATAGGCTCCTCGGAAAATTCCTCAGAGTCTGAGGTTCCCTTGGGAAAGAAGGAAACCTCGGTCTCCCTTTCAAGCCTACGCTCTCTCAGCCGTCTATCCACCCGGATGGATAACTGCATGAGCTGATCCAAGCTATCAGGCAAGGGATATTGTACCAGTTGGTCTTTTAGCTGGTTAGAAAGACCTCTTCGGTACTGGTGTCTCAGGGCTGGGTCATTCCACTGGGTATCATGGGCCAACCTCCGAAACTCTGTACAGTAAACCTCAACTGGCCTTCGCCCTTGCTTAAGGATCGAAATCTGAGCCTCGGCTGAGGCCGTCTTGTCAGGGTCATCATACAACATGCCCAGTGCCGTAAAAAAAGCATCAACACTTTTAAGCGACGGACAGTCAGGCTGCAACCCATATGCCCAGACCTGTGGGTCTCCTTGTAGCAAGGAAATCACTATGCCCACCCGCTGAATCTCTGACCCAGAAGACTGAGGCCTAAGCTGGAAATATAGCTTGCAGCTCTCCTTGAAACAAAAGAACTGCGAGCGATCTCCAGAAAAACGATCCGGAATATTTACTTTCGGCTCCTTAACCCCTGAAGGTGCTGCTGCTGCGGGAGCTCCGCCAGCGGCCTGGGAGGTGTGCATTTTAATGGACAAATCATTAAATTGTCGAGTCAGGACCTGCACCTGATCGACCACCTGTTGCAACGTATTTTGAGGGGTATGCTCCATATTCCCACAAAATTTCAACAGGAGTATTGGGCTGCTGAATACGTTATGCACACCAGTGCCTGCAGGAATGTACTGGTATTTGAACTGTTATGCACACCAGTGCCTGCAGGAATGTACTGGTGTCTGAACAGAGAGGGATGCAAAACAAATGAATTAACAGACAGACTGGGAAATATGACATTACGTACACAGAAGGTGATAGGGTAACAAAACCAACACAAAGTGAACAGAGAAGCCCAGAGGCTAAGAAACTGGGTGTCTCCCTAGTATTAGAAATGCTCAGATGGAAAAAGCAAGATGTTGTGTTTTAATATGTAGAGAACTCGAAATGCTGTTGCTAAGGGCAACAGCAAAACCCTAAAGGGTTACCAACGGGTGTGGCAGTAAACTACTTGGTCAGAGATGGAATAGTAGACACAAGGAGAGTCTCCACAATCCTAATTCTCACTTGCAGGGCCCAGGTTCAGCTTACTGCCACTAAACTGACACATGGACGCCCTGCACAGTGAGAGAGGATTAAGCAGGCAGGTCTGAAAGTACAGCACAAACCTGCTGGGTTCACAGAATAGCAAAAGAACCCCAGCAGGCTAAACGACTGACTCCAGTCTTACTGCTAGGTCTGGATTGGCAGAGTGTAGTACCAAATCCCCAGGCCTATTTGCAGTAAGCAACAACAAATACAAAGCTACACAGTACTGGCTAACTTTCAGGAACTGACTAACCAACAAAGATTCAGCAGCATCTGCTTAATCTGAGAAGAGGCCTTATAAAGCAGGTGCTGTCCACGCCCCACTCAGACCTCACAGACTGTGAGCACAAAAACCAGCACCGGATCCCCTGCCTGTAACCACTGCACAGCAAAAGACCCGAACCGGAGTATCAGCTGCGCTCAGGTTACTCCGCTAGCACTTGTCTCCCGGTTGCCATGACGACGTGGCAGCACAGGGCAGGAGCGCCTAACAAACCTGCATTGGTCTTCAAGCAGGATCTTGATTTGCTTTTGAAACGGGCAGTTGGTGAGGGGTTGATATCACAGGTAATTTGTGACAAGTTATCCACTAAATGGCCAGTGGTCCCATTGTTTTACACCCTCCCCAAGATCCACAAGGACGCACAGAGACCACCGGGCAGACCTATTATATCTGCCCGTGGGTCTCTGTGCGAGCCAGTAGTTGTGTTTCTTGACACATTCCTGCAGCCATGTATTCAAGCTACGTTTTCTTACCTCAAGGATACGAATATGCTGTTAGAGAGATTAGCAGGGTTGGGACCAGTGCCAGAGGTAACTAGCATGGTCACGTTGGACGTGACCAGCCTCTATACATGCATCCCCCATGAGGCTGGGCTGGAGGCGGTCAGACGGTTGATCACGGGCAATAGCCTTTACACGGGTCCAGACATAGATTTGTTTATTGAGCTGCTGACCTTCACACTGACACACAACTACTTTTTGTTTAACGGGAAGTTTTATAAACAACTCACGGGCTGCTCGATGGGGTCCCCAGTGGCCCCGTCATTCGCCAACAGCTTCATGTGGGAGGTGGAAAGGGACTTGTTTTTTCTGGATGGGAGCATTTCAAGTGCAATTCTTCTATATTTTCGTTACATTGACGACCTCCTGATGATGTGGAACGACGATATACAAAAATTGATTGGGCTCATTAATAAACATAATGATTCCAACAGTCCCATCAAATTGACTTTGGTATCTAGCAAATCAGACATCTGCTATCTGGATGTCTGTATTCAATTGATAGAGGGGAGAGCTGAGACATCCCTGTATAAAAAACCTACGGACAGGAATACACTGCTCCGGGCAGAGAGCTCCCATCCTAAGGCAATGATACGCAGCTTGCCCTACTCCCAATTGCTCAGGGTCTGCAGGAATAATACTGACCCAAATATACGAGAGGAGCAACTCGAGGAGATGATTCTCAAATTTAGTGAGAGAGGGTATGCACTATCAGAACTCAAAAAAGCTAGAGAGAGAGCCCTCTGTAATTTTCAAAAACAGGCCAAGCAGAGACACCGAACCGAATGTACCTTTTTGCACTTTTTTGTATTTTTGTGTATGGACTTTTTTATGTATATTAATGTGCACTGTGGTCTATATTGTACACATGGATTTGGGTGCAGGTCCCAGCCCTGTGTTCGGATCCCCTGCGATCGGCTCAGTATCACAGTCACGTGACCGGCCATGCAGTGACAGCCCTGGGTAGTGTGACGCGTCTTGGAACGCAGGCTTCCGCTCTTGTTGGAGCGCAGGCAGGTGGTTACCATGGCGACGTGACTACTTCCGCCGGGTGTACGTCACGCTCGTCAGTGCACAGCTGTGGACGCCGGCTTGACCGCGGGAGACTGTATTGGAGGTGATTGGTGATAGGGGGTTTAAATTGCGGGTAAGTTTGTTATTTCATTATCTGTCTTATCTGCTGTATAGTTCTGAGGACGGGGTGCTGTCCCCGAAAGTACTCAACTTCAATACAGATTCGTTTGCTTGTTTACTAATGCCGACTCTGAGTGCCATTTCTTACATGGAATTATCTATATATAAAGATAGAGAGAGAGAGAGAGAGAGAGAGAGAGAGAGGGAGAGAGAGAGACAGACTGCGTTTGGAATATAAACATTTATTAAATCAAAATTGAATAAAAACAATTAAATATCAGTTATTATGATACTATTGGACTATAACAATATGTTCTGATGTTTTTATATATATATATATATACACATATATATATATATATATATATATATATATATGCAATTTAAATTCCTCACATCAGTTGGAGGGTAAATAGATCAGTCTCTCTGTGATACAATGCCAATCTGTTTCTACATATATGTATACGAGAATTAAAAATCTCCAACTGAACTACCTTTTCATGGCTTGCTGGGTAATATACTGGAGATTTTTAATACTTGTATACATATGTGTGGAAAACATGACCTGTTGGGGGTAGCTATGTATTGGAGTGGACACCCCCTGTACTAGGCATTGAGGGGCAGGGGTATGCTACACACCCTAAATTGTAACACATATCATGAATAGAGAAACCCTTTATTGCTTCACATGTCTTCTGTTTATTATTATATCCACTTTATAATAAGAATAGCAAGCAACTGTAATTGGGCTGACATGAGCCAAGTGGTGTAGTATGCTTCGCTGGTGCTTGGGATCCTGACGGCCAGCATACTGGCGTGGGATCCCGGACGCAGGAATGCTGGGAGCGGGGCGAGTGCAAAAGAGCCCCTTGCTGGCATAGTGGAGCGCTATGCATGCCACGCTATTTATTTTCCCTCCAGGGGGGTCGTGGACACCCCAAGAGGGAGAATAGTTTTCGGTATCTTGGTGGTCGGAATTCCGGCACCAGTATGGTGCGCGTCGTGATCCTGACAGCCGGTATATCCAGTGCCACCCGAGCCGGGTGTACAGTGTTGTAATATAAGGAATTGCTGTATAACTTCTGAACCAGAAGGTGGCGCTACTACAACAGATTGTATAGATGCAGGATATTTGTGTCCGTTCTTTCTGTGCGGCACAATTTAAGTAATAGCTGTGTTTATTAATGCCAGCCTGTCTCACTAGGATAGTGTGCCCATCTCTGCAAATAGGACAGAAAGCTATTGTATATTTACATAAATTGGAAAAAAAAGTGTGAAGACTTTTTTTTTAAAAGTATATTTTATTTCAATGTTTTCTGTCTCCATCACATGATGATGATGGTCACCACTATGTAAACATATAAACTGTAGTACACCAAGACCCCGATGACGAAACTGTAGAATATAAGGGAGCGCGCTTTACGTGAGAACTCCTTAGCTTGCAGCACGTCGCCCCTCCTCAGAGCGGTCCGGGTCTGTAAGAGACAGAGGTGCATTTGTGGTTACTCCTAGTGTTCTGCTATCACTGCTGGGGCTTCCGATAAAGCTCATGAATAAATGTAATCTCATCTATTTAATGCACAGTCTACTTCTAAAGACATGCTCATTTCCTTCTGTCTTGTGATCTCTGTAAAATGTAATTGTGTAAATTCTGCAATAACCTGCAAATGTCACCTACCACTGATCTAGCTAAGTAGTTTAGATTTTAAATGAAGGTAGTATAGCCCAAAGAGTGAGAATAAAAGGAACACGGTGGATGTGTTCAAGGGTGAGCTGGGTGGCACCCGGGAAAACCACTGGTTGGAGACCTGGGACTTCGACGTGGGTCATTTCTGTTCACACGCAGCAAAAACACAAGTTTCTCTAACGTCCTAGAGGATGCTGGGACTCCGTAAGGACCATGGGGAATAGACGGGTTCCGCAGGAGACATGGGCACCCCAAGAAAGAACTGAACTCTGGGTGTGCACTGGCTCCTCCCTCTATGCCCCTCCCCCAGACCTCAGTTTTTGACTGTGCCCAGTGGAAGATGGGTGCACTGCAGGGAGCTCTCATGAGTTTCCTGCTAAGAAAGCATTTTGTTAGGTTTTTTTCTTATTTTCAGGGAGCTCTGCTGGCAACAGACTCCCTGCATCGAGGGACTGAGGAGAGAGGAGCAGACCTACTTAAATGATAGGCTCTGCTTCTCGGCTACTGGACACCATTAGCTCCAGAGCTAGTGGAACACAGGTTCGTCCTGGGCGTTCATACCAGAGCAGCGCCGCCGTTCTCCTCACAGTGCTGGAAGAAACGAAGAAAGAAGACTACTGAGGCGGCAGAAGCCTTCGGGTGCTTCACTGAGGTAACGCACAGCACCGCAGCTGTGCGGCATTGCTCCCATACATATTACACCTCCCATACTCCGGTCACTGTAAGGGTGCAAGGAGCAGGGGGGGCGCCCTGGGTAGCAATAGAATCTCTCTCCTATGGCAAATTACTATATACATGTACAGGTGGGCACTGTACATGTATATAAAAGAGCCCCCACCATATTTTATTAAGTTTGAGCAGGACAGAAGCCCGCCACCGAGGGGTCGGGGATTCTCCCTCAGCACTCACCAGCGCCATTTTCTCTCCACAGCACCGCTGAGAGGAAGCTCCCCGGACTCTCCCCTGCTTGACACACGGTGAAACAGGGTTTTAAAGTAGAGGGGGGGGGGGGGGGGCACATATTTGGCGATTATACATTACAGCAGCGCTACTGGGTAAACATACTGTGTTTTTTCCTGGGTCATATAGCGCTGGGGTGTGTGCTGGCATACTCTCTCTCTGTCTCTCCAAAGGGCCTAGGGGGGAACCTGTCTTCAGATAAGAGATTATGTGTGTGGAGTGTGTCAGTACGCGTGTGTCGACATGTTTGACGATGAAGGCTCACCTAAGGATGAGGGGGAGCGCATGGTTGTCAGGTCGCCGTCGGCAATGCTGACACTGGACTGGGTGGATTTGTGGAATGTCTTGAATGCAAATGTAAATTTATTGCATAAGAGGTTAGACAAGGCTGAGGCTAGGGAGCAGTCAGGTAGTCAGACCATGCCTGCCCCAGTGACATCGGGACCTTCTGGGTCTCAAAAACGCACTCCCAGATTACTGACACAGATACCGACACGGACTCAGATTCTAGTGTCGACTATGAGGATGCAAAATTACAGACAAAGGTGGCAAAAGGTATTCGTTACATGATTATTGCCATTAAAGAGGTTTTGCATATCACTGAAGAACCCCCTGTCCCTGACACGAGTGTACACATGTATAAAGGGAAAAGGCCTGAGGTCGCTTTTTCGTCCTCATTTGAGCTCAGCGAATTGTGCGAAAAGGCTTGGGAATCTCCAGATAGGAGACTACAAGTTCCCAAAAGGATTCTTATGGCGTATCCCTTTCCACAAAAGGACAGGATACGATGGGAATCTTCGCCTAAAGTAGACAAGGCGCTGACATGCTTATCCAAGAAGGTAACACTGCCTTCCCAGGATACAGCTACCCTCAAGGATCCTGCTGATCGTAAGCAGGAGGTTACCATGAAGTACATTTACACACATTCCGGTACTATCGTTAGACCGGCTATGGCATCGGCCTGGGTGTGTAGTGCTGTCGCAGCATGGACAGATTCCTTATCTACGGAGATTGACACCCTAGGTAAGGATACCATTCTAATGACCCTAGAGCATATCAAAGATGCTGCTTTATATATGCGGGATGCTCAAAGAGACATTTGTTTACTAAGCTCCAGAATAAATGCTATGTCTATTTCTGCTGGGCGACTCTTGTGGACCCGACAGTGGACAGGGGATGCCGACTCAAAGCGGCATATGGAGTCGATGCCTTAAAAGGGGGAGAAGTTGTTTGGAGTAGGCCTCTCGGACCTTGTCTCTACTGCTACGGCCGGTAAATCGAATTTCTTACCTTATGTTCCCCCGCAGCAGAGCCGGCCCTAGGTATAGGCAAACTAGGCAATTGCCTAGGGCATCTGGTATGCCTAGGGGCACAAGCAGCTTCTGCTGATTAAAATTATATGTGGCATGCCTATATTCTGTGTGTAGCATTTCGTATGCAGATACAGCCACAGTCGCACACAGAATATAGGCATGCCACATATCATTTTAATCAGCAGAAGCTGCTTGTGCATCCAAGCCACATAGCAATGCAAATAAGATGTATTTTTATAAAAAATAGGCACCTGACATTAGCAGAGCTGCCAGTTGACTCATGCCAGGAACTACATGCGTCATTATGTGTATAAGGACATTAATAATGTGTAACATATATGTAAGGGGCACTGTGTGTGTCATTATGTGTAGAAGGGAGCTAATAATGTGCGGCATATGTGATAGCCGGGCAGCGGCAGATCCGTCAGTCATATTAAAAAGCATTGCACACCAGGCCGTCTCATCACATAAGAAAGCAGTTTATTCACAGTTCAGACAGGGTTATCACGACAGTAACATTTAACTCCTTGTTCTCCTCTCCAGCGCAATATTCATATGGGTTACATCAAGTTACATCTCCTTTCATTTGCTTCACGGGCAATAACAGCATTTATAGTGATATGGCAGCATTACAGTATAGTACATACCAGCGCAGTCTCTGGGAATCAGTAGTGCGGCTTCCGCAAACTGAGATTCATTTCAGTGTGTTCTCCCCCATTCGCTAGGGGCTCTATCTAAACGGGATCTCATGTACACGTTACTGGGGGCCTTCCGCCAAACGTGGTTCCTACCACTCACCCAGCTCGTCTTATCCCGCAGACTCACACCTCCCGTCCTGCTTCTTGGGTACCCCTGAAGGTCCTTCGTTCCTGGTTCCTTCCACTGTACTCTGCATACTGTGGCTCTCACACTGCACTCTCCATCTCTCGCTGAAGCCCAGATCCTTAAAGTTATCGTTTAGGGCTGTTGTTTCCCCCCATAACCCACAGGTTTGTTTTTTACTTTGGTTTTGTTTCTCCTCCACCCCCAGCAGAGGGCAGCGCACAGCTCCTGTAAATATCCACATTCTGTTTCGGAGGGAGGCAGAAGTAATGTTATATGTATTATTATATATATTATTTTTTTTCTTTTATGCTGTTGCATGATAAGTATACAGAGACTGATTGTGTAATGTATATAGAGGAGAAATTACATGCCAGATCCAGAATCTGTGCAAGTGACATACCATGGGAGCAGTGTCTCACAATAGGTCAAATAAATGTTTTAAGCAGTTCTGTGCAGTCCTGCCTGGCTTCAGGAAGAAAACGGTTCATCTGTGGCGATACATGTGACCTGTGCGCTCTGCAACCAAACATTTTCCTACCTCTGCCTTAGACAGAAGTGGGTCACAATGAGGACCTCTGGGTGAGAAGTTGTTTCACTCTCTGGTCCCAGTGACGGAGCTGGGACAGTGGATTTCTACCATCAGGTTAGTCTGTGGATAGTGATGTCACACGCTTACATTGTCTCACCAGCTTGATCAGGAAAACATGATGGTTTGTTCATTGCACACAGCCCATTAGGGACATGTATTGCTTCTCCAGCAGGTCTTATTACCTGGCCGGCTCACTGCACCCTACTCCATCAGCCAGCTTTCCCTGGCAGGGATTTAATTATGGTTTTGCCAAATATGGGTTTGTTTTATATGCTGCTGCCTTATTCATTGCGTTAGGGCAGTGTCCTCAAGGTGTGGCACAGTTTGGACTTCCGCAACTAACAGCAGCGACAGTGGTTTGGGGATAGGAGCCCTGGAGTGACTTGGCATTGGGCCGCGCAAATGATGCCATTGCTGGTGTTTAAACACAACAGCAAATCACACATGTAGCCCAGAATTTAACTGGCCCCTCCCCCCCTAAGACTTTCCAAGGAATCGATCCCTGCCTTACATGCCTAAATGACCAGGTCACCCAGTCCTGGATCCGCTACCTCATTCTCTAGCTAGAAGTTTATGCAGTTTACAACTTTCCTCATACAAGGGTATTTTGTCCTTTGACCAGGCAGCCTTATGGGAACCTTAAAGTGTTTCCAGACCAGGGCCTCCTTTTATGTAAGATCATTTGACTTCACACATTTGTGAAAAATGTGGAGAAAATAGGCTGAGAATGGCGCAACTATTTAGCAGCTGTTAAGGAGTGTGTGAAGCGCCTATATGGACAAGCAAATAAATTAACGGAAGAACGGCGCTTGGGGTTTCTGGATAGAAATATATATATCTATATATAAAATAAATCCATATATTGCCGGCACTCACTTGTAAGTCAGCATGCCCTGGTGCAGCAAAATCCAATTCGTAATTCCATGTAAGAAATGGCACTCAGAGTCGGCATTAGTAAACAAGCAAACGAATCTGTATTGAAGTTGAGTACTTTCGGGGACAGCACCCCGTCCTCAGAACTATACAGCAGATAAGACAGATAATGAAATAACAAACTTACCCGCAATTTAAACCCCCTATCACCAATCACCTCCAATACAGTCTCCCGCGGTCAAGCCGGCGTCCACAGCTGTGCACTGACGAGCGTGACGTACACCCGGCGGAAGTAGTCACGTCGCCATGGTAACCACCTGCCTGCGCTCCAACAAGAGCGGAAGCCTGCGTTCCAAGACGCGTCACACTACCCAGGGCTGTCACTGCATGGCCGGTCACGTGACTGTGATACTGAGCCGATCGCAGGGGATCCGAACACAGGGCTGGGACCTGCACCCAAATCCATGTGTACAATATAGACCACAGTGCACATTAATATACATAAAAAAGTCCATACACAAAAATACAAAAAAGTGCAAAAAGGTACATTAAAAAACATATGTTAAAAAACATATATGTTCAGGGGTAAAAGACCAGTGGCTGCTTTTAGGCGTGGGAGTAACCTTAAAGATCTGTTGGTACATACCGATATTACAGGTCGTAATATCCCACAGACCCCGTATGTATATAGGAAACCCTTTGGATGTTATTCATGTCACGACTGTACTACTTGTCGTTTTATGATTCAATGTACTAAATTTAAACATCCACATGTCGACAAAACGTATTATATGAGATTTGTCCTAACCTGCAATATGTCCTTTGTGGTATACGTGGTGGTCTGTCCGTGTGGGTTATTCTACGTGGGGCAGACCACACGTAAATTCAAGGAACGTATGAACGCACATAGGTCAGCGATACGTTTATCATTAGCGGGTAAAGATATCAACCAACCTGTTCCCCGTCATTTTAAGCTGCTTAATCATAAATTAGAGGACATCAGATATTTTTTGATCGATCATGTCCCAGAATCACCTCGGGGGGGGGGGGGGGGGGGGGGGGGGGGTGATAGAGCTAAGGTTCTTTTATTTAAAGAATCTCAATGGACAGTGAGGCTTGGTACCATTAAGCCAGGCGGTCTCAATGACAAGATAAATTGGAACAGTTTAAACTAGTCCTGTCTGGGTTCCTGCCTCTTATTGTACGATTGGCCCCCTTATATATTGGTGATTTCCTGTTTATGAGCATTATGGATATAATGGTTTATTGGTTGTTTGTGTTATCCTATGGTGGGTGTATAGATCACCCTCTCTTTTTGCTCTATAGTGGATATGTACTTTTTAGTCTTATCCTGTCTCCTTCTGTGCACTTGTTCTCTCTGTATATCGAGGGAGCATACTGCTCGGTTTGAGATAGTCTCCACAACATTGTTGCTAGTATATATGTTTTTTAACATATGTTTTTTAATGTACCTTTTTGCACTTTTTTGTATTTTTGTGTATGGACTTTTTTATGTATATTAATGTGCACTGTGGTCTATATTGTACACATGGATTTGGGTGCAGGTCCCAGCCCTGTGTTCGGATCCCCTGCGATCGGCTCAGTATCACAGTCACGTGACCGGCCATGCAGTGACAGCCCTGGGTAGTGTGACGCGTCTTGGAACGCAGGCTTCCGCTCTTGTTGGAGCGCAGGCAGGTGGTTACCATGGCGACGTGACTACTTCCGCCGGGTGTACGTCACGCTCGTCAGTGCACAGCTGTGGACGCCGGCTTGACCGCGGGAGACTGTATTGGAGGTGATTGGTGATAGGGGGTTTAAATTGCGGGTAAGTTTGTTATTTCATTATCTGTCTTATCTGCTGTATAGTTCTGAGGACGGGGTGCTGTCCCCGAAAGTACTCAACTTCAATACAGATTTGGTTGCTTGTTTACTAATGCCGACTCTGAGTGCCATTTCTTACATGGAATTATCTATATATAAAGATAGAGAGAGAGAGAGGGAGAGAGACAGACTGCGTTTGGAATATAAACATTTATTAACTCAAAATTGAATAAAAACAATTAAATATCAGTTATTATGATACTATTGGACTATAACAATATGTTCTGATGTTTTTATATATATATATACACATATATATATATATATATATATGCAATTTAAATTCCTCACATCAGTTGGAGGGTAAATAGATCAGTCTCTCTGTGATACAATGCCAATCTGTTTCTACATATATGTATACGAGTATTAAAAATCTCCAACTGAACTACCTTTTCATGGCTTGCTGGGTAATATACTGGAGATTTTTAATACTTGTATACATATGTGTGGAAAACATGACCTGTTGGGGGTAGCTATGTATTGGAGTGGACACCCCCTGTACTAGGCATTGAGGGGCAGGGGTATGCTACACACCCTAAATTGTAACACATATCATGAATAGAGAAACCCTTTATTGCTTCACATGTCTTCAGTTTATTATTATATCCACTTTATAATAAGAATAGCAAGCAACTGTAATTGGGCTGAACATAACATGAGCCAAGTGGTGTAGTATGCTTCGCTGGTGCTTGGGATCCTGACGGCCAGCATACTGGCGTGGGATCCCGGACGCAGGAATGCTGGGAGCGGGGCGAGTGCAAAAGAGCCCCTTGCTGGCATAGTTGTGCGCTCTGCATGCCACGCTATTTATTTTCCCTCCAGGGGGGTCGTGGACACCCCAAGAGGGAGAATAGTTGTCGGTATCTTGGTGGTCGGAATTCCGGCACCAGTATGGTGCGCGTCGTGATCCTGACAGCCGGTATATCCAGTGCCACCCGAGCCGGGTGTACAGTGTTGTAATATAAGGAATTGCTGTATAACTTCTGAACCAGAAGGTAGCGCTACTACAACAGATTGTATAGATGCAGGATATTTGTGTCCGTTCTTTCTGTGCGGCACAATTTAAGTAATAGCTGTGTTTATTAATGCCAGCCTGTCTCACTAGGATAGTGTGCCCATCTCTGCAGATAGGACAGAAAGCTATTGTATATTTACATAAATTGGAAAAAAAAGTGTGAAGACTTTTTTTTTAAAAGTATTATTTATTTCAATGTTTTCTGTCTCCATCACATTATGATGATGGTCACCACTATGTAAACATATAAACTGTAGTACACCAAGACTCCGATGACGAAACTGTAGAATATAAGGGAGCGCGCTTTACGGGAGAACTCCTTAGCTTGCAGCACGTCGCCCCTCCTCAGAGCGGTCCGGGTCTGTAGGAGACAGAGGTGCATTTGTGGTTACTCCTAGTGTTCTGCTATCACTGCTGGGGCTTCCGATAAAGTGCATGAATAAATGTAATCTCATCTATTTAATGCACAGTCTACTTCTAAAGACATGCTCATTTCCTTCTGTCTTGTGATCTCTATAAAATGTAATTGTGTAAATTCTCCAATAACCTGCAAATGTCACCTACCACTGATCTAGCTAAGTAGTGTAGATTTTAAATGAAGGTAGTGATAGGGTATGTTAACCTATTCAGGTCTGGTCTATAAACTCTCTGCAGTCATCAGTCAGAATTCTGTTTCCCTTAGCAACCGGTTGGAGATCAGTGAATGAAAAGGTGACACAGGATCATTGTGTAACCTAAGCAGTTCATAGTTGATCTGTCTTAGGGGCCATATAAGGTTTATTTTATAGTAAAAGAACAAAGGATTCATGTGTGCCAATACATTTAGCCAATCAGAATACACCATGTATGTCTTGAAAACTGAAACACATCAATTGTCACACAAGATTATAATTAGCAATTAAAATATATTTATTGCTTTGCGATTATTGGTTTTCCCGGAACATCCTCTCTGGAGGTCAGGACAGGTCAAAATCCTCCTCGATGTTCAGAACTTTTGGCGATATGCTTGACTGGCCTTGGATACATCTGGCGCTATGACATTGAACAATTCATGCTTTGAATATAATTTTGAAAATATCTGTGAAGCTTTTAAGGAAACACGAACCTAATTGTGAGCAAGAGTAAATATCTTAGTTAATACGAAAAAGCTTGAATCAATATATATTTGCTATACTAAGAAAACCCCTACACCATCATTTCCCCTCTTTTTGATTCCACTTTTTCTCCCTATGTTACAGAAGAATCTCTTGGGCATTTCTGATCGCGTCCATTTTGTTCACATGTTTCCGGAATTTACAGGAAAAATAACAATTCCAAGCAACCAGCCCTATTAATATTATGACTATTGCTAGTAGTGGGTGTAGGAGAGTTTTCATTAATCCTGTAACCGATGGGGATTTTCCTGTGAATATATCCCACCAGTGATGCTGTAGATTGTTTTTTAGCTGTGTGGCCATGTGTTTTAATTCCCCAGCCTCTACTATTGTTTGCATCTGTGCATGCCTTGTAGAGTAATTAACTTTCCTTAGGTGCTCTTCCAATTTTTCTGTATTGTTGATTATGTTAATGATATCCTGTATGCTTACAGTTATGTTATGGGGGGACAGAGTTAATGGCTTAAAAGCCTGATCTAGGTAGTCAGTTTGGTCCTTATAGAAAACAATGGTCTGATTTTTCCATATTAAATGAGTTACATTGAACAGGCATCCTGAAAAAGGGTTTGGTAGCTGATATAGCTGACTGATCTGTTTGTCATATGTAATCATACAAACTATTTGTGGTGCCACTTCTATGAAGATGTCATCTTTTGGATCATGCAACTCCCAATTACAAACACTGGTAGGGTTCTTAAGCTGACATGATTCTGGTATGTATGTAGTATGAGGACATGCCAGCCCATTATCAGTGCTAGTGCATAGGGATAGGTCATGAGTTTTGTTGTTTGGATCAATATACTGCCCTCTGAACTGAGGTGTCCATAAATCTGAGTTACCTGCTTTTGTGGTGAAGAGTACTGCTAAAATGAAGTATTTACACATGATCTTAGGCTTTGTTATGTTGTAGGTTTCTATTTGGCCCCAACACCACCTGTCTGTGCAATAAACCTCATGTCCATATAGCCTAACCCATAATTCAGATGCTATATTAAACATTTTTCTATAAACCTGTATGTTCCCAGTCATTAACTGGGTCTGGGCTAGATTTTTCTGTTGCTCCTGATACACAGTTCTTATGGAGCACTCTGTCCACTTGAACATACTAGAGATGTTTTTGGTCAGTTTTAACGTGTTCATAAAAGAACTGTTGACCAAGGTTAGAAAAGAATGATCCCAATTGATGACCTTTAAAATCGGATTAAAGACAGTGGGCATCCATTTTGCCTGCATGTGAACCACTCCTTCCATATCACTGCCTGCGTCACTCATTTTGTTAGTCAGTGTTTCTATATCTATAGAATTTAGTGCTCCCATGGTTGTTCCTGCCCCTCCCAACAGGATATCATACCATTCTCTTTTTATCCGGTTACACTTAGGGCCTTTGGGGAATGAAATATTAAATTGATGTAGTATCCTAAATTGCTTTATACCCACTTTCTGACAGGTTGCTGGTATTTTAATCAAAGTTTCATTTCTTATTTCTGGCTTATTCTGCAAAATATAAAATTTTGATCTATGTCCTGTAGCATTACCAGGAAAACTGGATGTGTTAGTACACACAATCACTGTGCTTGAGTAGTCCTGCGCGGACAATTCAGCATTAAAAGGTAGTTCCTTAGAGCCATTTATACATCTCGATATAGCTTGAACTACCCCCTTATTTCTTATTGGGTTAGTGAATGGCTCTTCACAGCATTTCATTTTCATTCTGGTACCACGGGACAGTGTAAATGTGGTGCGGTTACTGGGCAATAGAAAAAGATGTATTTCTGCACCAATTCTTTTTTTATACATTTTTCCCTCATTTATAATAATCTTAAGAGCTTTACATGCTCTCCACCTCTTTACAGCTTTTTCTGACATGTTTTTTGGTGTCTTGTAGTTGAGAACTCCACCTTTTTTATAAAAGTAAAAACAGACAGAGGGTTGTACAGTTAGATTATAGTAATTCCACCGCTGGTCATCAAAGTTCCAGCAGCAGGAATCTGGTTCTCCCTTATTGACAGTTCCATCATTATGGCACTCCCTTTCAGTAAACCAGTCCCCTGGACTTATAGCACAAACCATGGGGATTACCCCTAACAACAACCAAAGGATAAGCGACTTCATTCTTCTGGTTGGAGAGTCACTGTCAGCTTCTTCGAGTGCGAGGCGTGTATCCAAATGTCACGACCTTTCACCTTGATCAAAGTAGGCGTGGTTAGCAGCACTTGATATGGACCATCATATCTTGGTTCAAAGGTCTTTCTCACATGTCTCTTTAAATAGACCCAATCTCCTGGATGTAGCTTATGCGTAGCTGATCCCTCTGGGTCTGGAATGGAAGACAACACTTGGCAATGGAGGTTAGTCAACGTTTTACAGACCTCCTGTACATAACCTGTTAAATCACCATGATTATGTTGTAACTGTTGTGGATAATAACAACCTGTTCTTGGAGCTGATCCAAACAATATCTCATATGGAGTCAGCTTACTAGGTCTCATAGGTGTGGTCCTAATATTGAACAAGACTATAGGTAGGCATTCTGGCCAAGTTCTTTTGGTTTCTGTCATCATTTTCTGTAGTTTTAGTTTAAGGTCAAAGTTCAAACGTTCCACCCTCCCACTCGCCTGGGGGCGGTAAGGCACGTGGAAGGCCTGCTGTATCCCCAAATCTTTCATTATGTGCTGCATGACTTCTCCCGTGAAATGTGTACCTCTATCTGATTCTATAACCTCAGGTACCCCAAATCTACATACTACTTCAGCTATCAGTTTCTTTGCAGTGGTTTTTGCTGTGGCTTTGCTCACTGGCCAGGCTTCGGCCCAGCGACTAAACATGTCCGTTGCTACTAGTACATATTCATATGGACTGCTTCGTGGCCAGTGTATATAGTCAATTTGTAGTCTTTCAAATGGGTAAGAGGCTTTGGGTATAGTTCCTAGAGGTGTCTTCCAGGAGCCATGGCTTCCTTTGAATGATGTACTTGTCCATGAGCTACTTGTAACATAGGTGGAAATAGAGCTGCTGGTAGACAGTACTTTAATTCTCTTGACTTCCAAAGTCCATGTTCATCTTCTTCTGCCCCCAATCATCTCCATTTCTCCTTTTCTCCTTGTGATGTTTGTTGTTGAATTTTGATCAACTCCTCTCACTGGGCATTTGCTTCACATATTGAGCTACTAAGACTTGCTCAAGTTCTTTTGATTGTAAGGCAATTCTCTTGGCTTCTGCATCTGCAAATGCATTTCCTTTAGCTTCCATGGTTCGGCTCTTAGTATGTGCTTGTACCTTGATTATGCCAATCCTTTTAGGTAGTTCCAATGCTCTGAAGAGTTCCATAATCAAACTGGCATGTTTGATAGGTTTTCCATTTGCACCTTTGAAGTCCCTACTTTTCCAAATAACAGCGTAATCCTGGGACTAGATGTTAGCTGTCATGTTTTCAGCATGTATGCAGGCTCTGGTCATTGCTATGAGTTCTGCTTCTTGTGCTGTCATTCTTGGTAGCAATGGTCCAGAGTCTATGACTTAAGTTTCAGTTGTTACTGCATATCCTGTCCTTGGGGATCCATTATCATAATATCTTGATCCATCGACGAACAGGTTCATGTCTGGATTGTCCAGTGGTGTATCTTGGACATTAGGAAGAGGTAAAGTCTCTAATTCCATGAGGGCTAGGCAATCACTTCATTTTTGGTAAGTCTGGCTGCAGAAAGATGCTTGCTTTTTTCTTGACTTAGTATTTCTGTTACAGCGTGCGGTACTTGTATACACAGTGGATGATCAAACACAATGATGTCTGTCACCTTTTCCTTCATTATTGCTGCTGCTGCCACTGCTCGGACACAGGATGGTGCTCCTCTGATAATCGGATCCAGCTGGGCTGAATAGTATGCCACTGGTCTTTGTTTTGGTCCGTATTTCTGGGTGAGCACCCCTAAAGAATGCCCTCTGTTTTCATGGCAGAATAGGTTAAAAGGCTTTTTGTAATCAGGCAATCCCAATGCTGGGGCTGTTATTATGGCTTGCTTTAGTTTTTTTTAGTTTTTTTTACTGCTTCTTCAATGGTGTCCCTGTTTTCTGCTGACGCCTCCTTTTTTGTTAATTCATATAGAGGTTGCATCAGTAATGAAGCTGAGGGTATCCATTCTCTGCAATAACCAATAAGGCTCAGAAAAGCTCTGATTTAATTTAATGTTCTTGGGGTTTTTGCTTGAGTTATTGCTTTTGTTCTTTCATCAGTAAGATGCCTTGTTCCTTGAGATATGCAGTGTCCTAAGAAGACAACTTTTTTCTGTACTAGCTGAAGCTTGTCTTTTGACACTCTGCAATCTTCTTCTGCCAAAAAGATGAGCAGTGATGCTGTTGTCCTTTTTTTTTTACTTCTCTTCTGTCTGTGCAGCAATAAGCAGATCATCGACATATTGAACTAACTGGATGTCTGTAAAGTGCGGTCTCCATTTCTGCAGGATTAATGCCATTGCCTCTGAGAAATCTGATGGACTGGTTGCTCCCCCTTGGGGTAATCGTGTCCAACAATATTGTTTACCTTCGTGAGTGAATGTTAGAAACTCCTGGCTTTCCCATTCATCAGTAGATAATCTGTTTTTCCCTCCTTTTGAATCTTGAGATTCAACACCTTTATTGATTAATGTTGGAAAAGGGTTGCTGCGTTGAGGGTAATACATCTTCTGATGGTTACTTGTCGCACTTTGGCAGTGCTACTTCATACATGGTTAGCCTTGCCACTGACAGGTGTTTGGTTCTTGCTTGTTGAAGCTTATATGTACCTGCATGTGGACCCTGGGTGATAAGTTCATGATTCAGCACTATGCCTGTGCTCTTGTCCTCTTCTAGGACTTCTGATTCATCACTGTCTCTGTGCTCTTATACTCTTCTAGGACTGTTGCTGCTATTACTGCTCTGATGCCGGTAGGTGCTCTTTGATTACCGCTGTCAAGTTTGCTTAAGTTGTAGGCCACTGGTCTTCACCTCAGTCCATGATTTTGCATAAGGACTTCTATGTATGGCCTCCTTCTTTAATAGTCAGGTAGTTCTAGGGCTTGAGATGAGGCAACTGCTGTTTCCAATTGTTCAATAGCTGAATTCATCTGTTGCTGTATGTAGGATGCGGACCCTCCTCCCTTTCAGTGTTGTCATACAATGCTTGCATGTAGACTGGTGCTAGAGGTATCCGTGTTCTGTAGTGTCCTACTAGGCCCAGGAATGATCATCTGACTTGCTTGACACTAGTTGGCATCTTAGCTTGCAGTCTGAATCTTTTCCTTCTCACTTTTGTTAGATGTCGGGTACCTTGGGTGTCCTAGGAAGATTAACTCTTGCTTGACTAGCTGCAATTTCTCCTTCTGAGGCTCTGCAGTCTTGTTCTTCCAGAAACTTCACTAAGGACACTGCCCCTTCTTGGTACTTCTTTTAGTGGTGGTGGCAATCAATAGTTCATTCACATCCTGTATTTAGCTGTGTGTTTTGTGGATAAATCACTTGGTGATATAGCCCCTCCACAAAGCTATCCTGGTCCAGTAGTATTGCTTCCTTTCTTCTACAACTGGTACTGCGGGAATGAGCCAATACTGAACTTCTGTTTTAACTTGCTTCTAAATGGCTTTTAGTTCTTTCCTTTGATAAGTTGCTGGAAAGTTAAACTTCTGCTGGTGTGTACTGTATTCTCCTTGGATAAGCTTTAGTACATTGTGCTTCAGCAAAGTCACTGGACATGTACTCCGAGGTCAAGAACTGGGCTGGTATTGGTGACTGCATTTCTCTCATCTCCTGTCCCTTTAAGAATTTCTGATATCACCAGTTCTTGTGGTATCTCCCTCTGCTGTCTTCTGCGTGTGCCGGCTCCAGCATTCATTAGGCACAAACGTATTTATCCAGTGGGCAAGGTGACTGTAATCATACCTTCTGCTGTTTCCTCTGGAGACATTATGTTCACTGGGGAGTACCCGAAGAAGCCCGTACCTCATATTGGCAGAAGAAGCATCATTCATTTGTCTTCTGGAACTTTTTCTGTCTTGTATCTTATTATTTGCTTTAAACTCCGGAGCTTCTGTTGCTTTAAATCATGGCATTATCTCTGTAATCTTGCCAGGTAGTACTGACCACTTGTCAGATGTCTTTCTTTGTCCTTCTTAAAGCAGACTTCCTTTAGTCTCCAAACTTTCATGCAACCTTCATATTGTTTCTCAACTTTTCTTTTTCCAAGTCCACCCAGGCTGGTGTTTAACATAATGATGTTTATGCTGGGAGTTGTTGTTCCTCTTTGTCTTACTTTTCCTGTGAGAGATAGTCTTGTATAGCAGCTTGTATTTCAGGTTACATCTTTGCTTTCTTGCAGGGGTAGGGCTTAACCTCCCAATCCAGTCGTTGCAATGGCTTGATCTGTAAGTAAACGTAGAGGAATCTGGTTGTGCATAAAAACAGCTCTTGAAACCCTTGGGTCTCCTGTGGGTAAAGTCACTTTTAGCGAACTGCCAGTGGTGACTGAGTACACTGTTGCCGACACAGGAGTTGCACACCTTCATATTCTATCATCTTGTGTGTCGTATAGTGACTTTATCATAGTAAGTTCTGATGGACTCAGTCTTTTCCTGTTTCAAATCTGGGGCTGCTGGTGCCCTGAGTGTCTGTGCATGACACCATCTCTTAAGTCTTGTCATGTACATCTTTCCACTTTCAAACGTTGTTCTATTTTTCTCTGTCGGAACGTCCGTTATGGCTGGGCAATCATCTACTGCATCTTCTTTTAACATGGTGCTTACTGTTTAAGCAGTTGCAGGTCCTAGTATAGCCTCACACAACTAGTGGTAGTCGACCCATGCCGGTGTCCATATGGTTTGAATTCTTTCCATACAGGCATAAAATGCTATTGGGTTTTTTCTAGGATCTGGGGACTCTGCAACTATATTTGCGAGGCCATTGCCATACCATGGTTTGTGGTGTTGGCTCTGTACGATGTATGGTTCGTTCGTCCTGGCTGCATTATCTGGGTTGCGTATTCTCTGTACTTGTGCTGGATACAGAGAAATAGGCAATGATGACCGTCTTTCAGTATTTCTAGTCGCATAGATATCTTGGCATGGTGGTTCACGGTGTGAAATCCAGTTTCCACAATTTGGGCAATGTTCATATCCTTCTGGAACGCAAAACTGACATACCGGACACAATCTTTCTGGAAAATATGTCAGTTTATTCTGTACATTATGCACCTGGGCATAAAAAGCTGTAGAGGCTGTGTCTTGACCCCTTGCTTCTCCTCTTCACCTGATTTGCACCCTTTCGCCTATAGTTCCTGATTGTGGACAATTGTTTACTGGACTCATAGCTTGATTCCAGGTGTCCACCACTCGTTTAAACATGAGGGGAACTTTAGCTGCCCAGTTTCTTTGGTTGGACTTGTTGGGGTTTCTTGTGATAAAGTATCAGGACACTGGGGCATACTCTGTACACATAGCTCAGGTAAATCATTCGGATTTTCAACCACAGATCCTTCTAAGATAGGGCTGATTATTCGTCACTCTTTTCCTGGCTCATCTTTTTTTCAATTTTACTGTTAGTGAGCTTGCAGATGATTTCATTCTGTTCATACTATGGGTACCTTGGTGTGCATGCATGTCTGGGTATAGGGGTGGGGTATAGTGTGCAGGTGCTGTTGCTGCAATTACAGGCAGTGAGTTTAACGCTGGTTGTGGTGCTATTGAGTACTCTGGTACAATGGGGAAATCATTTTCCTCATCTCTTCTTCTATTCTCTGCTCCTAATTCTTTTGCTACAGTGATCCAGATGGATGCTTGATCTCTACTATTATGCTTAATTATCCAATTCTTGTTACAGGAGGCAAATTTTTCCCATTTCTCTAAGTCTAGTGTCCCTTCTGACGGAAAACCTGCTCTTTTGAAAATTTTACTTATACCTTTCAGAGATTTCCTGTTACTAACAATATCCACGGGTTTGTCGGGCCCTGACATCTTTACAGACCGCGCTCCCATGCCTGGGTGAACGTGCGCGGAACCTCTCCTGATGTGGTATTTTAGTAACTCCTTATGAGGGACTTAAAATCTCCTTTTAAAGCTTTTCTTACCCTCCCTGTTACTAACAATATCCACGGGTTTGAACCCATCCTGATGTGGTATTTTAGTAACTCCTTATGAGGGACTTAAAATCTCCTTTTAAAGCTTTTCTTACCCTCCCTGTTACTAACAATATCCACGGGTTTGAACCCATCCTGATGTGGTATTTTAGTAACTCCTTATGAGGGAATTAAAATCTCCTTGTGAGACGCTGACTCTGAAGAATCTCTTCTATCCTTGTACCTAAAAAGCTCCTTAAATCCGTCTGTGGACAAATGACTGGGGTTGTAGTGTTGCCCCTTCCTCCCTGCTTTTGTGGAAAATCTGTTAGTACTGCTCCCCAAGTGAGACCTGCATAATAGATTATTTCTTCTGGATCACTGAGATGCGTCCCTAATATTTATTGTTAAGTCACTCCAAGGGTCTATCCCTCTGCCTATATAGACTCCTGCTTGTACCTTGTGTTCTTGGTAAACTCCCCACTATTCTTGGAATACGTTCACCTTGTGTCTCTTTCAGACAGTAGCTGTTCTTTATTACTGACCCAATCCTACCCCTTTAACTGTCTTGCATAGGGACATACAATATATACAGTACAATGTGTGCAGCAGAATCTAGTTACACTGGTTTCATTATTCAGCAGACAACCCGACTCCCCCCCACCTTTTCAAAAGCATATTGACAGAGTACATATAACAGTGCAAGGATACAAAAACAAGGATGACAAATGCTATATCTCTTATCTGTGTGCACGGCAGCTGTTTGAGGCTGCACGGGCACATGGGTCTTAGACCTGGGATTATGTGGTTCCTAGGCCAATAGGTTATGATGTTAAATCAATCATTCTCAATGTAATGTTCCAACAATTCCCTTTTTAAAATGACAACCTTTTGTACAATAAAATTCATCATAATTTTCCACATAACCAAATGAGACTTCAGTGCTTGTAATTGCCACCAATCTCGGTGCTACAGACCCTTTGTATTTTCTTAACACAACAACACAGGTACAAGATTTGCATACACCTCTTTGGTTATTTATCAATTCAAACTGGTTATCAGCATTAGAACATATCTTGGCCATGCGCCACCTTTATAAAACGGCTCTATTTTCTTAATAAACATGTATTAGTACTTTCACAATTTAAAAGTTTTCTGCATATTTGATTAATTCCCCCTGTGCACTTGTGACAAATTATCTGAAATTATTTACCCACAATTCAACAATATAACATAAATGTATGGTACCTTTAAAGAATTTCTTCTGACTGACACTGGGCTCTTTAAGATATTCTCTGACCTTCCCGACTGGACTTCCCCAGATTTCAAGAAACGCTGAGTTCAAGTGAGCAGGTAGAAATCTACACAATAAATCTCACTTACCGGTTTTTTTTATCAGCGGTTCCTGAAAGATCAGAGGATTTATTGCCAGTGGAGGAGATGCTGGAAGATCTCCGGACAAGGTCCCAAATTGACCATGGCCATATAAGGTTTATTTTATAGTAAAAGAACAAAGGATTCATGTGTGCCAATACATTTAGCCAATCAGAATACACCATGTATGTCTTGAAAACTGAAACACATCAATTGTCACACAAGATTATAATTAGCAATTAGAATATATTTATTGCTATGCGATTATCAGTTTTCCCGGAACATCCTCTCTGGAGGTCAGGACAAGTCAAAATCCTCCTCGATGTTCAGAACTTTTGGTGATATGCTTGACTGGCCTTGGATACATCTGGCGCTATGACATTGAACAATTCATGCTTTGAATATAATGTTGAGCTTATGAAATATCTGTGAAGCTTTTAAGGAAACACGAACCTATATTTGTGAGCAAGAGTAAATATCTTTAGTTAATGCGAAAAAGCTTGAATCAATATATATTTGCTATACTAAGAAAGCCCCTACACCATCACTTCCTTGGGGTGTGAAAAGTGTAGCCAGAGAGAGATGAGAGACTCAGATATACAAGCATGAAGATGGTGTTTTTACCTCCATAATTATTATAAATGCCATTTTTGCAGCCAGTATATGCCAGAACTGCATGGTGTGTAAGTATCTCTTCTCGTGGTCGGGAGGATAACGATAGTCTCTGTACCTGCAAAATGTAACATTCATTATATTCTCCAGCGGCATGCTGATGTTATTGAAATCATTGATGTCAAACACGGACAGACTGCTGCTGATATAACCCGAATCGCCGCTTTCCGAGTAGGCGTAATAGTACACCAGGCGGGGGATCATGTCGGAAGTAAAGGCGACAATAAAAGCATTCGTCACCACGGACAGAATGGCCACTGCGTTCAGGATCTCCTGCCACACCCCGATGCTGTGGGCTTTGGCCGCAAACGGGCACCTGAACTGCGTGGTCAGTTTCCAGGAATCAACGCGGATTTTCAGGATGATGTTGAGCAGAGCGAGAAGCGGTGCCAGTGGGAAAGACGCCACGAACAACATGATGAACCCAAACTGAATTACCATTTCAAGGTATTCATAGAAGAGGCCCAGAGGACCAAACACCTGCAGCTCGTAGTCCTGCTCCCAGCGGCTGCATAAATTCTCTGGGCTGTGAGTGGTTTTCCGTCTCCTCCACCAGTTCATCATCCACGGAACAAGGGCCTCTTGAATATTCCCCCAGATCTGCTTTCCATCCATGACGATAGTGAGCTGAGTGGTGAGTTCTATTAGACAGCCGGCCGGATCGCACTCCTCATTGCGCCAGCGGCTGAACATATAGGTGTATTCTCCGGAGAAACCCACAAACTTGCCCTTGAAGAACGCCACGTAGAAACAAGACGAATAGTAATTGACGAACTGGAAGAGGAACATTTTCATGGTGAGGCGGTTCTCGTACTCCAGGTGCGTCCTCGGGATTTCCATGTCGGTAATCCAGATCGCCACGCGTTCATACAGGAAGTTCAGGATCATGATCATGATAAAGTTCAGACAGGACGCGGTCACTGAGGTGGCCAGCTGCGGGGTCAGCAATCCGCTGATGGGTTCCAGCGTGTCGTTGTTCTCCATGACACTGGCGAACGCAGCATAGACGGCCAGCCGATACACTATAACCGCGATCGTGCTGGCTATGATCAGGGTGATCCAGAAGAGCACCATGGTTCCAGAGAAGCAGAACCGTGCTACCTTGCTAGTTACGGGCAGGTAAGGCTCCAGCTCCTGAGTGACTGGATTTTTTTTTCTTCTGAGTACATTTGGCTTCATATTCCGGTCTTAGCTGAAGTTGTTGCTGTTCTTCTTCAAAATCCACCAAGTCCCATTCGTACTCCAGCCTGGCCTGTCTCCGCTTCCAAAACTCCAGGAACAAAGTTACCCATATTCCCATGTATATTGCAAAGAAAAGCGTTGCCACATTATCAAACAAATGAGAATACTGCGAGGGTTCACAGGTGGAGTTTAGCCTCCAGAACTCACATCTCTGATCGCATAAAGGATACATGATAATCTGACCGCCAATGTCCTTATCACAGATTTCTTTACTACTGTTGCTGTCATCCATGGTTACCAAGCCATAAAGGAAGCATAAAAATCCCACAACCGCAGCATAAAATAACATTTCCGTGTAGAAACCCAACCAGGCAAAATAGATTCCGATCTTCTCTCCGTAATATTTCCTAATGAGGTCCAGAGGCTGCTCTTTGTAAAACTTGCCAAACCTAGCCCAATGACTGTACAGGGTGTAGCGCTCATTGTCGCACTTCTCCTCCGGAGACTTCTTCCAGTACTGACAATCATGGAGTGGAAAGGTGGCGTTGTAAGTCCCGTTGCTCAGTAGCCTCTTCAGTCCAAACTTTCTCTTATCTTCTGATGTTCCGTACGGGCAGCGGGAGAGGATGTAATACACTATCCTGTTCCTGGTGGCCGGGGAGAAGAACGTGTTCTCATCATGGATGAGGAACAGCTCCTGTCGATGCTTGCTGAATGGGGCGGTGAAATAGTCCGGCTCCAGGTTCATGACTTTGTCCGGCAGTCTGAAGAGCTTCAACACGTAATTCAAAGGGTTGCCAGCTTTGTCGTCCAGGTCATTCTCCTTAATGGGCACCTTAATGTTCAGCACCTCCGCGTAGGTGGAGAGGACCTCCCAGGGTGCGTGGATTTTAACAAAATAGATTTTTCCATTTTCAGATTCCTTCTTGTCTTCAGTCTCTAGCTCCAGCCCTAGGCAATACTAGGCAAATGATGCCCCAAACTCACCCAGTTGCTGCCAGCAGATGTAACTTACCCCCCTCACACACACAGATGCCGTCCCTGTCCCCACTGATCCCTATTACTAACACATAGCACATATATGTCTGACTTTCATCACTGTTAGTTACCTGTGTCTATAGGAACATAAGGGTCTTCTGTCCCCTGGACACCGGCATAGTCAGCGGACCCAGCCTGGAGGGACGACAGCTAGGGGAAAAGAGACATTGTCACCGTGTGCCCACTCCTTCCACGACGGGGAAAGTTGGCACACCGGGGTGGCCGCGACGTTCACCGGTTAGGTGAATGTCATCACTGGCCCGCGGGCCTCAGCCACCCAAATGTCACCTACTCGGCACTTGCGCACCTAGGTGAAAGCGAGCCCGCTAGGCCTAGCCGGGTTTCGCCAACCGACGCTCAATGCGAACCAAGACACACACACACAGAGTATACTCACACTGGAACTCTTGTCAGCTTGCCTGCTGTGAGTCGCTGTTCCTGGAAAGAGAATGACAGCAGCCTCCCTACAAACTAATAAACCGCAAACAACGGAACTGAGCCAATTTACTTTAAATTCTAAACAGTACAACCTGGTTAGCTACTTTATCTAACTCCAGCAAACAGTACAAGCAAATACAGGGTGACAGAATGACAATAGCACGAAATGTGAATTACCTCTCTAGTCCGGTATGGTGAAGATTCAGCTGCTTCGCGCCTGGAGGATAAGTGCTGGTGCAACCCAATCCCCTATGGGGGGGTGCCGCACACTCTAGAGTCTCGGAAATGACCGTGGGAGGCCGGACAGTCTCTCCACAGTTCCTCCAGACCCCAAAGTGGTGACGATGTGCCAACCCCAGACTAGAGCTCCCTACAGTAGAGATCACAACCCAATCCTATCCTTACCGTGGCCAAATGTCAGTATTACCCCTCGGGCCTAATGCCCGCCTCCCTAGGGCCGCAGGCCTAGCGCCTGCCCTTCAGGTGAGAGGTAGCCTTGGCCTAATGCCAAGGCTACTTGTACCAGTTGTGGCCTCCTTACTCCTAACTGTGCCACAGGCCTAGTGCCTGACTGCAGCCTCAGGCCTAGTGCCTGCCTGTCAAGTGGGGTGTAGACTTGGCCTAATACCAAGTCTACTTATGCTGGTTGTGGACGCCTTCCTCCTAACTGACACAGGCCTAGCACCTGACTGTAGCCTCAGGCCTAGTGCCTGCCTGCCAAATGGAGGTGGGGTGTAGACTTGGCCTAATACCAAGTCTACTTATGCTGGTTGTGGACACCTTCCTCCTAACTGCCACAGGCATAGCACCTGACTGTAGCCTCAGGCCTAGTGCCTGCCTGCCAAATGGAGGTGGGGTGTAGACTTGGCCTAATACCAAGTCTACTTATGATGGTTGTGAACTCCCTCCTTACTGCATCACAGGCCTAGTGCCTGCCTACTGGGGGGAAATTAGTAATCCCGACCTAATGCCAGGATTACTTAATTGTGCGGGGCCCCTCTTTTCCTACCTGCTGCTCGGATCTATTGCCCGTCTGTGGCCACAGGCCTACTGCCTGACACCCTGGTGTTCTACGGGGAGTCCACGCTTGGCACGAGGCTGCTTACCCTGGCCGTAGGGAGAGGCTGCAGTGGGGAGCTTCGTCAGCTCTTTTGCTACCCACACACTGCAGCACTCTCTGCCGGACCTCCGCGCTGGATCCCGGGCTCCACCTCCTCTTCTTTCCGCCGCCGCTTCTTCTCCTTCTCCGGCCACCACTTCCTCTTCTTCCCGCCGCCGCTTTTTCCGTCATTGCCAGGCCTTCTTCCGTCTTCTTCTCTTCTGGAGCTCTTCACCACTCCGTCTCCGGCGCCCAACTGACTGCTCCCGCTCCGCAGCGTCTGTTATATGACGCTGGGAGGGGCCGGAGCTATGATGCGACGAGCCCTGGTTGGCTTGTCGCAGCCCGTTCTTATTGGCTGACCGGGCATGAGCCGCGATTGGCTCACGCCCGGTGCCAAATTCAAATGGCCACGACGCGATTGGAGGGGCTTGAATCCCAGCGGATGCAAGCCCCTCCGTGACGGAAGCGCGCCGCGATGCCACTTCCCGCCGCGTACTGCCGCTGCCTGCCCGGGGAAAACGGAGGTAAGAGACCTCCCTCGTTCCCCCAGCCTGGTGCCCGCTCACACCTACACCTGCTATAGGCACAGGTGAGTAGGCCTGTGTAAGTCACACATGTCACCCCAGTACTATTCTCACACAGTATATTTAGTATAACACTCAGTATGTAACTAGCGCTATATAGGGTGTGATATAGACAGTATAGTTGTATGTATGTCATGCTTGTAGAGGTCTGTATGTTGTGTATTATGTACTGTGCGCCCTTATAAATGCCGAGGTATACTTGGGTCTATGGCTCTATTTGGCCAAATAATATCATTTATTTGTACTTAGTAACAACTCTTACAATAAGGAAGATGGCGCTTACCTTCAGTTGCCACAATAGGTGCTCCCTGACCAGCCGTAATAATGAGAAATATCCACAAAAATGTCTGTAAGCACGAGAACATCTCTGCATGTCTTTCTCTGCCAAAAACTACCTATCAAAATGCTAACACTCTAACAGTCTGTGACATCACCCTGGCCTCAGCTGCATTGTGATGCGGCTGTGATGTCATAATGACAGGAAGGGGCTGGGGCCTTATTAGGCATTTCACAGTGCAGTGTATAGAGGCACATTATATAACACGGTAGCATAATGTATTACAGTACAGCACAGGAACACAGGGCAGCCTATGATATCACAGTATAGCACAGCAATGCAGGACTGGTTGTGTTCTACTTTCCACTATATATCCTGCTAAGTGCAAACAAGAGTTCTGATAAAAGGGACAGGTCTGCAAGTTATTGTCACTCTATTGGCTGTGCTAATATAGCATATTACTGTATATTAGTGTGTCAGTAAAATCATATTCTCATACGCTGACAGCAGAGTGCCTGTATTAACCCTTTCTATTATACTGGTAATAACGAATACTCCTGTTGTCTACTGTAGGTAAATAAACTGTAACATTGAATGTTATTCAGGTTTATTAGCAAACCAAAAAAGCCCACTAATGGGTAAAATCATGTTGCTCTGTGGGTAGGGCAGATGTAACATGTCCGGAGAGAGTTAGAATTGGGTGGGTTATATTGTTTCTGTGCAGGGTAAATACTGGCTGCTTTATTTTTACACTGCAATGTAGATTTCCGTTTGAACACACCCCACCCAAATCCAACTCTCTCTGCACATGTTACACCTGCCCCACCTGCAGTGCACATGGTTTTGCCCATTAGTGGGCTTTTTCGGTTTGCTATCAACTTTGAATAGGGCCCTTTATCTGTAAATGATATCACTGAGTTACCAGATGTAAATGCAGAAGGCCAGCATTACCGCCAATGAGAAGAAACAGAAACATGTAGCGGCAATCAGGAATCCTGCAAGAAAGAAACAGGTTCTGTGAATAAGCGTCATGTCATTTACAGCCGTGTTACACGTGGATCAATTCCTTATATGAAACAATTCTGAAAACAGCTTTGTTGTCACTAGTAAGTGCAGAATATGCTGAAGCTCAGCGTATATCATTTCCTAGAAATCCTGCGTTTGCCCCTGATGGTGTGTAACCGTCACATGTATTTTGGGGAGTAACCTGCGCCCTAACCTGGGAATGCCTCACTGAGTACTCTGCACCTGCTGATATATTATATTCTGCAGCACAAAGCTGATTTATGGGCATAAGCGCAATAGAATCAGAATCAGCTTTATTGGCCAGGTGTACTCACGTACACTAGGAATTCTTTGTGGTACAATGCATCGCCAAGCAGCAACATGAAGGGGGAGTACATAGCATAAGAAGGGGGAAGAACATAGCATACATTACACACATCACACGTATGAGTTGATACTGCACATTGCAACTGTACAATAGACTCAACATATTAGACATATTATACATGTAAGACTAAACACAAAGGCTGCTTGGCAGAGCAGCACCGAGGCAGCCATCCGCGGCGCCAACTAGAACTCAAACAATGCACATAATACAGAAGATTTAAGTATTACATCAAAAGATAAACCACACAGACAATAAAGACAGAAAGCATAATGCAGGGTTGGTGTAAGCATTTCTGGTAATAACCTCCAGGGGTTGTGTATTCCACCCTCACAGGGTACCAGGTGCGGCAGCCATCTTAGGCGCACTGCGTAGGATTACCCAGGGTGGAATAGTCCACCCCTAGAAGAGAACACAAAACGGGGAGATTGCAGAGTCCTTAGGTTCAGAGTAGGGTTCCAATAAAACCATCAGGTCCATGTATTTTTCATCCCATCCACAAGTTTACCAGATAAGGCTGCCATGTTGGGCGCACTAGGAAGGTTACACAGTGGGAGATGAGCCATACAAGGGCCAAATGCATTTATGGGAAAACTGACACGTGTGTAGGAGTATGCTATACCCTGCATGGAAAGATCCAAATGAAGCACACCCTGCCCATGGAGGAACCATCCGAGGCAGCCATGTGAGGCGCACTGTGTAGGTTACTGCTGGCAGGGTGTGCAACCAATGGAGGTACACATTACAGGAATAGCACACAGTGGGGGGAAAGTACCCTGTAAGAAGAAAGAAGAGAAAGACACATTTGCAGGAAAACATTAATTTGTGAAAATGATAAATGTCCTGGTCTCAAGAGAGCAGTGCGGGTGGGTGTGAGAGTGTGGGGAGCAGTGCAAGTGGGTGTGAGAGTGTGGGGAGCACACTAATGTCCAATGGAACTGACCCAGCAAAATCTGGTCCTGATGCGCACGCCCCTCAGTTCCCTGCTCAGCTTGAGGGGTAGTCTTGGGGGCAGTCATGATGTTCTTGGACAGAGAAGTAGTAGGCATTGGTCCTGGTGTTCTCAAGGCAGAGGTGAGGAGAGGCCACATGATGGTCCTGAGTTGCAGTGTTTGGGGAAATTGTTTTATTCGAGATTTTAGCGTAGTCCAAATCCAGTTCAAACTCCGGTTCTAACTCCATTCTTAAAACACATTCTTAACAAATGCATTCTTCACAATTGCAAGCAGGCCAAGTCCTGACTGCAGGCCTTGATAATATTGCTCTTAAATGCTCCAACTATATCAGCTCGCAAAGGGGGAGTTATGCAATCAGAAGTTCAGCTAATTAACAGAGGTTATTTTGCATTGAAGAAGGGTCACAGACATTTGCAGACAAACTTCCTTGGAGTGTGAAAAGTGTAGCCAGAGAGAGATGAGAGACTCAGATATAGATGGTGTTTTTACCTCCATAATTATTATAAATGCCATTTTTGCAGCCAGTATATGCCAGAACTGCATGGTGTGTAAGTATCTCTTCTCGTAGTCGGGAGGATAATGATAGTATCTGTACCTGCAAAATGTAACATTCATTATATTCTCCAGCGGCATGCTGATGTTATTGAAATCATTGATGTCAAACACGGACAGACTGCTGCTGATATAACCCGAATCACCGCTTTCCTAGTAGGCGTAATAGTACACCAGGCGGGGGATCATGTCGGAAGTAAAGGCGACAATAAAAGCATTCGTCACCACGGACAGAATGGCCACTGCGTTCAGGATCTCCTGCCACACCCCGATGCTGTGGGCTTTGGCCGCAAACGGGCGCCTGAACTGCGTGGTCAGTTTCCAGGAGTCAACGCTGATTTCCAGGATGTTGTTGAGCAGAGCGAGAAGCGGCGCCAGTGGGAAAGATGCCACGAACAACATGATGAACCCAAACTGAATTACTATTTCAAGTTATTCATAGAAGAGGCCCAGAGGACCAAACACCTGCAGCTCGTAGTCCTGCTCCCAGCGGCTGTATAAATTCTCTGGGCTGTGAGTGGTTTTCCGTCTCCTCCACCAGTTCATCATCCACGGAACAAGGGCCTCTTGAATATTCAACCAGATCTGCTTTCCAGCCATGACGATAGTGAGCTGAGTGGTGAGTTCTATCAGACAGCCGGCCGGATCGCACTACTCATTGCGCCAGCGGCTGAACATATAGGTGTATTCTCCGGGGAAACCCACAAACTTGCCCATGAAGAACGCCACGTAGAAACAAGACGAATAGTAATTGACGAACTGGAAGAGGAACATTTTCATGGTGAGGCGGTTCTCGTACTCCAGGTGCGTCCTCGGGATTTCCATGTCGGTAATCCAGATCGCCACGCGTTCATACAGGAAGTTCAGGATCATGATCATGATAAAGTTCAGACAGGACGCGGTCACTGAGGTGGCCAGCTGCGGGGTCAGCAATCCGCTGATGGGTTCCAGCGTGTCGTTGTTCTCCATGACGCTGGCGAACGCAGCATAGACGGCCAGCCGATACACTATAACCGCGATCATGCTGGCTATGATCAGGGTGATCCAGAAGAGCAGCATGGTTCCAGAGAAGCAGAACCGTGCTACCTTGCTAGTTACGGGCAGGTAAGGCTCCAGCTCCTGAGTGACTGGATTTTTTTTCTTCTGAGTACATTTGGCTTCATATTCCGGTCTTAGCTGAAGTTGTTGCTGTTCTTCATCAAAATCCACGTGTTCTCATCATGGATGAGGAACAGCTCCTGTCACTGCTTGCTGAATGGGGCGGTGAAATAGTCTTTCTCCGGGTTCATGACTTTGTCCGGCAGTCTGAAGAGCTTTAACACGTAATTCAAAGGGTTACCAGCTTTGTCGTCCAGGTCATTCTCCTTAATGGGCACCTTAATGTTCAGCACCTCCGCGTAGGTGGAGAGGACCTCCCAGGGTGCGTGGATTTTAACAAAATAGATTTTTCCATTTTCAGATTCCTTCTTGTCTTCAGTCTCTAGCTCCAGCCTTAGGCAATACTAGGCAAATGATGCCCCAAACTCACCCAGTTGCTGCCAGCAGATGTAACTTACTCCCCTCACACACACAGATGCCGTCCCTGTCCCCACTGATCCCTATTACTAACTGTCAAAGTCAGAAAAATATCTCTATGCACACTGCCATATTTGCACCTCATACAGGTCCGTGCTGCGCATGCGTACGCTCTCCCGTGTGTGCGCATACTCACAGTCGCGGGCACCCGCAGGCGCACGGTATGCGCATTTACGGTAGAGTTTGTGATCGTAGCGTGCGACTCAATCGTTACATATTTTCACTATATAATGTATTTTGTAGATAATGGTCCCTTTGATAGATTCTGAAAGTTTAGTTAATATAGCATGTTCCTGGACAGAGAGATCCCTCTTTGTATTGTACGAAGGGTCCCACAGGGGTCATACAGTGGTGTTTAGTACCCATCGGAAGAGTATTTAATCAGCAATATTCCGGTGTTGGTTTGGAGCGAATTAATCGCTCATGCGAATAGTTATGGACATAAGAAGTTTATGTCCATTTACTATTATTTGTTCTTATTTAGTCATGCGGCGGGAAACCCAGTATCCCACCCACCTGAACAGTTGGAAGTAGCCACAGCCCACCTGTATGAATCAACCTATGACCTTTTGTTATAATGCAAAGCCGAATTCCTGTGTCCAATGAACAATGGGATTGTAGGGACCATTGAATTGTATTGTGTGTGGGGCATAAATAGACAAGCCGACCATATCCAGTTCACTCTCTTCAACGGTTCTCATTGCTGATAATCGGGAGCTGGATATCGAGGCGCATGCGATCGTTTCCCCTTGTGCGTAAGTGTTTCTCCGCAATCATATTGATCTTCTTGTTATTGTGAGCCATTTCTTTCTCTCTCTCTCTCTTCTCCTCTTTCTCTCTTATTTTCCCTTAAACGTAATTGTATTGTATTGTATTTTCTGTGTAGTTATCTGGTTAGGTAGTCTATGTTATATTGTAGTGTATGACTTGTATTGTGTTAAATTCTTTTGCAAGTATATCATTCATAATATATATATTAGGCGTTGGACCCTGAGCACGGTATCTGTGTATTTCTTATAGTGTTAAGTATTCTCAGAGCGTCGGTGACGCTCGAACAGCTTTAAAGGTAATAAGGTTATACTGTGTTGCATTTACACTCTATCGTTACAATAAGGTTTTACTGCACAATACACTGTTTATGGTTTAGATACAAAGGTTTAACATTGTGAGCGTCTGCGCCGCTGGTGATCTCCTCGTGGTCCCTAGCGTCCGCTACGCTATAGCGAATCATTACGTTAGTCGTCAGCCAATAGCGTGCCTGCCTGTGATCTCTTGGCCGTGAGCGAACGTGACGCTTGAGCGTCTCGACTACGGCTAAGCGATTGTTACGCAACTAGCGTACCCTTACGGTACTCCATACGTAAATAGCGTACATTGTTCTTAGACCTCATAAAGGGTTTTATATAAGATAAATATTTAGCTTTATCAATTGGCGGCTCGTCCGTCCTTCACATATCTGCACTAGGTAGATACAGCAGACATTATCCATCAGCAAAGGGCGGGAGGTTATATTCCTCGTAGTGCTGTCTGGATAAGCGTCTGCTTCGCTTAAGTAAAGAGTGCTGAAGGAATCCGGGAACCGGAGGTAAGAACAAAAACACGTGTCTTTTAAAACTGTTTATTCTTCTGTCTTGTGTACGCACACACGCATATCTGCATTTCTTTTCATTTGTGTATTTTCGTATATCACTCTCCTGTTTGCCAGTTTTATAGTTGATAAACGTGCTAAAAGAGATTTGCCGCTATTTCAGAGTTTAAGAGTAAAGGTAATATAGTTAAAGTATAGACAAACGCACAGCTTTGCCTGGGAGACAAGGCGAAGTCAGTGTGGAGCGCGGTAGATGATAAAGGATCATCTGCATTGATAAACGTATAAATTGTGTTACGTTGGACATTTGCTTTGCGTCCACGTGTCTCTAACAAAGGGAGACTCGCGTACGCAACCCAAAGGCCGACGCACGCAGCGTATATTACGCAACGGAGCGTCCGTGTACGCCCACGTAACTCAAATCACACAAGTGTTGTTTTTACAGGCGATAAGTAGCGCAACGCGATAAATAACGCAACAGGCGATAAATAGCGAAAAAAAAAAAAAATTTCAAAATTTCAATTAATAGATCCTTCTCCTAACTTGTAACACATCTGGTCTAAAGAGAAATTTCTGCGCAGAAATAGAAATAGAAACAAAAGTGTACATGTGGTGAGTGAGTGTTTTCATACTTTTATACAATTTTGAGGTTGAACCAAAAGAAATCATCGAGTTCTCGTGAGGTACATACGTGTAAGTGACATGCACGGTGGCTAGGGAGGCATCCTTGGTTAAACATAATATATGAGCATTAGAGTATAGCGGACCAGGAGGTCATACGGTAACAGACCAGGAGGTCATACTGCAACAGACCAGGAGGTCATAACAGACCAGGGGGTCATAGCAGACCAGCAGGTTCAGGTACAGTAGACAAGGAAGTCCGCTATACAGTCCACAGGCACAACACCGAAAAGGGTTGGTGCAACACCCATATAGGCCATACAAGCTCTTGCTGAAGGAATTCGCAGCCGCAATTTTCGATTCCATTGGTCGCTCCGTACATAAGATTAGTTGCTTATGTACTGAACGATTGTACCGCACGTAATTGTGTGCATTAGTAAACCTGACCAGTACCATTTACGTACCCAAGGTCATAAACGCTATTTGTACATTCTGACGTGATTTGTGTAATTTTTTATTTTTACAAAGGGAAGTTCGCTGGTCACTCAGGAATTATCCAACAACCTCACCTTTACTGGAAAGAGTAAGTGTTCTGCGGATATCCCTCGCATGTTCCAGTAAACAAAGGTTAATAGGTGCCCTGGGTCGAGTACGCCAGCACCATATCGGTGTGATCAGGTCGTATTGGTCGGCGTGGGCAGAGTGAGTAAGGTGCTCGGTAAACCTTACCGTCAACCTATCGTGAATTTCTTGTTTTTTTGTAAGGGTCCGTAACACCTGCAAATTATGGGGGCCAGTTGTTCAGGAAGGGGGCGATCAACCTCGGTTCGGGTTGATTCCATAAACCGACCAGTCGGGTCGGCAAGATACGTAATGTGTGAAAAGTACGGGAGTCACACAGAAGCTTTATGTGATGAATGGGAGAGAATGACAGTACATGACGGGGAGAAATTCCCAAGAGTAGGTAGCTTCAGCTCAGAAGTGTTAGCGAATTTAAGGAGAAGGATATGTCTCATTAAATCAGCAAAGAGACGAATCAAGCATTATGATCATTTGCAGTTGTGGCAACAGGAAGGTGACATACAGAGAGGATTGGCTCAGGCGGCGGGATCTGGCTCTATCAGGAAACTGATCGCCACGGCCCCACCGCCACCATATATATCGGGAGAAAAATTGGTTGCGGAGAATGACGCACTAAGGTGTAACAAACAAACACTTAGCAACTGTGTAAATGTTAAAGATAATGTTAACCAATTAACCAATGCAAGTATTAACCCGTGCAAGTTGTATCCTGTTTTGAACTTTCCCCAAGAGTGTGATCAAGAAGATGAATCGACAACAATATCAGCTCTCTCTCTCGCAGCCACCATAGCAGAGACAACAGTAGGAACAGCTCAACCCCCGAGATTAGTAACAAAGGCCCCTAGCGGAGGGATAGGTGAGGTCGTATCAACGGGTAAGTACGGCACCATACACTATGCTGAAACTATTTCACCACAGGCTGTAGAATCTACACCAAATGATGTTGTTAGAATTACTCCTGTTAGGGTAATAGCAGTGCCAAATGGGAAAACGGACATCTCAGGAGCCACTCCCATTAGGAACATAGCCATGTACAGCCCATTTTCCCGAATGGAATTAAGGACCATAGTGTCTGAATTCCCTGACCCTAGAAAAGACTTAGTTGCCAGCCAAAAATACATCAGAGACCTAGGTAACACTGTAGAGCCCAACAATAAAGACTGGCAGATATTGCTGAGAGCATGTTTACCCTCCAATGTCGATGCAGCTCAATTTTTAGCTGACTGTGGATTAGATCAGGATGTACCTCTTACAGATGTGTACAACAAAGATAATGTAAAAAGAATAAGCTTACAGTTAAAGGAATATTTCCCAGCGGTAGTTAAATGGAACAAGATATTCTCCATTAAACAAAAGGAGTCAGAAACAGCTACAGAGTATTTTCACAGAGCATTATTAAGAGATGGCAAAATACACAGGCATAGAGGACATTAAAACAAACATAAACCATCGAGAAGTAGCAGTATCGGTACTGATGGATGGTTTAAAAGAGTCATTGAAGACTAGGGTACAGACCACACAACCATGTTGGCGAGGTCTGTCTGTGGCTACTTTGAGAGAGGCTGCTATTGATCACGACCGGAACATCACCAAACACAGGGAATCGCAAGGTGATAAGTTAATGGCAGTAAGTATACAGGCCCTGACCACAAAACAGCCTGTGTTTATATCACCGAACCCTGTGGGTAAGTCAAATGTGGTAACATGTTATTCTTGTCACAAACAGGGACACTTTGCACGAGACTGTAGATCGAGAAATATACACAAATCTTATCAACCCCCTAGACAACGACACGACACACGACATTGGGACCAGGGTCCACAGAAACGGAGTTATGAGCCACATACAGGGGAAACAAAAAGATACCCCCCGAACAGAGACTGGCACGCCTCTGATAGTTCCCAGCTAACTCCCGCACAAGTAGTTGCTGCCAGCGGGATTCAGGGAGGTCACCATACCCGATAGGGGTGTGGCCACACCTGTAATCTGCAGCCAGTAAAATTGATTGCAAGCCTTGGAAATGAACCCGAAATTGCAATTAATGTAGCTGGTAAATCATTAAACTTTCTTGTAGATACGGGGGCGGCCAAATCAGTGATAAATTCGACAGTGGGCATGAGAACCACTGGTAGGACAATTCCAGCCATGGGAGTAACAGGAGTAGTCCAGCATTACCCTGTTAGCAAACCAGCCGAGATTACAATAGGGCCTTTACATACCAAGCATTCCTTTTTGCTGGCTGCATCGGCACCGACCAATCTCCTGGGTAGAGACTTACTGTGTAAAATGGGGTGCGTCATTTATTGTACTCCTGAAGGTGTATTCTTGGACATACCTGAGAATCACGCTCAGGAAGTGCGAGACATGTTAGACTCCCCATCAAAATTAATGTCACATACCATTATGACAAATAGAACTCCATCCCAAGTAGAAGAAATGACATCTCAGATACCAGAGTCACTTTGGACTAAAGACGGACAGGACACTGGATTAATGGCAAACGTAGCTCCGGTAGTTGTACAAGTAAAAGATGGTAGGATAGCTCCAAAAATCCCACAGTACCCTCTGAAGCCAGAGGTGGAGTTAGGAGTTTACCCAGTAATAGAGCGCTTGCTACAACAGGGCATTCTGGTAAGAACGTCCAGCACTGCTAATAGTCCCATCTTCCCTGTGAAAAAGAGTGGGGGGAGGGGTTACAGGCTAGTGCAGGATCTAAGGGGGATTAACAAAATAGTTGAGAGTCAGTTCCCCGTAGTGCCAAATCCAGCTGTCATCCTTATGCAAATCCCTCCCACTGCGAAATTTTTCACTGTTATTGACCTCTGCTCCGCTTTCTTTTCGGTACCTCTGCACCCTGACAGCCAATATTTGTTCGCATTTACATACAGAGGAGTCCAATACACATGGACTCGATTACCACAAGGTTTCATAGACAGTCCAAGTATATTTTCCCAGGCTTTGCATGATTGTTTACAGTCTTTCCAACCAGAGAGTGGATCAGTATTGATACAGTATGTGGATGATTTACTGCTGTGTTCAGATTCATTGGAAGCATCCCTGAAGGATACGAAACAGCTCCTGTTTCATCTTTCAGACACAGGACACAAGGTTTCCAAAGACAAGTTGCAATTATGCCAAACTAAGGTAAAATATTTGGGACACTGTCTAACACAAGGACTGAGACACCTGACCGCTGATAGAATTCAGGCAATTAGAGACATGACTCTGCCACAAACCCAGCAACAGATCAGAACATTTTTAGGAATGTGTGGGTATTGCCGTAATTGGATTCCAGGATTTTCCATTCTAGCGTTACCTTTGCAGGAGATGGTCTCCTCAAACAAACCTGATCGGATTTCGCATACAGACGAGTCTGAGACAGCATTTGAGAGACTTAAACAGTGCCTAACGCAGGCACCAGCATTAGGTATGCCAGACTATGGGAAACCCTTTGAGCTATACGGAACAGAAAGTGCTGGTTGCGCGGCAGGCGTACTAACCCAAAAGCACGGTGATGCCAGCAGGCCAGTAGCATACTACAGCGCTCAGCTAGACACGGTAGCGCGATCCCTCCCCACATGCTTGCGAAGCGTTGCAGCGATAGCATTGCTAGTAACGAAATGCGAAGATGTAGTGCTAGGTCACAACCTCACAATTCATACGCCACATGCAGTGTCAGCCTTGTTAAATTCTGCCCAAACCAGGCACGTCTCATCAGCGCGGTTTACAATATGGGAATTGGCACTAATGGCCCCCGTAAACATCACCATAAGGAGATGCAGTGCATTAAATCCTGCAACATATCTCCCAGGTGTGCCTGGACAGGCACAAAGGGTGGAGGATGAGAGTGGTGGGGAAGGAGGATTTAATACAAAGGAGGACACTCATGATTGTATGGAATATTTGACCCAAAATTTTACCGCAAGGCCTGACATCAGTGACAACCCACTGGAAGATGTAGAACTTACGTTCTACACGGACGGTAGTTGTCACAGACAGTCAGACTCGGGAGACTTGTGTACTGGATACGCAGTCGTAGATGACCAAGGCACCATAGAAGCGGAACCGCTAGGCCCACCTCACTCAGCCCAGGTTGCTGAACTGGTCGCCCTAACCAGAGCATGCGAATTGGCTAAGGGTAAGTCAGCCAATATCTACACCGATTCTAGATACGCATTCGGGGTAGTCCATGATTTCGGAGCCCTATGGCGCCTCAGAAATTTCATGACGGCAGCTGGTACACCGGTAGCGCATGCAGCTCACATAAAAAGACTTCTAACAGCGATACAGGAACCCGACAGAGTGGCTGTTATCAAGTGTAAAGCACACACATATAGCCAAGACCCAGTATCACTTGGTAACAGCCGAGCAGACGAAGCTGCTAAGTTAGCAGCTGCTACCCCCAGACATACAGACACCACACAACTGATGGTATTTAATACCATCAACACACAGAAGTTGTGTGAAATGCAAAATTTGTGTTCCACACAGGAAAAGGCAGTCTGGAAGGCAAAGGGATATGGCCAGGAGTCCTCAGGACTCTGGACGGATGGACATGGTAAACCAGTGGCCCCCAGAGCATACCTTCCATGTTTAGCTGAGGCAGCTCACGGGCTGACTCATCTGGGCAAGGAAGGGATGTGCAAGTTGGTAAGAGCATATTGGTGCGCCCCAGGATTTTCATCTCATGCGAGTAAAAGAGCAATGTCATGCCTTACCTGTTTGAGAAAGAACATCGGAAAGGCAATACCAACAGAACCATCTCATATCCCACCTGCAGGTGGTCCTTTCCAGGTAATACAGATTGACTTCATACAATTACCCCCTTGTCGGAATTTGAAATATGTACTTGTTTGTATAGATGTTTTCTCAAATTGGGTCGAAGCATTTCCTGCGGCCACAAATACCGCTATGTTTACTGCTAAGAAAATTGTGCAGGAATTTGTATGTAGATATGGTATCCCTAGAATAATCGAAAGTGATAGGGGTACCCATTTTACAGGTGATGTCTTTCAAGGAATGTGTAAGTTGATGGGAATTGATAGCAAGCTGCACACTCCATACCGTCCACAGGCGAGTGCGAAAGTGGAAAGTGAACAGCACTATTAAAAATAAACTGAGCAAAGTTATGGCAGAGACAGGATTGACATGGCCAGAAGCTTTACCCATTGTACTGTACAGCATCAGAACCACTCCCAGGTCCCCTCTTAATCTGTCTCCTTTTGAAATCTTGTTTGGTCGACAACCGCATGTTATGATTAACCCTCAGGAAGATTTGAAGTGTAACAATGAAGTGACTGTAAAATACTTGATTAACATGAGTAAACAGTTAAGGAATCAAAATGATAATCTGAAGTTGGTGATTCCTGATTTACCAGATAGTAATTGTCATGACATTGAACCTGGGGATTATGTAATGATACGGAATTTTCTACGCTCAGGTTGCCTTATTGACAGATGGGAAGGACCATACCAGGTCTTATTGACTAGCACTACAGCATTGAAGGTTGCTGAGAGAGAGACTTGGGTTCATTCGTCCCACTGTAAGAAGGTCGCTGATCCAGAGAGGTCCCGTGATAAGGAACAGACGGTAGCGGTTGTATCACTGGAGTGTCTGTTCCAGGAGGACTAAGGCGGCACCTGAGCATTGAAGATTACAAGACCGAAAGCAGTTGTCGATCCCCTGTTCCCTTTTATTGTTTTTCTCCAACTTCCCACCCCATCTCCCTCAATTATTTTTTCCCCCTTCTCATTCTTTTTCGTTTCCTCCTATAAGATGGACTTGCCCCAAGAGACTGTGATCCGGATTTTCCTGTTGACCATGATGTTGACCAGAGCAGTCTGTTCCGGCGAGAGTACCATGGAGGTCGAGAGAGGTTCTGGAATGGGTTCTGATGATAAAGATGGAGGCGTAGTTTTCCAAGAACAACTTAACCAACAAGTAAAGGCGAGTATCAGAAAACGATCCGATAGCATTGACCATAGAAGGAATTGTGAAGGATTGTTAGCTGAAGAAAACTGTATCTGTAGGCTCTGTAACAACGTAATTGAGGATGGGTGCATTAAGAAATGCCAATCCAGTTTTAATATCCATATGGACCGGCATCCATTGAGTGACTATCACTCCTTAGTGGGTAGTGTGTTAAATAAAACAGATTGTTGGGTATGCTCTCAAGTACCTCAAGGTCATAGCAAATCAGGGCTAGTACCATTTCCTTTAACGTTAGGGGAGGTACTTGAGCTAAGTGGTGGGAGACCGGTGGACAGGAGGTTTAATATCTCCATCCCTCCTAGTTTGAAGCTCCACCAATACCATGTGGATAGGTCCCTATTATGTTTTAACATCTCCAATCCCCGAAAGCCGGGAAATTGGGAAGTGTCATGGAGTAACCAAACCATGACCTTTTCGCATAGAGCAGATAGAATGCCTACAGATACAGAGCTTATACGCCACATAGCCAGTAGAGGAAAATCTTTTCGGTATAGGTATACCTTAGGAAATAGGATTACGAGAGTTGGAGAGGTATCACCAGGATACTGTGCACATATCGTACAACCTGATACGTGTACTAAGCAGATGGAAGAATTAGGGTTAGGAGATTTCACATGGAAGGTGTGTAATATGGTTATGTCCTACTCCGTCCCATATGTTCTCCCCGATGATGCATATTTCATATGCGGGAGAAAGGCGTATAAGTGGCTTGCCCCAAACTCTGAAGGATTGTGTTATATTGGAAAAGTACTGCCTGAAGTAATGACTGTATCACATGACAAAATGAAAGACATACACCGTGGTGCCCAAGCTCCTTATACTCACACCCATTACGAGCACGTTGTTAAAAGGCAACTGACAGAGAGAACAGAGCATTTGGCCTCTGACATGATCCATGAATCCACCGGGATTCAGGTTCTACTCGCGTTAGACTTCACTCGCACCGCTCGAGGAGTGATGAACTATAGATACATTTCTGCGCTTGCAAATTTGTTAGATAATATCACTGAAATGTATGATGACACGTTTAGGTATACTGGAAGAGAACTTCAAGCTTATAAAACAGAACTAGTACAGCATAGAATGGTTCTCAATTACCTCACAGCAGTGACAGGCGGATATTGTGTCACACTGGCAACACAATACGGCGTGAAATGTTGCACATATATTACGAATAGCACCGAGGACCCGGTCGAGGTCATAGATCAAAAGATGGACGATATTCTCCAACTGAAGTGGGAATTTCGCAGGAGACACAATCTCACTCTTGCTGCTGTAGGTAATGAGCTGACTGGTTGGGTGTCATGGTTGAACCCGCGAAATTGGTTTTCTGGTTTAGGAGAATGGGCTCAAGGAGTCATAATGGATGTTGGGAAGTTCCTCCTATGTATCTTAGGTGTTGTCATATCAATTGGTTTGATATTTAGATGCGGTCAGGCATTAATGAAGTGCAAACGTCGTACCAGGGTAATGATTTTGAGGAGTGAGGAAACTGTAATCCCAATGGACTTGATTTATGACCCAACGGTAGAAACAATGATGTAATGAAAATGCGATTATACGGTCCGTTTCTTTCACCTGTTTTTCCGTTTTCCTCCAAGGTAAAAAGACCCACTTGGACGAGGAATTTGATGAGCCGATATGCAGACAACAGATAGATTAAAGAAGAAGTTTTGACAACCTTATACACAGATTTTTGATGAACAATGCCATGGGTCCCCAGTTTCCCTAGAAATTTTAAAATTACGCTAGCCCAACACTTTTGTAAATCTATGGACATTGACAAAGCTTTTTGCTCGCACCTAATGGGCAAAAGCGCAAAGAAGACTACAACCAACAGACACCGAACAAGACTTCAACCAACAAATGTACATTAACCTGACATAGAATACCACTGCATTTACCATAAGTGTTCTTTATCTTCATTTCTACAACCCTCAGGTAATGACACACATAGTCGATAGGGAATACAGGCACAGATATCAGCAATCACATATCTCCCCCATTCATGTATCATCAACTAAAATGTGCTCCCCCATTTTGTTGCAACCACAGCCGAAAAGAGCTCGGTAGAGTTTGACAGCCCATCCACAGACCCTTAATACGGGATAAGAAGGAATTCAAATGTATACTTCGCAATACCTCGAAGCTTGATGTACAACACGTACAGCACGATGATACATGACCCCCCCAAACATGGATTCATACACACATGCTTCTGCTATCTCACTAGGTCATACCCTCTTCACACCTACTCCTCTCTCCTCCCTTACCCAACCATGGAAATGTATTAACCCCTGACATATATTTTTCTCTTTTTGAAATGTTTTAGAAGGTGGCAGTTATTATTGACTGCCAAAGGGTGGACTGTCAAAGTCAGAAAAATATCTCTATGCACACTGCCATATTTGCACCTCATACAGGTCCGTGCTGCGCATGCGTACGCTCTCCCGTATGTGCGCATACTCACAGTCGCGGGCACCCGCAGGCGCACGGTATGCGCATTTACGGTAGAGTTTATGTGATCGTAGCGTGCGACTCAATCGTTACATATTTTCACTATATAATGTATTTTGTAGATAATGGTCCCTTTGATAGATTCTGAAAGTTTAGTTAATATAGCATGTTCCTGGACAGAGAGATCCCTCTTTGTATTGTACGAAGGGTCCCACAGGGGTCATACAGTGGTGTTTAGTACCCATCGGAAGAGTATTTAATCAGCAATATTCCGGTGTTGGTTTGGAGCGAATTAATCGCTCATGCGAATAGTTATGGACATAAGAAGTTTATGTCCATTTACTATTATTTGTTCTTATTTAGTCATGCGGCGGGAAACCCAGTATCCCACCCACCTGAACAGTTGGAAGTAGCCACAGCCCACCTGTATGAATCAACCTATGACCTTTTGTTATAATGCGAAGCTGAATTCCTGTGTCCAATGAACAATGGGATTGTAGGGACCATTGAATTGTATTGTGTGTGGGGCATAAATAGACAAGCCGACCATATCCAGTTCACTCTCTTCAACGGTTCTCATTGCTGATAATCGGGAGCTGGATATCGAGGCGCATGCGATCGTTTCCCCTTGTGCGTAAGTGTTTCTCCGCAATCATATTGATCTTCTTGTTATTGTGAGCCATTTCTTTCTCTCTCTCTCTTCTCCTCTTTCTCTCTTATTTTCCCTTAAACGTAATTGTATTGTATTGTATTTTCTGTGTAGTTATCTGGTTAGGTAGTCTATGTTATATTGTAGTGTATGACTTGTATTGTGTTAAATTCTTTTGCAAGTATATCATTCATAATATATATATTAGGCGTTGGACCCTGAGCACGGTATCTGTGTATTTCTTATAGTGTTAAGTATTCTCAGAGCGTCGGTGACGCTCGAACAGCTTTAAAGGTAATAAGGTTATACTGTGTTGCATTTACACTCTATCGTTACAATAAGGTTTTACTGCACTATACACTGTTTATGGTTTAGATACAAAGGTTTAACATTGTGAGCGTCTGCGCCGCTGGTGATCTCCTCGTGGTCCCTAGCGTCCGCTACGCTATAGCGAATCATTATGTTAGTCAGCAGCCAATAGCGTGCCTGCCTGTGATCTCTTGGCCGTGAGCGAACGTGACGCTTGAGCGTCTCGACTACGGCTAAGCGATTGTTACGCAACTAGCGTACCCTTACGGTACTCCATACGTAAATAGCGTACATTGTTCTTAGACCTCATAAAGGGTTTTATATAAGATAAATATTTAGCTTTATCACTAACACATAGCACATATATGTCTGACTTTCATCACTGTTAGTTATCTGTGTCTATAGGAACATAAGGGTCGTCTGTCCCCTGGACACCGGCATAGTCAGCGGACCCAGCCTGGAGGGACGACAGCTAGGGGAAAAGAGACATTGTCACCGTGTGCCCACTCCTTCCACGACGGGGGAAAGTTGGCACACCGGGGTGGCCGCGACGTTCACCGGTTAGGTGAATGTCATCATTGGCCCGCGGGCCTCAGCCACCCAAACGTCACCTACTCGGCACTTGCGCACCTAGGTGAAAGCGAGCCCGCTAGGCCTAGCCGGGTTTCGCCAACCGACGCTCAATGCGAACCAAGACACACACACACAGAGTATACTCACACTGGAACTCTTGTCAGCTTGCCTGCCGTGAGTCGCTGTTCCTTGAAAGAGAATGACAGCAGCCTCCCTACAAACGAATAAACGGCAAACAACGGAACTGAGCCAATTTACTTTAAATTTTAAACAGTACAACCTGGTTAGCTACTTTAACTCCAGCAAACAGTACAAGCAAATACAGGGTGACAGAATGACAATAGCACGAAATGTGAATTACCTCTCTGGTCCGGTCTGGTGAAGATTCAGCTGCTTCGCGCCTGGAGGATAAGTGCAGGTGCAACCCAATCCCCTCTCTGGGGGGGCGCCGCACACTCTAGAGTCACGGAAATGATCGTGGGAGGCCGGACAGTCTCTCCATAGTTCCTCCAGACCCCAAAGTGGTGACGATGTGCCAACCCCGGACTAGAGCTCCCTACAGTAGAGATCACAACCCAATCCTATCCTTACCGTGGCCAAATGTCAATATTACCCCTCGGGCCTAATACCCGCCTCCCTAGGGCCGCAGGCCTAGCGCCTGCCCTTCAGGTGAGAGGTAGCCTTGGCCTAATGCCAAGGCTACTTGTACCAGTTGTGGCCTCCTTACTCCTAACTGTGCCACAGGCCTAGTGCCTGACTGCAGCCTCAGGCCTAGTGCCTGCCTGTCAAGTGGGGTGTAGACTTGGCCTAATACCAAGTCTACTTATGCTGGTTGTGGACGCCTTCCTCCTAACTGCCACAGGCCTAGCACCTGACTGTAGCCTCAGGCCTAGTGCCTGCCTGCCAAATGGAGGTGGGGTGTAGACTTGGCCTAATACCAAGTCTACTTATGTTGGTTGTGAACTCCCTCCTTACTGCGTCACAGGCCTAGTGCCTGCCTACTGGGGGGGAATTAGTAATCCCGGCCTAATGCCAGGATTACTTAATTATGCGGGGTCCCTCTTTTCCTACCTGCTGCTCGGATCTATTGCCCGTCTGTGGCCACAGGCCTACTGCCTGACACCCTGGTGGTCTACGGGGAGTCCACGCTTGGCACGAGGCTGCTTACCCTGGCCGTAGGGAGAGGCTGCAGTGGGTAGCTTCGTCAGCTCTTTTGCTACCCACACACTGCAGCACTCTCCGCCGGACCTCCGCGCTGGATCCCGGGCTCCACCTCCTCTTCTTTCCGCCGCCGCTTCTTCTCCTTCTCCGGCCACCACTTCCTCTTCTTCCCGCCGCCACTTCTTCCGTCATTGCCAGGCCTTCTTCCGCCGTCTTCTTCTCTTCTGGAGCTCTTCACCACTCCGTCTCCGGTGCCCAACTGACTGCTCCCGCTCCGCAGCGTCTGTTAGATGACGCTTGGAGGGGGCGGAGCTATGATGCGACGAGCCCTGATTGGCTTGTCGCGGCCCGTTCTTATTGGCTGACCGGGCGCGAGCCGCGATTGGCTCACGCCCGGTGCCAAATTCAAATGGCCGCGACGCGATTGGAGGGGCTTGAATCCCAGCGGATGCAAGCCCCTCCGTGACGGAAGCGCGCCGCGATGCCACTTCCCGACGCGTACCGCCGCTGCCTGCCTGGGGAAAACGGAGGTAAGAGACCTCCCTCGTCCCCCCAGCCTGGTGCCCGCTCACACCTACACCTGCTATAGGCACAGGTGAGTAGGCTTGTGTAAGTCACACATGTCACCCCAGTACTATTCTCACACAGTATATTTAGTATAACACTCAGTATGTAACTAGCGCTATATAGGGTGTGATATAGACAGTATAGTTGTATGTATGTCATGCTTGTAGAGGTCTGTATGTTGTGTATTATGTACTGTGCGCCCTTATAAATGCTGAGGTATACTTGTGTCTATGGCTCTATTTGGCCAAATAATGGGGGTCATTCCGAGTTGTTCGCTCAGTAAATTTTTTTGCATCGCAGCGATTTTCCGCTTAGTGCGCATGCGCAATGTCCGCACTGCGACTGCGCCAAGTAAATTTGCTATGTAGTTAGGAATTTTACTCACGGTTTTTTCTTCGTTCTGGTGATCGTAATGTGATTGACAGGAAGTGGGTGTTTCTGGGCGGAAACAGGCCGTTTTATGGGTGTGTGCGGAAAAACGCTACCGTTTCTGGAAAAAACGCGGGAGTGTGCTGGAGAAACGGAGGAGTGTCTGGGCGAACGCTGGGTGTGTTTGTGACGTCAAACCAGGAACGATAAGCACTGAACTGATCGCACTGGCAGAGTACGTTTCGAGTTACTCAGAAACTGCACAGAGATGTCTTCTCGCAATATTGCGAATCTTTCGTTCGCAATTTTAAGAAGCTAAGATTCACTCCCAGTAGGCGGCGGCTTAGCGTGAGTTAATCTGCTAAAAGCAGCTTGCGAGCGAACAACTCGGAATGAGGGCCAATATCGTTTATTTGTACTTAGTAACAACTCTTACAATAAGGAAGATGGCGCTTACCTTCAGTTGCCACAATAGGTGCTCCCTGACCAGTCGTAATAATGAGAAATATCCACAAAAATGTCTGTAAGCATGAGAACATCTCTGCATGTCTTTCTCGGCCAAAAACTACCTATCAAAATGCTAACACTCTAACAGTCTGTGACATCACCCTGGCCTCAGCTGCATTGTGATGCGGCTGTGATGTCATAATGACAGGAAGGGGCTGGGGCCTTATTAGGCATTTCACAGTGCAGTGTATAGAGGCACATTATATAACACGGTAGCATAATGTATTACAGTACAGCACAGGAACACAGGGCAGCCTATGATATCACAGTATAGCACAGCAATGCAGGACTGGTTGTGTTCTACTTTCCACTATATATCCTGCTAAGTGCAAACAAGAGTTCTGATAAAAGGGACAGGTCTGCAAGTTATTGTCACTCTATTGGCTGTGCTAATATAGCATATTACTGTCTATTAGTGTGTCAGTAAAATCATATTCTCATACGCTGACAGCAGAGTGCCTGTATTAACCCTTTCTATTATACTGGTAATAACTAATACTCCTGTTGTCTACTGTAGGTAAATAAACTGTAACATTGAATGTTATTCAGGTTTATTAGCAAACCAAAAAAGCCCACTAATGGGTAAAATCATGTTGCACTGTGGGTAGGGCAGATGTAACATGTCCGGAGAGAGTTAGAATTGGGTGGGTTATTATGTTTCTGTGCAGGGTAAATACTGGCTGCTTTATTTTTACACTGCAATGTAGATTTCCGTTTGAACACACCCCACCCAAATCCAACTCTCTCTGCACATGTTACACCTGCCCCACCTGCAGTGCACATGGTTTTGCCCATTAGTGGGCTTTTTCGGTGTGCTAACAACTTTGAATAGAGCCCTTTATCTGTAAATGATATCACTGAGTTACCAGATGTAAATGCAGAAGGCCAGCATTACCGCCAATGAGAAGAAGCAGAAACATGTAGCGGCAATCAGGAATCCTGCAAGAAAGAAACAGGTTCGGTGAATAAGCGTCATGTCATTTACAGCCGTGTTACACATGGATCAATTCCTTATATGAAACAATTCTGAAAACAGCTTTGTTGTCACTAGTAAGTGCAGAATATGCTGAAGCTCAGCGTATATCATTTCCTAGAAATCCTGCGTTTGCCCCTGATGGTGTGTAACCGTCACATGTATTTTGGGGAGTAACCTGCGCCCTAACCTGGGAATGCCTCACTGAGTACTCTGCACCTGCTGATATATTATATTCTGCAGCACAAAGCTGATTTATGGGCATAAGCGCAATAGAATCAGAATCAGCTTTATTGGCCAGGTGTACTCACGTACACTAGGAATTCTTTGTGGTACAATGCATCGCCAAGCAGCAACATGAAGGGGGAGTACATAGCATAAGAAGGGGGAAGAACATAGCATACATTACACACATCACACGTATGAGTTGATACTGCACATTGCAACTGTACAATAGACTCAACATATTAGACATATTATACATGTAAGACTAAACACAAAGGCTGCTTGGCAGAGCAGCACCGAGGCAGCCATCCGCGGCGCCAACTAGAACTCAAACAATGCACATAATACAGAAGATTTAAGTATTACATCAAAAGATAAAATACACAGACAATAAAGACAGAAAGCATAATGCAGGGTTGGTGTAAGCATTTTTGGTAATAACCTCCAGGGGTTGTGTATTCCACCCTCACAGGGTACCAGGTGCGGCAGCCATCTTAGGCGCACTGCGTAGGATTACACAGGGTGGAATAGTCCACCCCTAGAAGAGAACACAAAACGGGGAGATTGCAGAGTCCTTAGGTTCAGAGTAGGGTTCCAATAAAACCATCAGGTCCATGTACTTTTCATCCCATCCACAAGTTTACCAGATAAGGCAGCCATGTTGGGCGCACTAGGAAGGTTACACAGTGGGAGATGAGCCATACAAGGGCCAAATGCATTTATGGGAAAACTGACACGTGTGTAGGAGTATGCTATACCCTGCATGGAAAGATCCAAATGAAGCACACCCTGCCCATGGAGGAACCATCCGAGGCAGCCATGTGAGGCGCACTGTGTAGGTTACTGCTGGCAGGGTGTGCAACCAATGGAGGTACACATTACAGGAATAGCACACAGTGGGGGGAAAGTACCCTGTAAGAAGAAAGAAGAGAAAGACACATTTGCAGGAAAACATTAATTTGTGAAAATGATAAATGTCCTGGTCTCAAGAGAGCAGTGCGGGTGGGTGTGAGAGTGTGGGGAGCAGTGCAGGTGGGTGTGAGAGTGTGGGGAGCACACTATTGTCCAATGGAACTGACCCAGCAAAATCTGGTCCTGATGCGCACGCCCCTCAGTTCCCTGCTCAGCTTGAGGGGTAGTCTTGGGGGCAGTCATGATGTTCTTGGACAGAGAAGTAGTAGGCATTGGTCCTGGTGTTCTCAAGGCAGAGGTGAGGAGAGGCCACATGATGGTCCTGAGTTGCAGTGTTTGGGGAAATTGTTTTATTCGAGATTTTAGCGTAGTCCAAATCCAGTTCAAACTCCGGTTCTAACTCCATTCTTAAAACACATTCTTAACAAATGCATTCTTCACAATTGCAAGCAGCCCAAGTCCTGACTGCAGGCCTTGATAATATTGCTCTTAAATGCTCCAACTAGGGGGGTCATTCCGAGTTGTTCACTCGGTAAATTTTTCGCATCGCATCGATTTTCCGCTTAGTGCGCATGCGCAATATCCGCACTGCGACTGCGCCAAGTAAATTTGCTATGCAGTTAGGAATTTTACTCACGGTTTTTTCTTCTTTCTGGTGATCGTAATGTGATTGACAGGAAGTGGGTGTTTCTGGGCGGAAACAGGCCGTTTTATGGGCGTTGGGTAAAAATGCTACCGTTTCTGGGAAAAACGCGGGAGTGGCTGGAGAAACGGAGGAGTGTCTGGGCGAACGCTGGGTGTTTTTGTGACGTCAAACCAGGAACGACAAGCACTGAATTGATCGCAGATGCCGAGTAAGTCTCGAGCTACTCAGAAACTGCACAGAGATGTATTTTCGCAATAATGCGATTCTTTCGTTCTCAATTTTAAGAAGCTAAGATTCACTCCCAGTAGGCGGCGGATTAGCGTGTGCAAAGCTGCTAAAAGCAGCTTGCGAGCGAACAACTCGGAATGACCCCTATATCAGCTCGCAAAGGGGGAGGTATGCAATCAGAAGTTCAGCTAATTAACAGAGGTTATTTTGCATTGAAGAAGGGTCACAGACATTTGCAGACAAACTTCCTTGGGGTGTGAAAAGTGTGGCCAGAGAGAGATGAGAGACTCAGATATACAAGCATGAAGATGGTGTTTTTACCTCCATAATTATTATAAATGCCATTTTTGCAGCCAGTATATGCCAGAACTGCATGGTGTGTAAGTATCTCTTCTCGTGGTCGGGAGGATAACGATAGTCTCTGTACCTGCAAAATGTAACATTCATTATATTCTCCAGCGGCATGCTGATGTTATTGAAATCATTGATGTCAAACACGGACAGACTGCTGCTGATATAACCCGAATCACCGCTTTCCGCGGATTTCCAGGATGTTGTTGAGCAGAGCGAGAAGCGGCGCCAGTGGGAAAGACGCCACGAACAACATGATGAACCCAAACTGAATTACCATTTCAAGGTATTCATAGAAGAGGCCCAGAGGACCAAACACCTGCAGCTCGTAGTCCTGCTCCCAGCGGCTGTATAAATTCTCTGGGCTGTGAGTGGTTTTCCGTCTCCTCCACCAGTTCATCATCCACGGAACAAGGGCCTCTTGAATATTCCCCCAGATCTGCTTTCCAGCCATGACGATAGTGAGCTGAGTGGTGAGTTCTATCAGACAGCCGGCCGGATCTGTTAGGCGCCGAGGGTCCGCCCGTCAGTGCGGCCCGGCGCCTAGCAACTAGGGACGCCGCAGGCAGACAGCCGCCGGCTTCCTAGCAACGCTAGACGCCGGGCGCACGGAGCCGCTCAGACCCTAGCAACGGGGACGCCACGTTCAGGCCGCGTTCCCCGTTGCTGGGTATTAATTATCAGTGCTTGTGTATTCCGGCCGTGCAGCATGCAGCTGCACGGCATCACTTTATAATTACCCTGTCTGGATCATGATTGGAGGGCTCCCAAATATAAGCACTCCCAGGACTTATCACAGACGCCGGTGATAGCTTCCTGTTGGCTGTGTCAGTTACTGAGAGTTTCCAGTCCTGCTCAACCCGGTTGTTCCTGTCCTCAGTGATCCAGTACTCGGAATTTGTCATCTATTCCTGGAGTCCGACCGAGCACCTTTGACATCCTGTGGTGTTCGTGAGTCGCGGCGTAGCCGTGTGTTGCGGCTTGACCGCTTACTATTTATTATTTGGTTTATTGTGTTCTGGAGCTTTTGCGGAGGATTCCGCTCCCACAAATCCACTCTGGTATCCAGCGGTGCTGGATAGGAGTAACGGATCAGTGGATCTTTGGTTGTCCTTTTCCCTGGCGGTTTGTCCGCACATACTTTTGGTTTAAGTTAGATAGCTTGTAACCCCTGGCCTGGTTGCTTAGTCAGAGGGCCCCTTGTTATCACCCTGTCTCGGATTTCCCTTTGTCTCCCATTAAGACCTGAGGGGGCATCGGGGTTGGGCAGACATAATCCGCCCTTCGAACGCGGCTGCCATGGGCTCAAGCAACCATAGTCTCGCAGGGGATTTCTGATAACACGGGCGAGACAACGGAGTTAGGGCGCCAGGGGTTACTAGGCTTTCCTGCTCCCGTACCAGCATATCTTTCCAGTACTCAGACCTCTGTCATTAAGATCTCCTCTGGTCTGGAGTACGGGAATCATAACATTATCACCGGCCAGACTAAAATTTAAAATTAAACAGGAGTTAATTTTTTCCCTTATTCTGTTGGGAGATTTGTCAGCCTCATGAATCCCTCCGGTGTTGGGCCAAATCCTGGCCAGCTTTTAGTTAGCCAGATTCAAGAGCTTACTCAGATGGTTCAGGATCTGTCCCTTCGGGTGAGGTCTCAGGAAGATCTGTTACGGACTTCCCCGAGGGTCATTCCTGAACCAAAAATGCATCTGCCTGACCGTTTTTCTGGGGATAGAAAGCAGTTTTTTAATTTTAAAGAGTCTTGTAAACTGTATTTTCGTTTAAGACCAGTCTCCTCAGGTACGGAATCTCAGCGGGTAGGAATTATTATTTCTTTGCTACAGGGGGATCCTCAGACCTGGGCTTTTGGCTTAAAGACAGACGATCCGGCTTTATTGTCTGTAGACGCCTTTCTGGGGTCTTTAGGGCTATTATATGACGACCCTGATAGAGAGGCATCCGCCGAGAGTCAGTTGCGTGCTCTCAGACAGGGTAGGAATCCCGCAGAGATGTATTGTACGGAGTTTCGCCGTTGGTCGAACGACTGTGGATGGAATGACCCAGCCCTGCGCAGTCAGTTTCGCCTCGGCTTATCCGAGTCTATAAAAGACAGTCTCCTTCAGTATCCCGCTCCTGAGACTCTCGATAAACTCATGGAGCTCTCTATTAAGATTGATCGTCGTCTCAGAGAGCGGAGGGCTGAAAAAGGAGCATCTGTCGGGTCTTCTCCTTGTGTTGTTTCCATTCCTGTGGACATAGAGGAGCCCATGCAGATAGGCCTCTCCAAACTGTCTCCTGAAGAAAGAACCAGAAGGCAAAATTCTGGTCTTTGTTTATACTGTGGGGGTAAGGGACATTTTGCCCGTAGTTGTCCGAACAAGTCGGGAAACGCCTCGACCAAGTGAGTTGTGAGGGGGTTCACTTTGGTCTGCAGCTTATCTCCTCAAATAATTCACTGTTGGTTCCAGCTAAAGTTTCCTTTGGCAGCCTCTGTTCCTCGGTCTCGGCTTTTGTGGACAGTGGAGCTGCAGGGAACTTTATGGATTTAACATGGGCTAAGGCCTTAGGTATTCCTCAGTTAGCCTTGGGTAGGTGTATCACCATGCATGGTTTAGATGGGAGTCCCTTGTCCAATGGGGTTATTTCTCTCTGTACCCCTTCTGTTCTTCTTTCAGTAGGAGCTCTGCATTCTGAAAAGATTGAGTTTTTCCTTACCCATTGCCCAGCAGTTCCTGTGGTTCTGGGTCACCCCTGGCTGGCCTTTCATAATCCCATCATTGATTGGCAGTCAGGGGAGATCTTACAATGGGGTACCATCTGTAATAAGGAATGTGTTACGCTTCCCATCAGAATAGCTGCTCTCATTCCCGCACCCATTCCTGTGGAATACCAGGATTTTGTTGATGTATTTTCCAAGGGCAATGCGGATATTCTGCCTCCCCATAGGCCTTATGATTGTGCTATCGAGTTAATTCCTGGTGCCACTTTGCCTAAGGGAAGGTTATATGCATTGTCCGGACCTGAAACTGTGGCCATGAATGAGTATGTTAAAGAAAGCCTAGGGAAAGGATTTATCAGGCCATCTAAATCCCCTTTAAGTGCAGGCTTCTTCTTCGTGGAGAAGAAGGATGGATCACTCAGACCTTGCATTGACTTTAGAGCCTTGAATAAAATCTCAGTGAAGAATACTTACCCTTTGCCGCTGATTTCTGTCCTCTTTGATCAGCTACGTTCGGCTGTGATTTTTTCTAAGATTGACCTAAGAGGAGCATATAACCTCATCAGAATCAAGTCAGGGGATGAGTGGAAAACGGCATTCAGTACTCAATCAGGCCACTATGAGTATCTGGTTATGCCATTCGGCCTGTCCAACGCTCCGGCAGTTTTCCAGGATCTCATTAACGATGTGCTCCGTGAATTTCTTGGAAGATTCGTTGTAGTCTACTTAGACGATATTTTGATATATTCTGACTCCATTGAACAACATGTTACCCAGGTGCGTCAGGTTCTAAAAAAATTACGTGAAAATCACCTATATGCCAAGCTGGAGAAGTGTGAATTTCATGTCACGGAGGTATCCTTTTTAGGGTACATTATTTCCCCTCGGGGATTCTGTATGGAACCAAAGAAGCTCCAAGCCATCCTTAGTTGGGCGCAACCCACCAATTTAAAAGCAATTCAGCGCTTTTTAGGGTTTGCGAATTACTATAGAAGATTTATTCACTCTTTCTCTGACCTAGTTGCTCCCATTGTGGCACTGACTAAAAAGGGAGCAGATCCTACCAACTGGTCACGTGAAGCGGAGTTATCTTTTCAGGCCTTGAAACAAGCCTTTGTCTCAGCCCCGGTCCTCAGACATCCCAACCCAGAATTGCCTTTCATTGTTGAGGTTGATGCCTCGGAGGTTGGAGTAGGGGCTATCCTATCTCAGAAGGATCCAGATTCCCTGGAATTACATCCTTGTGCCTTTATGTCCAGGAAATTCTCATCTGCTGAATCCAACTACGATGTTGGTAACCGGGAATTACTGGCTATTAAATGGGCTTTCGAGGAGTGGAGGCATTGGCTTGAAGGAGCCACTCATACCATTTCAGTTTTGACTGATCACAAAAATCTTCAATACATTGAATCAGCTAAACGGCTGAATGCCCGGCAAGCTCGGTGGGCTTTATTTTTTACTCGTTTCAAGTTCTTTATCACCTTCAGGCCAGGTTCCAAGAATACCAAGGCAGATGCCCTGTCACGCAGTTTTCTTCCAGTTCAAGACAACAGTCCTGTTACTCCCATACTTCCGTCTTCAGTCATTCGGGCAGGTCTCACACAAGATTTATTTACCCAGTTAAAGCAGCTTCAACATCAGGCTCCTGGAAATACTCCTGCTGGTCGTCTTTATGTCCCCGAGTTTTTGAGAGCAACGGTTTTGACGGAGTTTCATGATAGCAAGGTTGCCGGGCATCCGGGGATCGCTAAAACTTCTGAATTAGTTTCCCGCTCGGTATGGTGGCCTGGTCTTTCCAAAGACATTAAGGAGTTTGTTTTTTCTTGTCAGGTCTGTGCACAGCATAAGGTTCCCCGTTCCTTGCCTATCGGTCAACTTATGCCCTTGAATGTTCCTCTTAGGCCATGGTCTCATATTTCCATGGATTTTGTGGTGGACCTCCCTCTGTCAGCCGGATGCCGAGTCATATGGGTGGTAGTGGACCGTTTTAGCAAAATGGCCCATTTCATTGCTCTTCCCCGATTGCCATCTGCCCAGGGATTGGCAGTCTTGTTCCTCCGCCATGTTTTCAGACTCCATGGGTTACCCACTGATATCGTTTCTGATCGGGGTCCACAATTCATTGCACAATTTTGGAAGTCTTTTTGTGCCTCATTAAAGATGAAATTATCTTTAACGTCTGGCTACCATCCCCAATCCAACGGGCAGACTGAGAGAGTTAATCAATCATTAAAACAATATTTGCGTTTGTACTCGGCCAAACTCCAAAATGACTGGTCTGAGTTTCTTCCGTTTGCAGAGTTTGCTTACAACAATGCCTGTCATTCCTCCACCAATGTATCTCCATTTTTTACAGTTTTTGGTTTTCACCCCAGAGCTAATTCCTTTTTTCAACATTCCTCTGTCTCCTCACTGACCTTGACCTCTCATCTCAAACTCATTTGGAGAAAAGTGCACCTGGCTCTCAGAAAAGCGGCATTTCGGGAGAAAAATTTTTCTGACAGGCTCCGGCGGCCGTGCACTTTTAAAGTTGGAGATAGGGTTTGGTTGTCGACTCGCAACATTAAACTTCGACAAACCTCAGCCAGATTGGGTCCTAAATTTATTGGACCATTTCATATTATCAAAAAAGTCAATCCAGTGGCTTTCCGGTTACGTTTACCAAAAACTTTACGGATCGGAAATACCTTCCATTGCTCCTTGTTAAAACCATATGTTTCGTCCAGTAGATTTCCTCGCAAGATCTCTCAGGGGAAATCACCAATAGATGTACAGGGTCAGCAGGAGTTCTTAGTGGAGAAGGTTCTCGATTCCAAGTTGTCCCGGGGTCGGCTTTATTTTTTGGTACATTGGAGAGGTTATGGTCCAGAAGAAAGGTCTTGGGTCCTGAATGAGGATCTCCATGCCCCGAGGCTCAAAAGGGCATTTTTTCGAGAATTTCCTCAGAAAGCTGGCCGTAGGGGTTCCTTGACCCCTCCTCAAGGGGGGGGTACTGTTAGGCGCCGAGGGTCCGCCCGTCAGTGCGGCCCGGCGCCTAGCAACTAGGGACGCCGCAGGCAGACAGCCGCCGGCTTCCTAGCAACGCTAGACGCCGGGCGCACGGAGCCGCTCAGACCCTAGCAACGGGGACGCCACGTTCAGGCCGCGTTCCCCGTTGCTGGGTATTAATTATCAGTGCTTGTGTATTCCGGCCGTGCAGCATGCAGCTGCACGGCATCACTTTATAATTACCCTGTCTGGATCATGATTGGAGGGCTCCCAAATATAAGCACTCCCAGGACTTATCACAGACGCCGGTGATAGCTTCCTGTTGGCTGTGTCAGTTACTGAGAGTTTCCAGTCCTGCTCAACCCGGTTGTTCCTGTCCTCAGTGATCCAGTACTCGGAATTTATCATCTATTCCTGGAGTCCGACCGAGCACCTTTGACATCCTGTGGTGTTCGTGAGTCGCGGCGTAGCCGTGTGTTGCGGCTTGACCGCTTACTATTTATTATTTGGTTTATTGTGTTCTGGAGCTTTTGCGGAGGATTCCGCTCCCACAAATCCACTCTGGTATCCAGCGGTGCTGGATAGGAGTAACGGATCAGTGGATCTTTGGTTGTCCTTTTCCCTGGCGGTTTGTCCGCACATACTTTTGGTTTAAGTTAGATAGCTTGTAACCCCTGGCCTGGTTGCTTAGTCAGAGGGCCCCTTGTTATCACCCTGTCTCGGATTTCCCTTTGTCTCCCATTAAGACCTGAGGGGGCATCGGGGTTGGGCAGACATAATCCGCCCTTCGAACGCGGCTGCCATGGGCTCAAGCAACCATAGTCTCGCAGGGGATTTCTGATAACACGGGTGAGACAACGGAGTTAGGGCGCCAGGGGTTACTAGGCTTTCCTGCTCCCGTACCAGCATATCTTTCCAGTACTCAGACCTCTGTCATTAAGATCTCCTCTGGTCTGGAGTACGGGAATCATAACAGGATCGCACTCCTCATTGCGCCAGCGGCTGAACATATAGGTGTATTCTCCGGGGAAACCCACAAACTTGCCCTTGAAGAACGCCACGTAGAAACAAGACGAATAGTAATTGACGAACTGGAAGAGGAACATTTTCATGGTGAGGCGGTTCTCGTACTCCAGGTGCGTCCTCGGGATTTCCATGTCGGTAATCCAGATCGCCACGCGTTCATACAGGAAGTTCAGGATCATGATCATGATAAAGTTCAGACAGGACGCGGTCACTGAGGTGGCCAGCTGCGGGGTCAGCAATCCGCTGATTGGTTCCAGCGTGTCGTTGTTCTCCATGACGCTGGCGAACGCCAGCCAACACACTATAACCGCGATCATGCTGGCTACGATCAGGGTGATCCAGAAGAGCACCATGGTTCCAGAGAAGCATAACCGTGCTACCTTGCTAGTTACGGGCAGGTAAGGCTCCAGCTCCTGAGTAACTGGATTTTTTTTCTTCTGAGTACATTTGGCTTCATATTCCGGTCTTAGCTGAAGTTGTTGCTGTTCTTCTTCAAAATCCACCAAGTCCCATTCGTACTCCAGCCTGGCCTGTCTCCGCTTCCAAAACTCCAGGAACAAAGTTACCCATATTCCCATGAATATTGCAAAGAAAAGCGTTGCCACATTATCAAACAAATGAGAATACTGCGAGGGTTCACAGGTGGAGTTTAGCCTCCAGAACTCACATCTATGATCGCATAAAGGACACATGATAATCTGACCGCCAATGTCCTTATCACAGATTTCTTTACTACTGTTGCTGTCATCCATGGTTACCAAGCCATAAAGGAAGCATAAAAATCCCACAACCGCAGCATAAAATAACATTTCCGTGTAGAAACCCAGCCAGGCAAAATAGATTCCGATCTTCTCTCCGTAATATTTCCTAATGAGGTCCAGAGGCTGCTCTTTGTAAAACTTGCCAAACCTAGCCCAATGACTGTACAGGGTGTAGCGCTCATTGTCGCACTTCTCCTCCGGAGACTTCTTCCAGTACTGACAATCATGGAGTGGAAAGGTGGCGTTGTAAGTCCCGTTGCTCAGTAGCCTCTTCAGTCCAAACTTTCTCTTATCTTCTGATGTTCCGTACGGGCAGCGGGAGAGGATGTAATACACTATCCTGTTCCTGGTGGCTGGGGAGAAGTACGTGTTCTCATCATGGATGAGGAACAGCTCCTGTCGCTGCTTGCCGAATGGGGCAGTGAAATAGTCCGGCTCCGGGTTCATGACTTTGTCCGGCAGTCTGAAGAGCTTCAACACGTAATTCAAAGGGTTGCCAGCTTTGTCGTCCAGGTCATTCTCCTTAATGGGCACCTTAATGTTCAGCACCTCCGCGTAGGTGGAGAGGACCTCCCAGGGTGTGTGGATTTTAACAAAATAGATTTTTCCATTTTCAGATTCCTTCTTGTCTTCAGTCTCTAGCTCCAGCCCTAGGCAATACTAGGCAAATGATGCCCCAAACTCACCCAGTTGCTGCCAGCAGATGTAACTTACCCCCCTCACACACACAGATGCCGTCCCTGGCCTGTCCCCACTGATCCCTATTACTAACACATAGCACATATATGTCTGACTTTCATCACTGTTAGTTACCTGTGTCTATAGGAACATAAGGGTCTTCTGTCCCCTGGACACCGGCATAGTCAGCGGACCCAGCCTGGAGGGACGACAGCTAGGGGAAAAGAGACATTGTCACCGTGTGCCCACTCCTTCCACGACGGGGAAAGTTGGCACACTGGGTTGGCCGCGACGTTCACCGGTTAGGTGAATGTCATCACTGGCCCGCGGGCCTCAGCCACCCAAACGTCACCTACTCGGCACTTGCGCACCTAGGTGAAAGCAAGCCCGCTAGGCCTAGCCGGGTTTCGCCAACCGACGCTCAATGCGAACCAAGACACACACACACAGAGTATACTCACACTGGAACTCTTGTCAGCTTGCCTGCCATGAGTCGCTGTTCCTGGAAAGAGAATGACAGCAGCCTCCCTACAAACTAATAAATGGCAAACAACGGAACTGAGCCAATTTACTTTAAATTCTAAACAGTACAACCTGGTTAGCTACTTTATCTAACTCCAGCAAACAGTACAAGCAAATACAGGGTGGCAGAATGACAATAGCACGAAATGTGAATTACCTCTCTAGTCCGGTCTGGTGAAGATTCAGCTGCTTCGCGCCTGGAGGATAAGTGCTGGTGCAACCCAATCCCCTCTCTGGGGGGGCGCCGCACACTCTAGAGTCACGGAAATGACCGTGGGAGGCCGGACAGTCTCTCCACAGTTCCTCCAGACCCCAAAGTGGTGACGATGTGCCAACCCCGGACTAGAGCTCCCTACAGTAGAGATCGCAACCCAATCCTATCCTTACTGTGGCCAAATGTCAATATTACCCCTCGGGCCTAATGCCCGCCTCCCTAGGGCCGCAGGCCTAGTGCCTGCCCTTCAGGTGAGAGGTAGCCTTGGCCTAATGCCAAGGCTACTTGTACCAGTTGTGGCCTCCTTACTCCTAACTGTGCCACAGGCCTAGTGCCTGACTGCAGCCTCAGGCCTAGTGCCTGCTTGTCAAGTGGGGTGTAGACTTGGCCTAATACCAAGTCTACTTATGCTGGTTGTGGACGCCTTCCTCCTAACTGCCACAGGCCTAGCACCTGACTGTAGCCTCAGGCCTAGTGCCTGCCTGCCAAATGGAGGTGGGGTGTAGACTTGGCCTAATACCAAGTCTACTTATGTTGGTTGTGAACTCTCTCCTTACTGCGTCACAGGCCTAGTGCCTGCCTACTGGGGGGGAATTAGTAATCCCGGCCTAATGCCAGGATTACTTAATTGTGCGGGGCCCCTCTTTTCCTACCTGCTGCTCGGATCTATTGCCCGTCTGTGGCCACAGGCCTACTGCCTGACACCCTGGTGGTCTACGGGGAGTCCACGCTTGGCACGAGGCTGCTTACCCTGGCCGTAGGGAGAGGCTGCAGTGGGGAGCTTCGTCAGCTCTTTTGCTACCCACACACTGCAGCACTCTCCGCCGGACCTCCGCGCTGGATCCCGGGCTCCACCTCCTCAGAGAAACACGAGGCTGGAGATAGCTGTTAACATAAGCTGAAAGATTAGAGGTAAGAGAATTAACACCCGAAATAATAGGACGTCCCGGAGGTGAAGTGAGGGACTTGTGAATTTTAGGTAAGTGATAGTAAATAGGTATACAGCCATTTAATACAATATTTTTAATAACTTTGTGTATTAAACAAAGTTTGTGTACATTGAGCCATCAAAAAACAAAGGTTTCACTATCTCACTCTCACTCAAAAAAGTCCGTATTTCGGAATATTCCGTATTTCGGAATATATGGATATGGGATACTCAACCTGTAGTAGGAAAGGAAGGAAACAAAAACTGGAACTCCTCCCTGGATATGACCCCATCAGACATTGCTTCTGCCAATAGTTTCTTTAATTCCATGGTGAATAAATTAGATGGATCTGAAGTAAGTTTCTTATAAAAATTAGTGTCCTCTGTCTAAATGCTTCTTTAGTATAGTCTGCTCTGTCTTGAAGAACCAAACCGCCCCCTTTGTCTGCTTCTCTGATTATTATGGAGGTATCCTTGTTAAGTTTTTTGAGGGCTTTCCTCTCTTGTTTACTGAGATTACCATAGATCTTACATTTGCTATTGTTATCGCATAGATTTTTGAAATTATCTAGAGTTACCTTATAGAAACATTCTATACTATTGCTTTTTGATTTGATAGGAAAGAAATCAGATTTTAGTTTCATATTCTTCCTATTCACATCATAGAGTTTGCAGGCTTCAAGTGTATCTTTTCCTACAGAGTGTTCTAATGAATCTGTTTAACTCAACAAATAAATCAAATATATTGGGATCTGAAGTGGGGGAAAATTTTAAACCCTTACTCAGTAAAGATAATTCATTTGTTGTCAAAGTTCTGCTGGAAAGGTTAAAAATGCCTTTGTAGGATTTTTTTTGAAGATAGCAGTTTCCTTTGTTTCCTATGTTTCTCCTTCCCCCCCCCCCCCCCCCTTCTCCTTCTGAACTGATATTTCTGTTTCTTTTGGGTGTGTAGGGGGTTTCTTCTTCTGTATACGTGCTGTCTTTTCGAAACTGGGGTTGTTTTTGTCCTAAAAAAACTTCCTCAGTAGTTGTTCCCTGGTGGTCAGATTCTGACTTATTATAAATTTTGGGCACCTGTTTTTAACCATCTTACTGTGTCCTGTTTGTCAATTGGTTTAACACAACTGGGAGCAAGTAGCGTTTTCAAGGACCTATTTTTCTTGAAAATAAAATTAGGGTCTGTTGGAATGAGGTTTTTAAGAATTGGGTCAGAGTTCAAAATATTGTAGTTGTTCTTAATAATTTTTATTTTTATTTAGGACATGAAAACATCTAATAGATTCCATGGCAGCCAGTCTGACGCTGATCCTAGAATGTGTTACATTGCTACAAATGCAACAGTTGTTTCTATTGCAATCATGGATTAGTTTTTCCCTATAAAGTTGTTATTACAGGCAGTGCTGCAAGTATGGTGGCACGGGGCGGTACAGCGTTCCGGTAAGAAATTCCCAGCCGGTACGCTGTACTGCCGGGCCGTCCACCTTACCTGCATCCCGCTGGCTGCTGGCCTGCTCTCAATTCTCTGTGATGTCCGGTCTCCGCTCCGGCGACTGATCTCAATAAGACACCGGTTTGTCAGCTCACATACCGGCAGCCACGGCTCCTGATTGGCTGCCTGTCCACGAGCTCTGATTGACTAACGAACCGGCGCCTTATTTGAGATACCCGTCGCCGGAGCTGCAGAGACAGGACTTCACGAGCAATGAGGGGCAGGAGAGGCACTGCGCTCTCCGCCCCTCACACAGCACAAACAGAGGCAGCGGTGAGCAGAGGCGGGGGCACTCTGGGGCAATGTATATCTGGCACTGTGGGGGCATTTGTGTATCTGGCATTGTGGGAGCATTTGTGAATCTGGCACTGTGGGGGCATTTATGTATCTGGCATTGTGGGAGCATTTGTGAATCTGGCACTGTGGGGTATTTGTACATCTGGCACTGTGGGGGCATTTGTACATCTGGCACTGTGGGGGCATTTGTGAATCTGGCACTGTGGGGGCATTTGTGAATCTGGCACTGTGGGTGCATTTGTACATCTGGCACTGTGGGGGCATTTGTACATCTGGCACTGTGGGTGCATTTGTACATCTGGCACTGTGGGGGCATTTGTGAATCTGGCACTGTGGGGTATTTGTACATCTGGCACTGTGGGGGCATTTGTACATCTGGCACTGTGGGGGCATTTGTGAATCTGGCACTGTGGGGGCATTTGTGAGTCTGGCACTGTGGGTGCATTTGTACATCTGGCACTGTGGGGGCATTTGTACATCTGGCACTGTGGGGGCATTTGTGAATCTGGCACTGTGGGGTATTTGTACATCTGACACTGTGGGGGCATTTGTACATCTAACACTGTGGGGGCATTTGTATATCTGGCCCCCCATATGTGTATCACGACCCCATTTTCATTGGCCACGCACCATGTGGCATTTGACCACACCCATTTTTGGCGTGCGCACACAGTACCTATAAGACATTTTTTCTACTTGCACCACTGAGTACAGGAGAGACCATCACAGTGCCAGCCCAGTGGTCAGTGTGACAGGCAGGACGCATCACAATGCACTGTGCTCCAGGTGATGTCACAGACGCTCACAGCTTGTGTCTTTTGATATGAAGTTTTCAGAGGAGAAGGACACAATGTTTGGTGTCTGTGTTATATTGCTTTTACTACTGACAATTCCAGTCAGAGGAGTGCCTGTGCCATCTACACCATGTAAGTGCAATCTCCACTTATATCATTCACTTTTACATAGTGGAAAATAATGATTTATTTGGCCAAATAGACACATAGAGACAACTGTACCTCAGCAGCCAGATGTCAGGGCGCAGGATATATGTGTGTATGTATGTGTGTATAACATAGCATGATATAATGACATAAAAATCAGTAACACGATTGGACACATTAGATCACATGAGCATACAATAATTCCCAATGTAACCGCTCAGCTGCACTACTGCCAACTGTCACATGACAATCAGTAACCAACAACATTAGGGGTCTGACCGTGTTGCCCATATGCCACCTGTGCTGTGGACGAGGACTGACCGCGCTGACCATATGCTCCCTATGCTGTGGCAAGGACTGGCTGTGCTGCCCATACACCCCCTGTGCTATGAGGGAGGATGGACCGTGTTGCCTATATGCCCCCCTGTGTCATGGGGGTATAGGAAGGTAGTAATAATGGTGGGGGATATGGTGTGGGAGGGCCCTGCCTGTCGTTACTTGTACTGTGCCGCACAATACCTGATGGCAGCGGGTCACCCCAGCGATCACAAGCTGACTGCTGCGGATAGCAGTAAAGACGACGCAGGACTCCTCTGTATATGTCTGTGCTGAGTCAGGTGCAGTTCAGGCTCCTCCCCTTGGTCCAAACAAGAAATGAGAATTTAGCACAATATATGACTTTATTATATGTGTTATATTATTATTGCTGTGTGTAAAAGGTTCCTCGTTATCAGCACTGACCCAGTATCCTTTCTGTGTCTCATCTAGCTGCCGGGCACTCACCTACTATTGATCAGGCGTTTCCTGCTTTATTTGCGCTAGTTAGCACCAGCAACAGCTCGGCGGTGTCCCAGGGTCACTTCAATCATATGGTGCCCAGTCTACATGGGCACCATATGATGGGTAAAGGGGGGGTCTCCCGGGGCAGGGAGAGCAGGGTCAGACTGGCACATAGGGGTACAGAGAAAACCATCAGTGGGTCCCACTGACTGAGAGCCCACCCCCTCCTCTAGGGATCAGGTTTTGTGCACTTGAATTATACATTATACATTAGTTATATTATACTGGACAGGACTATGGTGTACTCACTACAGTGCATTGTGGTTGTTAATCTGCTACATCACCATGCATGCACTAGCGGTATTTACTATATATATTTATACAGGGGCCCAAATCATCCCATCTCTAATAGTTATCCAATCCTCTGTGGTGGATGGCACACCCCTAAGCATGGGCCCCTATCATTACATTCCCCCTGAGGGCCCTTTATGTCTCAGTACGACACTGAATGGGAGCGGTGTCTGGAGCAGACAATGGGCCTGGTGTGATTACAGCAGTTACAAGGAGGGGTTCAGAGACATGAACGGACTAGGGGGGTAATTCCAAGTTGATCGCAGCAGGAATTTTTTTAGCAGTTGGGCAAAACCATGTGCACTGCAGGGAGGCAGATATAACATGTGCAGAGAGAGATAGATTTGGGTGTGGGGTGTTCAATCTGCAATCTAATTTGCAGTGTAAAAATAAAGCAGCCAGGATTTACCCTGCACAGAAATAAAATAACCCACCCAAATCTAACTCTCTCTGCAAATGTTATATCTGCCTCCCCTGCAGTGCACATGGTTTTGCCCAACTGCTAAAAAATGTCCTGCTGCGATCAACTTGGAATTACCCCCTAGAACAGGGCATTTCCCTGACATGTTCCTGACTGTAACTGAGGAGGGTAAATGGCTTTAGAGCCGGCCGGAGCATCAGGGAGTGTGGGTGAAGGGTCTGCGCTGTTATAACAACTGGCTCAGAGACTGGTGTGCGCAGATTGCTATGTAGAGACTATGGGGGTCAATTATCATAGATTGCATATTCAGTGCGTTCTGGGCAGGATCTTACCACCCAGGATCACATTGCAATATGCAATCCTATCACCTGAATATATGATTGTTCACATGCAGAGACAGGGTCTACAAAATGAGCCCGTCCCTGTGATATGCTGTACATATAGGTACACATTATGCGACTGGCCGGGCCAGGGGAAATACACATCGTTGCCACCCGGCTCAGCCTCAACATACCAGTGGCAGGAGGGAAGGCGGGGCAGACCAGGGGTGGGATGGAGTAGAGAAACTGCAGACACCGAGGGGTTAGGCTGAGCCACCCCTATATTTTGCATATAGACACCAGGCTCCACCCCTATCTCCTCCGAACACCAGCATGCGAATTCCAGATCTCAGACAGCACTGGGGGAATACAGGAGATTTACTAAACTTTGCGGGGCAGCGTGAGAGTGGCACAGAAAACGGGAGCGCAGGAGGGTTGGCAAGTATGTGTCTGCCCTTCCCTGCCCACCTGGCACAAGGATGGTCCAGCACCACCATGACTGATGCAGGGATTTCCGCATCAGCTGTGCACACCTCCCAAAATTCCATTTTACTAAGGAGGGACACAAGCGCGGCAAAGCCACCCGCGCTCCCAGAAAAGGGGTGTGGCCTAAGAAAAGGGGCGTGACTGCACAGGAGGACCCGCGATCGCGAGCCACGCTCCCCGTTTTTGTCACTGAGGGGGCATGCCCAGTGCTCTGTGAGCCGCCGGCATGCCCCCTCTCTCCCTCTGACTCCAGTGAATAGACGCCGTGCGCAGCGAGTGCAATGAGTCTCCCAACTGCCCCCCCCCCACCGCTGGACACTGCTGCCCGCGGGTGGGACAGCGATCAGTCCCCAAAAAACGGGACTGTCCCATGAAAATCAGGACAGTTGGGAGGTATGGCTGTGTGTCACCCCATGGTGCTGCTGGCCTCGGGTACTCCCAGATCAATTGTTTTATATGGCTGCGCTGAGTTTATTATATTGTTTTATATTATTATTGCTGTGTGTAAAATGTTGATCTTTGTCAGCACTGATCCAATATCCTTTCTCTGTGTTCTCCTAGATCCAATCGAGGAGCGTAAGTATCACCCTGCACTACTTATGCTTTGGGTCCAGGCATGCTGTGTATCACTTGCAGCCGCCAGTCAGGGTTTCTGGATCACTCCCACCGGCGGCTGATGCACTGGGGGCACCCGGATCTGGATCTCAGATCTGGTTACCAGGCACAGATAGTAGTACCCCCCCCCCCCCCCCCCCCCCATCTCCTCCAGGCTGATCTCTGCTAATTTATCATAGCCGGCCCAGGCTTCCTCAGTCAGGGACAGTGTATAGAGTATATACAGATGTGTCCTCTGCTTTGTTGCTGCACAGTGTACACAGCGATACTCCCACCTCCCGAGATTAGCGGTGGCGAGTGTTTGCACGCACACGTGATCAATTCACTTGCATGGTTGCGAAAGCTAACAGCCTCTAGCAGCATAGCTGCAACGTTATAAGAGGAGACATCTGTAGGAGCCACGCTGCCTTATTCCCCTTACTACCTATATTACCAGCACTGCCCATAGTAAGGACGCTGCTCTATAAATGTATGACATAAGGGACTGATATGTGTGACCTGGCTGCAAGTTACAGGCATTTATTCAGCCAATCTCATTCTTCTTATATAGGTATTAAGTCTATGGTGCTTACAGGCATTGGGATCATGCTGGGCATCTTTATTCCAGTATTATTCATTCTGTGGATTGGGTAAGTCAGAAACATCGCCTACAAAGAACAGTACCTTTATATACAGAGATAGTAATAATACTATCAGCCATATTATTTATACAGAGCCCATCTGCAGGGAGCACATATATACCGTGTCCCATCCCTAGGGGGCAGTATACTGTACAGGGCAGTAATAGAGGGAGGTCTGTAGTAGGGAACGGACACTACACTCAGCACCACCTCTCATTCTATGTATTATATATACAGCCCCATCCCTAGGGAGCACATATATACCATGTCCCATCCCTAGGGGGCAGTATACTGTACAGGGCAGTAATAGAGGGAGGTCTGTAATAGGGAGCGGACACTACACTCAGCACCACCTCTCATTCTATGTATTATATATACAGCCCCATCCCTAGGGAGCACATATATACCATGTCATATCCCTAGGGGGCAGTATACTGTACAGGGCAGTAATAGAGGGAGGTCTGTAGTAGGGAACGGACACTACACTCAGCACCACCTCTCATTCTATGTATTATATATACAGCCCCATCCCTAGGGAGCACATATATACCATGTCCCATCCCTAGGGGGCAGTATACTGTACAGGGCAGTAATAGAGGGAGGTCTGTAGTAGGGAGCGGACACTACACTCAGCACCACCTCTCATTCTATGTATTATATATACAGCCCCATCCCTAGGGAGCACATATATACCATATCATATCCCTAGGGGGCAGTATACTGTACAGGGCAGTAATAGAGGGAGGTCTGTAGTAGGGAGCGGACACTACACTCAGCACCACCTCTCATTCTATGTATTATATACACAGCCCCATCCCTAGGGAGCACATATATACCATGTCATATCCCTAGGGGGCAGTATACTGTACAGGGCAGTAATAGAGGGAGGTCTGTAGTAGGGAGCGGACACTACACTCAGCACCACCTCTCATTCTATGTATTATATATACAGCCCCATCCCTAGGGAGCACATATATACCATGTCATATCCCTAGGGGGCAGTGTACTGTACAGGGCAGTAATAGAGGGAGGTCTGTAATAGGGAGCGGACACTACACTCAGCACCACCTCTCATTCTATGTATTATATATACAGCCCCATCTCTAGGGAGCACATATATACTATGTCCCATCCCTAGGGGGCAGTATACTGTACAGGGCAGTAATAGAGGGAGGTCTGTAGTAGGGAGCGGACACTACACTCAGCACCACCTCTCATTCTATGTATTATACATACAGCCCCATCCCTAGGGAGCACATATATACCATGTCCCATCCCTAGGGGGCAGTATACTGTACAGGGCAGTAATAGAGGGAGGTCTGTAGTAGGGAACGGACACTATACTCAGCATCACCTCTCATTCTATGTATTATATATACAGCCCCATCCCTAGGGAGCACATATATACTATGTTCCATCCCTAGGGGGCAGTATATTGTACAGGGCAGTAATAGAGGGAGGTCTGTAGTAGGGAGCGGACACTACACTCAGCATCACCTCTCATTCTATGTATTATATATACAGCCCCATCCCTAGGGAGCACATATATACCATGTCATATCCCTAGGGGGCAGTGTACTGTACAGGGCAGTACTAGAGGGAGGTCTGTAGTAGGGAGCGGACACTACACTCAGCATCACCTCTCATTCTATGTATTATATATACAGCCCCATCCCTAGGGAGCACATATATACTATGTCATATCCCTAGGGGGCAGTGTACTATACAGGGCAGTAATAGAGGGAGGTCTGTAGTAGGGAACGGACACTACACTCAGCACCACCTCTCATTCTATGTATTATTTATACAGCCCCATCCCTAGGGAGCACATATATACCATGTCATATCCCTAGGGGGCAGTATACTGTACAGGGCAGTAATAGAGGGAGGTCTGTAGTAGGGAGCGGACACTACACTCAGCACCACCTCTCATTCTATGTATTATATATACAGCCCCATCCCTAGGGAGCACATATATACCATGTCATATCCCTAGGGGGCAGTATACTGTACAGGGCAGTAATAGAGGGAGGTCTGTAATAGGGAGCGGACACTACACTCAGCACCACCTCTCATTCTATGTATTATATATACAGCCTCAGCCCTAGGGAGCATATATATACCATGTCATATCCCTAGGGGGCAGTATACTGTACAGGGCAGTAATAGAGGGAGGTCTGTAGTAGGGAGCGGACACTACACTCAGCACCACCTCTCATTCTATGTATTATATATACAGCCCCATCCCTAGGGAGCACATATATACCATGTCCCATCCCTAGGGGGGAGTATACTGTACAGGGCAGTAATAGAGGGAGGTCTGTAATAGGGAGCGGACACTACACTCAGCACCACCTCTCATTCTATGTATTATATATACAGCCCCATCCCTAGGGAGCACATATATACCATGTCATATCCCTAGGGGGCAGTATACTGTACAGGGCAGTAATAGAGGGAGGTCTGTAGTAGGGAACGGACACTACACTCAGCACCACCTCTCATTCTATGTATTATATATACAGCCCCATCCCTAGGGAGCACATATATACCATGTCCCATCCCTAGGGGGCAGTATACTGTACAGGGCAGTAATAGAGGGAGGTCTGTAGTAGGGAGCGGACACTACACTCAGCACCACCTCTCATTCTATGTATTATATATACAGCCCCATCCCTAGGGAGCACATATATACCATGTCATATCCCTAGGGGGCAGTATACTGTACAGGGCAGTAATAGAGGGAGGTCTGTAGTAGGGAGCGGACACTACACTCAGCACCACCTCTCATTCTATGTATTATATATACAGCCCCATCCCTAGGGAGCACATATATACCATGTCATATCCCTAGGGGGCAGTGTACTGTACAGGGCAGTAATAGAGGGAGGTCTGTAATAGGGAGCGGACACTACACTCAGCACCACCTCTCATTCTATGTATTATATATACAGCCCCATCTCTAGGGAGCACATATATACTATGTCCCATCCCTAGGGGGCAGTATACTGTACAGGGCAGTAATAGAGGGAGGTCTGTAGTAGGGAGCGGACACTACACTCAGCACCACCTCTCATTCTATGTATTATACATACAGCCCCATCCCTAGGGAGCACATATATACCATGTCCCATCCCTAGGGGGCAGTATACTGTACAGGGCAGTAATAGAGGGAGGTCTGTAGTAGGGAACGGACACTATACTCAGCATCACCTCTCATTCTATGTATTATATATACAGCCCCATCCCTAGGGAGCACATATATACCATGTCATATCCCTAGGGGGCAGTGTACTGTACAGGGCAGTAATAGAGGGAGGTCTGTAGTAGGGAGCGGACACTACACTCAGCACCACCTCTCATTCTATGTATTATATATACAGCCCCATCCCTAGGGAGCACATATATACTATGTCCCATCCCTAGGGGGCAGTATACTGTACAGGGCAGTAATAGAGGGAGGTCTGTAATAGGGAGCGGACACTACACTCAGCACCACCTCTCATTCTATGTATTATATATACAGCCCCATCCCTAGGGAGCACATATATACTATGTCCCATCCCTAGGGGGCAGTATACTGTACAGGGCAGTAATAGAGGGAGGTCTGTAGTAGGGAGCGGACACTACACTCAGCACCACCTCTCATTCTATGTATTATATACAGCCCCATCCCTAGGGAGCACATATATACCATGTAATATCCCTAGGGGGCAGTATACTGTACAGGGCAGTAATAGAGGGAGGTCTGTAATAGGGAGCGGACACTACACTCAGCACCACCTCTCATTCTATGTATTATATATACAGCCCCATCCCTAGGGAGCACATATATACCATGTCATATCCCTAGGGGGCAGTATACTGTACAGGGCAGTAATAGAGGGAGGTCTGTAGTAGGGAGCGGACACTACACTCAGCATCGCCTCTCATTCTATGCATTATATACAGCCCCATCCCTAGGGAGCATATATATACTATGTCCCATCCCTAGGGGGCAGTATACTGTACAGGGCAGTAATAGAGGGAGGTCTGTAGTAGGGAGCGGACACTACACTCAGCACCACCTCTCATTCTATGTATTATACATACAGCCCCATCCCTAGGGAGCACATATATACTGTGTCCCATCCCTAGGGGGGCAGTATACTGTACAGGGCAGTAATAGAGGGAGGTTTGTAGTAGGGAACGAACACTACACTCAGCATCACCTCTCATTCTATGTATTATATATACAGCCCCATCCCTAGGGAGCATATATATACTATGTCCCATCCCTAGGGGGCAGTATACTGTACAGGGCAGTAATAGAGGGAGGTCTGTAGTAGGGAGCGGACACTACACTCAGCACCACCTCTCATTCTATGTATTATATATACAGCCCCATCCCTAGGGAGCACATATATACTATGTCCCATCCCTAGGGGGCAGTATATTGTACAGGGCAGTAATAGAGGGAGGTCTGTAATAGGGAGCGGACACTACACTCAGCACCACCTCTCATTCTATGTATTATATACAGCCCCATCCCTAGGGAGCACATATATACTATGTCCCATCCCTAGGGGGCAGTGTACTGTACAGGGCAGTAATAGAGGGAGGTCTGTAGTAGGGAACGGACACTACACTCAGCACCACCTCTCATTCTATGTATTATATATACAGCCCCATCCCTAGGGAGCACATATATACTATGTCCCAGCCCTAGGGGGCAGTATACTGTACAGGGCAGTAATAGAGGGAGGTCTGTAGTAGGGAGCGGACACTACACTCAGCACAACCTCTCATTCTATGTATTATATATACAGCCCCATCCCTAGGGAGCACATATATACCATGTCCCATCCCTAGGGGGCAGTATATTGTACAGAGCAGTAATAGAGGGAGGTCTGTAGTAGGGAACGGACACTACACTCAGCACCATCTCTCATTCTATGGGTGATATTCAAATGACATATCATGCCCAATTTCCTTCTAAAATGATCTCCGTTATTGCGCATATTGCGCCCATAGTGATCAGGTTTAGCTGTGTAAAGGGTTGGGTGCCTCCATACTCCGGAGGTAGCAAGCTGAAATAATGATACCACGCCCCTGAGGGCAGAAACAGAATGGGTGTGAAGAGGGGTGAAAAGAATTTAATCTCCCCCTATGTATTATATATACATAGCGTGTCCTCCATTTCCATGCGATGGCCTATTCTACCCCACCAACCACAATCAGGAGGATGGGAGGGTCTCTACCAGCATACGGGAGTAAATAGCCTCAGAAGTGATACTCGGGTATTCCTAACCGATAGAACAGGAATCATGGACAGTCCCGCCAGATATGGAAGGGTTCTTGGTATAAGGCTCAGGGCTTAAAGTGGTCCTGAAGAGGTGGTGGAGCGCTTTATCCCAAACACCTACCCCCCCCCTCCCCTCCCATTAGGTGGAGCCAGGGCCAATGCATGGGTTTTCAGCACCCCCCTGCAAACTATACATTTGTGCCCTACCTCCCATACTTTCTAAAGGGACATATATATATATATAGCAGAGGGAATTAGGTGGCACTCACAGACTTGTAGCTTGTGGAATCAAACTTCACACAGTGAAGATGTTTAATGAAAAAACAGTGACGTTTCGGGGACGTATCCCCTTCCTCAGACAGTGAGACAATGCAATAACAGTGAATAAATACCCTAAAATGACCCCACTTACCCCCATGATCACGACTCCCAGCTGCGTGGACCACGGCGTGTCTCGGCGTCCCCCGACCCGCACTTCCGGCTTCGACGTGACCGCCTGACCGGAAGTGAGTCATACAGGCTTCGCCGGTCACCATGTCAACGCCCTGGGAGCGCTGCAATGTAAACAAAGCACAACACACTTGTATTATTAATGAAAAGGACTAACAAAGTGTAAAAAAACACACACATCTCAAAGATTGCTCGCCTGGAGCTGGAGTGTGTGGATAAAACCATCATATCTGTGATAAAAACAATACATATATATGTGCATACATGTTAAAAATACTTATTTTACAACACCCAGTCTGACACATCTGAACCTGAACTATTCCAAACTCGCCAATGTTACTACTTTCTGAATAAAACAATGATGATATATATGGAATGAAAATAGGAATAAAAATCACTGGCGATGGACAGGCATGGATGACTCTACTTTTGGAAAGATATATTTTATATGTTTATTAGCCAAAAGGTTTATTATGGGTGAATGGTTCTATTGCATATTGAGTCTTATTATAAAGGCTGCTATTGTTAATCTAGCTGCATTAGGCAATGAACCTGAAAAGGCTGGCCCATAACTAGGGACTCGCCTGCAAAAAGAAGGATGTATTGAAAAGTGACAACCTTTATTATATGTCTTTTAATCATTAATGTATAGTGACCTACAGAAAGTTACTAAGTCCTAAGGACTCGTTTAATCCTTTGGGGGCTAAACAATCCAGGCGAAAAATCCACCTGGATTCTAGTTGCAACAGTTTTTTCCCCCTGTCACCACCTCTTATGGATGCTGGAACATGATCAATGGCCCTATATCTCAAACTGGCCAACGTGTGATGCTGTGTGGCAAAGTGCCTGGCAACTGGTTGATCACTAGCCCCTGTTGACAGGGCTGCTCTGATGGCAGACCGGTGTTGGGTTAAACGGATCTTCAATTGACATTCAGTTTTGCCCACATAATAGAGCCCGCAAGGGCACACTATTATGTAGACCACATATCGGGAAGTACAGGTCAATGGCCACCTAATTTTCAGGCGTCGGCCCGTATGTGGGTGGGGGAAGGTCTCGCCGACTATAAAGAAGGAACAAGTCGTGCATCCCAGGCATTTAAAACAGCCATTCTTCTTGCTTCAAAAATGCCTGGGTGCACTCCTGGCATCAAAACCTGTGATATCAGTCTTGACAACTAAATCCTTCAAGTTCTTGCCCCTGGCGTAACTCGCCATGAGTTTGCTATTTTGGAAGCATTTCAGGTCAGGGTCCGAGGTGACCATTTGCCACGTGTCCCTGACTTGCTTGACCAGTGCCGGGCTGTTGGCATTGTACTCCGTCACCCATGGAATGATCTCCCTGGGTAGGGTTCGGTGACTCTGCTTGGCCTGTTTTTGAAAATTACAGAGGGCTCTCTCTCTAGCTTTTTTGAGTTCTGATAGTGAGAGAGGGTATGCACTAAATTTGAGAATTATCTCCTCGAGTTGCTCCTCTCGTACATTTGGGTCAGTATTATTCCTGCAGACCCTGAGCAATTGGGAGTAGGGCAAGCTGCGTATCATTGCCTTAGGGTGGGAGCTCTCTGCCCGGAGCAGTGTATTCCTGTCCGTAGGTTTTTTATACAGGGATGTCTCAGCTCTCCCCTCTATCAATTGAATACAGACATCCAGATAGCAGATGTCTGATTTGCTAGATACCAAAGTCAATTTGATGGGACTGTTGGAATCATTATGTTTATTAATGAGCCCAATCAATTTTTGTATATCGTCGTTCCACATCATCAGGAGATCGTCAATGTAACGAAAATATAGAAGAATTGCACTTGAAATGCTCCCATCCAGAAAAAACAAGTCCCTTTCCACCTCCCACATGAAGCTGTTGGCGAACGACGGGGCCACTGGGGACCCCATCGAGCAGCCCGTGAGTTGTTTATAAAACTTCCCGTTAAACAAAAAGTAGTTGTGTGTCAGTGTGAAGGTCAGCAGCTCAATAAACAAATCTATGTCTGGACCCGTGTAAAGGCTATTGCCCGTGATCAACCGTCTGACCGCCTCCAGCCCAGCCTCATGGGGGATGCATGTATAGAGGCTGGTCACGTCCAACGTGACCATGGTAGTTACCTCTGGCACTGGTCCCAACCCTGCTAATCTCTCTAACAGCATATTCGTATCCTTGAGGTAAGAAAACGTAGCTTGAATACATGGCTGCAGGAATGTGTCAAGAAACACAGCTACTGACTCGCACAGAGACCCACGGGCAGATATAATAGGTCTGCCCGGTGGTCTCTGTGCATCCTTGTGGATCTTGGGGAGGGTGTAAAACAATGGGACCACTGGCCATTTAGTAGATAACTTGTCACAAATTACCTGCGATATCAACCCCTCACCAACTGCCCGTTTCAAAAGCAAATCAAGAGCCTGCTTGAAGACCAATGTAGGGTCATGATCAAGCCGGCAATAGGTTTTACTATCACTGAGTAATCTGTCGCATTCTGCGACGTATGAGGAAGTGTCCTGAATGACAACAGAGCCGCCTTTATCGGCGGCCCTAATAATGATGTCAGTCCTCTGTTGTAGACTCTTAAGTGCTTGTCGTTCATCACTGGATAAGTTGTGTTTCACCGCTGGTGCTCTAGTTCCAATGGCCCCCTCCATTAATCTGTGAAAGGTTTTAAGAGTGGCGTTGTTTGACTGTGGGTCGAATCTGGACCGGTTCCCCAATCTGGAGATGCGGCTGGGTAATGCTGGTTCAGTGTTGACCGTGGGATGTTTAGAAAAGTATTCTTTGATCTTAAGTGAGCGTGCCAGTTTGAACGCCTCCACCTTCCATTTAAACGGATCCACAAAATTGGTGGGAATGAAAGTTAGTCCTTTGCTCAGCAGTCTCTGTTCGGACTCCTGCAGAGTGTGTGAAGATAAATTAAAGATTAGGTGGCTCTGTGCTTCGGTGGCCTTCCCACTGTTCTGCCTCCTCGTTTGGCCTCCCCGTCTTGTTTTGGTCTTCACCGGGTAGAGGCCACCGCCCGGGTGTTTGCCACTAAAGGTGTCACAGTGTGTCTAGCTTCCGTATCTGTCGCTCCAATTTCGTCGTTATCATTTGCTGAGGTGCTCGAGAAGCGAACCCGTTGTGGTCTCCTTGGGTTATTGGCTCCCCGGCCACGTCCACGGGCCTGATTTCCTTGTCCAAGCCAAGTGTAAACCCGATGTTGGGCGTAATCTGTCACAACCTTTCTGTGTTTTTCTTTCTTATATTTCACTAGGTTGTTTTTGTATTCATCCAATTGGATCTGTAATTTGGATGTCCAATCTGTAGATTTATCAGCTGCCATGGTGGTCAGATGTTCCTTTTCAAACGCATTGATCTTCTCTGTTGTTGATCTTAGCTCCCTCGTGGACTCCTCAATGACCAATAAGATAAGGTCCATGGAGCATTTGTTAAGTATTGATATCCAGCGTTTGCAAAAGGTCGTATTGTATCTGCCAATAGTTGGTGTGTTATGGACCGGGGCAGTTGTTTGGGAGTATTTGGTTCCACGCTCCGCTGCGGTGGATAAGTTCGTTGAACCAGCCCAGGGCACCCTCCCACAGGACCTCCTCCCTCGATTTTTAAACTTTTTTAGTTCACTGGGAGCACTTTATATGCACGCATTTGGCACTTTAATTACACCGACAACGCAACCCGGTCTGTTAAGGCATCCGGACGGAGGCATAGGATGGCCACCTCAGAAGGTGAGGGTGATTTCACATCGTTTCTATTAGAGTGTGACAATTATGAGACTCTCAGTTTCTCAGACATTGATGCTGAGAAAATTCTTCATAAGGACAGGCCACTGTCTGAAGATTACGTGGAATTCTGTGCTGATGTGTATCGTGAATTGTTCAAATTAAAGAAAAGAGAAATGGACTTCCTCTATCACAGTCGCACGTTATCTGATTACTACCGGGCTAAACAAATACCCCGGGGGTTCAGGGTCCATAACACACCAACTATTGGCAGATACAATACGACCTTTTGCAAACGCTGGATATCAATACTTAACAAATGCTCCATGGACCTTATGTTATTGGTCATTGAGGAGTCCACGAGGGAGCTAAGATCAACAACAGAGAAGATCAATGCATTTGAAAAGGAACATCTGACCACCATGGCAGCTGATAAATCTACAGATTGGACATCCAAATTACAGATCCAATTGGATGAATACAAAAACAACCTAGTGAAATATAAGAAAGAAAAACACAAAAAGGTTGTGACAGATTACGCCCAACATCGGGTTTACACTTGGCTTGGACAAGGAAATCAGGCCCGTGAACGTGGCCGGGGAGCCAATAACCCAAGAAGACCACAACGGGTTCGCTTCTCGAGCACCTCAGCAAGTGATAACGACGAAACTGGAGCGACAGATACGGAAGCTAGACACACTGTGACCCCTTTAGTGGCAAACACCCGGGCGGTGGCCTCTACCCGGGGAAGACCAAAACAAGACGGGGAGGCCAAACGAGGAGGCAGAACAGTGGGAAGGCCACCGAAGCACAGAGCCACCTAATCTTTAATTTATCTTCACACACTCTGCAGGAGTCCGAACAGAGACTGCTGAGCAAAGGACTAACTTTCATTCCCACCAATTTTGTGGATCCGTTTAAATGGAAGGTGGAGGCGTTCAAACTGGCACGCTCACTTAAGATCAAAGAATACTTTTCTAAACATCCCACGGTCAACACTGAACCAGCATTACCCAGCCGCATCTCCAGATTGGGGAACCGGTCCAGATTCGACCCACAGTCAAACAACGCCACTCTTAAAACCTTTCACAGATTAATGGAGGGGGCCACTGGAACTAGAGCACCAGCGGTGAAACACAACTTATCCAGTGATGAACGACAAGCACTTAAGAGTCTACAACAGAGGACTGACATCATTATTAGGGCCGCCGATAAAGGCGGCTCTGTTGTCATTCAGGACACTTCCTCATACGTCGCAGAATGCGACAGATTACTCAGTGATAGTAAAACCTATTGCCGGCTTGATCATGACCCTTGTTATGCACACCAGTGCCTGCAGGAATGTACTGGTATTTGAACTGTTATGCACACCAGTGCCTGCAGGAATGTACTGGTGTCTGAACAGAGAGGGATGCAAAACAAATGAATTCACAGACAGACTGGGAAATATGACATTACGTACACAGAAGGTGATAGGGTAACAAAACCAACAGAAAGTGAACAGAGAAGCCCAGAGGCTAAGAAACTGGGTGTCTCCCTAGTATTAGAAATGCTCAGATGGAAAAAGCAAGATGTTGTGTTTTAATATGTAGAGAACCCGAAATGCTGTTGCTAAGGGCAACAGCAAAACCCTAAAGGGTTACCAACGGGTGTGGCAGTAAACTCCTTGGTCAGAGATGGAATAGAAGACACAAGGAGAGTCTCCACAATCCTAATTCTCACTTGCAGGGCACAGGTTCAGCTTACTGCCACTAAACTGACACATGGACGCCCTGCACAGTGAGAGAGGATTAAGCATGCAGGTCTGAAAGTACAGCCACAAACCTGCTGGGTTCACAGAATAGCAAAAGAACCCCAGCAGGCTAAACGACTGACTCAAGTCTTACTGCTAGGTCTGGATTGGCAGAGTGTAGTACCAAATCCCCAGGCCTATTTGCAGTAAGCAACAACAAATGCAAAGCTACACAGTACTGGCTAACTTTCAGGAACTGACTAACCAACAAAGATTCAGCAGCATCTGCTTAATCTGAGAAGAGGCCTTATAAAGCAGGTGCTGTCCACGCCCCACTCAGACCTCACAGACTGTGAGCAAAAAAACCAGCACCGGATCCCCTGCCTGTAACCACTGCACAGCAAAAGACCCGAACCGGAGTATCAGCTGCGCTCAGGTTACTCCGCTAGCACTTGTCTCCCGGTTGCCATGACGACGTGGCAGCACAGGGCAGGAGACCCTAACAGTACCCCCCCTCTGACGAGGGGTCAAAGAACCCCTACCACCGGGTTTATCGGGGAACTGCGAGAAGAAAGAGCGTATCAGTCTGGGGGCATGAAGATCACAACTGCGCACCCACGACCGCTCCTCCGGGCCATACCCCTTCCAGTGCACCAAAAATGACAGCCGACCCCGAACCATCTTGGAGTCAAGAATCCTTTCAACAACAAACTCCCTCTGGCCACGTATCAGAAGAGGGGAAGGTCTTCCTCTGGAAGAAGGATTACTAATCGCCCGTTTTAAAAGGGAACAATGAAATGTTTTATTGATACCCAAAGAACGGGGCAGATCTAACTGAAATGCCACCGGATTGATAACCCTGGTTATCTTATAAGGGCCGATGAACCGGGGGCCTAACTTATGAGATGGCTGTCTCAACTTCAAATTCTTGGTAGACAACCAGACGAAGTCTCCTAATTTGAAGCTGCAGGGTCTTTTCCGCTTATCAAAAACCCTTTTGGTCACTAATGACACAGACACAAGGGCTTTCTTCACTTTCCTCCAAATACCTCTAAGGACCGAAACGACAGAGGAACCACCAGGCGTGGAGTCCAGGGGGTCAAAAGAATTGGCCTTAGGATGATGCCCATACACACAAAGGAAGGGAGATATCCCTGTAGCAGAGTGAGCCGCGTTGTTATAGGCAAACTCCGCCATGGACAGATGAGCAACCCAGTCAGTCTGACACTTGGAGACATAACACCTGAGGAACTGCTCCAAGGACTGGTTCACCCTTTCAGTCTGCCCATTAGACTGCGGATGGTAGCCTGACGACAAGCTGACAGAAATCTGGAGATCGGAACAAAATGCCCTCCAGAATTTGGCCACAAACTGGGATCCGCGGTCAGAGACCACATCAAGTGGCAACCCGTGGAGACGCACAACATGCAGCATAAATAATTCAGACAGGCGTCTGGCCGATGGCAGCCCAACCAGTGGAACGAAGTGCGCCATCTTCGAAAACCTGTCAACGACAACCCAGATGGCTGTCATCCCCGAGGATTTGGGCAAGTCCACCACAAAATCCATTGAAATGTGGGTCCATGGCTTAGATAAAATAAAGAGTGGATGTAATGGGCCAACAGGAACCCCTCTAGGAGTCTTATTTCGGGCACAGATGTCACATGCCCGAACCCACTGATCCACATCCTTAGCCACCGAGGGCCACCACACCGCCCTAGATAGCAACTCCCGAGTTCTGGCAATACCCGGGTGACCTGCCGACTTCTTGGCATGGAATTCCAGGAACACTCGCTGTCTTAACCTAGGAGGCATAAACAAAAGACCTACCGGAAGGTCTGGAGGAGCCTGCTCCTGTGCTCTAAGGACTAATGACAAGAGGTCCTGGGTAATGCCCACTTTAATACATGATGGGGACACAATGGGCAACGGCTCCTCGGTGGTCTCTTGGTTTGGAGCAAAACTCCGCGAGAGCGCATCAGCCTTGATGTTTTTTGACCCAGGGCGATATGTTATCAAAAAATTAAAGCGTGCAAAAAACAAAGCCCATCGTGCCTGCCTGGCATTGAGACGCTTCGCTGACTCTAAATATGCCAAATTCTTATGGTCGGTGAGAATTGAGACCACAAACTTAGCCCCCTCAAGCCAGTGTCTCCACTCCTTAATAGCCAACAATTCCCGGTTACCCACGTCATAATTCATCTCGGCAGGCGAAAATTTACGGGAAAAGTAAGCACAGGGATGAAGGCGATTATCAGACACTCCCATCTGAGAGAGCACTGCCCCAATACCCATCTCAGAGGCATCCACCTCCACCACAAAAGGACGCTCTGGATCTGGGTGTCGCAGCACCTTGGCCGAGACAAATGCCCTTTTGAGACGGGCAAAAGTCGATTTGGCCTCACGAGACCAGTGAGCAACATCCGCCCCTTTCTTAGTGAGTGCCACCAAGGGCGCCACTATAGACGAAAATCCAGCGATAAATCGTCTATAAAAATTTGCAAAGCCCAGGAAACGCTGAAGCGCCTTCACACTAGTGGGCTGCACCCAATCCAGGACTGCCTGTACCTTGGAACCCTCCATTTGGAAACCTTCTGGGGAGATAATATATCCTAGAAATGCGATTTGCTGAACTTCAAATTCGCACTTCTCCAGCTTCGCCCCAAGCCGGTGGTCTCTGAGTTTCTGGAGGACTAAGCGTACATGCTTCCGATGTTCCTCCAGGGAATGGGAGAAGATTAGGATGTCATCTAAGTATACGACTAAGAATCTATCCAAATATTCCCTGAGCACATCGTTCATGAAATCCTGGAAGACTGCTGGGGCATTACAGAGCCCAAAAGGCATCACCAAATATTCATAATGCCCTGAGTGGGTATTAAAGGCAGTCTTCCATTCATCCCCCTCTCTTATTCGGATTAGATTGTACGCACCGCGTAGGTCAATCTTAGAAAAAATGGTGGCAGTACGAAGCTGGTCAAACAAGACCGAAATGAGAGGCAGTGGGTATGAGTTTTTAATCGTGATACGGTTCAATTCCCTGAAGTCGATGCAGGGTCGCAATGAACCGTCCTTTTTACCCACGAAGAAGAACCCCGACCCAACTGGAGACTGTGAAGGTCTGATAAATCCTTTAGCCAAGTTCTCCTGAATGTACTCTGCCATAGCCTGAGTCTCAGGACGTGACAGGGAGTACAACCTGCTCTTGGGAAGCTTAGCATTCGGCAACAAATTAATGGCACAGTCATAGGGGCGATGGGGAGGTAGTACCTCTGCAACTTTTTTGGAGAACACGTCCGCAAAATCTGCATAACACCCTGGCAATCCTGGCAAACTTAGCTGCGAGAGCCTGACCGGAAGGCTCAAGCAACTCCTGAAACAATCAGTACCCCAACTAAGAATCTCCCCAGAGACCCAGTCAAATTGAGGATTGTGGGCCCTTAACCAGGGTAACCCCAACACCAATGGGGCAAAAGTACAGACAGTCACATAAAAGGACAATTTTTCAGAGTGTGTGGCTCCAATAAACAAAGAAATCTGGCTAGTGAAAGAGGTAATTTTACCCTGGGATAATGGTTCCCCGTTTAACCCACAAATCTCAATTTCCGACGCCAAGGGTACTAAGGAAACAGAGTGTTTCAGGGCGAATTGGCGGTCCATAAAAACCCCGTCGGCCCCACTGTCCACAAAGGCCTCAGTCTTGACAGTTTGACCGAGGATCTTCAAGGTCACCGGAATGATAAAAGTCTTCTTGGGAAATTCTGACTTCTGGCCTGACAGAATATTTCCCATCACCCTCAGGCCCTGAAGTTTTCCGGCTTTTCTGGGCATGATACTACCACATGACCCTTATTCCCACAGTACAAACACAACCCCTGCTGTCTCCTCCGCGTCTTCTCACGCGAGGAGAGGCGGGTAGCCCCAATCTGCATAGGCTCCTCGGAAAATTCCTCAGAGTCTGAGGTTCCCTTGGGAAAGAAGGAAACCTCGGTCTCCCTTTCAAGCCTACGCTCTCTCAGCCGTCTATCCACCCGGATGGATAACTGCATGAGCTGATCCAAGCTATCAGGCAAGGGATATTGTACCAGTTGGTCTTTTAGCTGGTTAGAAAGACCTCTTCGGTACTGGTGTCTCAGGGCTGGGTCATTCCACTGGGTATCATGGGCCAACCTCCGAAACTCTGTACAGTAAACCTCAACTGGCCTTCGCCCTTGCTTAAGGATCGAAATCTGAGCCTCGGCTGAGGCCGTCTTGTCAGGGTCATCATACAACATGCCCAGTGCCGTAAAAAAAGCATCAACACTTTTAAGCGACGGACAGTCAGGCTGCAACCCATATGCCCAGACCTGTGGGTCTCCTTGTAGCAAGGAAATCACTATGCCCACCCGCTGAATCTCTGACCCAGAAGACTGAGGCCTAAGCTGGAAATATAGCTTGCAGCTCTCCTTGAAACAAAAGAACTGCGAGCGATCTCCAGAAAAACGATCCGGAATATTTACTTTCGGCTCCTTAACCCCTGAAGGTGCTGCTGCTGCGGGAGCTCCGCCAGCGGCCTGGGAGGTGTGCATTTTAATGGACAAATCATTAAATTGTCGAGTCAGGACCTGCACCTGATCGACCACCTGTTGCAACGTATTTTGAGGGGTATGCTCCATATTCCCACAAAATTTCAACAGGAGTATTGGGCTGCTGAATACGTTATGCACACCAGTGCCTGCAGGAATGTACTGGTATTTGAACTGTTATGCACACCAGTGCCTGCAGGAATGTACTGGTGTCTGAACAGAGAGGGATGCAAAACAAATGAATTAACAGACAGACTGGGAAATATGACATTACGTACACAGAAGGTGATAGGGTAACAAAACCAACACAAAGTGAACAGAGAAGCCCAGAGGCTAAGAAACTGGGTGTCTCCCTAGTATTAGAAATGCTCAGATGGAAAAAGCAAGATGTTGTGTTTTAATATGTAGAGAACTCGAAATGCTGTTGCTAAGGGCAACAGCAAAACCCTAAAGGGTTACCAACGGGTGTGGCAGTAAACTACTTGGTCAGAGATGGAATAGTAGACACAAGGAGAGTCTCCACAATCCTAATTCTCACTTGCAGGGCCCAGGTTCAGCTTACTGCCACTAAACTGACACATGGACGCCCTGCACAGTGAGAGAGGATTAAGCAGGCAGGTCTGAAAGTACAGCACAAACCTGCTGGGTTCACAGAATAGCAAAAGAACCCCAGCAGGCTAAACGACTGACTCCAGTCTTACTGCTAGGTCTGGATTGGCAGAGTGTAGTACCAAATCCCCAGGCCTATTTGCAGTAAGCAACAACAAATACAAAGCTACACAGTACTGGCTAACTTTCAGGAACTGACTAACCAACAAAGATTCAGCAGCATCTGCTTAATCTGAGAAGAGGCCTTATAAAGCAGGTGCTGTCCACGCCCCACTCAGACCTCACAGACTGTGAGCACAAAAACCAGCACCGGATCCCCTGCCTGTAACCACTGCACAGCAAAAGACCCGAACCGGAGTATCAGCTGCGCTCAGGTTAATCCGCTAGCACTTGTCTCCCGGTTGCCATGACGACGTGGCAGCACAGGGCAGGAGCGCCTAACAAACCTACATTGGTCTTCAAGCAGGATCTTGATTTGCTTTTGAAACGGGCAGTTGGTGAGGGGTTGATATCACAGGTAATTTGTGACAAGTTATCCACTAAATGGCCAGTGGTCCCATTGTTTTACACCCTCCCCAAGATCCACAAGGACGCACAGAGACCACCGGGCAGACCTATTATATCTGCCCGTGGGTCTCTGTGCGAGCCAGTAGTTGTGTTTCTTGACACATTCCTGCAGCCATGTATTCAAGCTACGTTTTCTTACCTCAAGGATACGAATATGCTGTTAGAGAGATTAGCAGGGTTGGGACCAGTGCCAGAGGTAACTAGCATGGTCACGTTGGACGTGACCAGCCTCTATACATGCATCCCCCATGAGGCTGGGCTGGAGGCGGTCAGACGGTTGATCACGGGCAATAGCCTTTACACGGGTCCAGACATAGATTTGTTTATTGAGCTGCTGACCTTCACACTGACACACAACTACTTTTTGTTTAACGGGAAGTTTTATAAACAACTCACGGGCTGCTCGATGGGGTCCCCAGTGGCCCCGTCATTCGCCAACAGCTTCATGTGGGAGGTGGAAAGGGACTTGTTTTTTCTGGATGGGAGCATTTCAAGTGCAATTCTTCTATATTTTCGTTACATTGACGACCTCCTGATGATGTGGAACGACGATATACAAAAATTGATTGGGCTCATTAATAAACATAATGATTCCAACAGTCCCATCAAATTGACTTTGGTATCTAGCAAATCAGACATCTGCTATCTGGATGTCTGTATTCAATTGATAGAGGGGAGAGCTGAGACATCCCTGTATAAAAAACCTACGGACAGGAATACACTGCTCCGGGCAGAGAGCTCCCACCCTAAGGCAATGATACGCAGCTTGCCCTACTCCCAATTGCTCAGGGTCTGCAGGAATAATACTGACCCAAATATACGAGAGGAGCAACTCGAGGAGATGATTCTCAAATTTAGTGAGAGAGGGTATGCACTATCAGAACTCAAAAAAGCTAGAGAGAGAGCCCTCTGTAATTTTCAAAAACAGGCCAAGCAGAGACACCAAACCCTACCCAGGGAGATCATTCCATGGGTGACGGAGTACAATGCCAACAGCCCGGCACTGGTCAAGCAAGTCAGGGACACGTGGCAAATGGTCACCTCGGACCCTGACCTGAAATGCTTCCAAAATAGCAAACTCATGGCGAGTTACGCCAGGGGCAAGAACTTGAAGGATTTAGTTGTCAAAACTGATATCACAGGTTTTGATGCTAGGAGTGCACCCAGGCATTTTTTAAGCAAGAAGAATGGCTGTTTTAAATGCCTGGGATGCACGACTTGTTCCTTCTTTATAGTCGGCGAGACCTTCCCCCACCCACATACGGGCCGACGCCTGAAAATTAGGTGGCCATTGACCTGCACTTCCCGATATGTGGTCTACATAATAGTGTGCCCTTGCAGGCTCTATTATGTGGGCAAAACTGAATGTCAATTGAAGATCCGTTTAACCCAACACCGGTCTGCCATCAGAGCAGCCCTGTCAACAGGGACTAGTGATCAACCAGTTGCCAGGCACTTTGCCACACAGCATCACACGTTGGCCAGTTTGAGATATAGGGCCATTGATCATGTTCCAGCATCCATAAGAGGTGGTGACAGGGGGAAAAAACTGTTGCAACTAGAATCCAGGTGGATTTTTCGCCTGGATTGTTTAGCCCCCAAAGGATTAACCGAGTCCTTAGGACTTAGTAACTTTCTGTAGGTCACTATACATTAATGATTAAAAGACATATAATAAAGGTTGTCACTTTTCAATACATCCTTCTTTTTGCAGGCGAGTCCCTAGTTATGGGCCAGCCTTTTCAGGTTCATTGCCTAATGCAGCTAGATTAACAATAGCAGCCTTTATAATAAGACTCAATATGCAATAGAACCATTCACCCATAATAAACCTTTTGGCTAATAAACATATAAAATATATCTTTCCAAAAGTAGAGTCATCCATGCCTGTCCATCGCCAGTGATTTTTATTCCTATTTTCATTCCATATATATCATCATTGTTTTATTCAGAAAGTAGTAACATTGGCGAGTTTGGAATAGTTCAGGTTCAGATGTGTCAGACTGGGTGTTGTAAAATAAGTATTTTTAACATGTATGCACATATATATGTATTGTTTTTATCACAGATATGATGGTTTTATCCACACACTCCAGCTCCAGGCGAGCAATCTTTGAGATGTGTGTGTTTTTTTACACTTTGTTAGTCCTTTTCATTAATAATACAAGTGTGTTGTGCTTTGTTTACATTGCAGCGCTCCCAGGGCGTTGACATGGTGACCGGCGAAGCCTGTATGACTCACTTCCGGTCAGGCGGTGACGTCGAAGCCGGAAGTGCGGGCCGGGGGACGCCGAGACACGCCGTGGTCCACGCAGCTGGGAGTCGTGATCATGGGGGTAAGTGGGGTCATTTTATGGTATTTATTCACTGTTATTGCATTGTCTCACTGTCTGAGGAAGGGGATACGTCCCCGAAACGTCACTGTTTTTTCATTAAACATCTTCACTGTGTGAAGTTTGATTCCACAAGCTACAAGTCTGTGAGTGCCACCTAATTCCCTCTGCTATACATAGGTGGGCCGGCAAGGTCCACAAGGAAGGGCACCACAGCAAGCTGTTTTGGATGAGTGCCGGGGCAGTTGTTTGGGAGTATTTGGTTCCATGCTCCGCTGCGGTGGATAAGTTCGTTGAACCAGCCCAGGGCACCCTCCCACAGGACCTCCTCCCTCGATTTTTAAACTTTTTTAGTTCACTGGGAGCACTTTATATGCACGCATTTGGCACTTTAATTACACCGACAACGCAACCCGGTCTGTTAAGGCATCCGGACGGAGGCATAGGATGGCCACCTCAGAAGGTGAGGGTGATTTCACATCGTTTCTATTAGAGTGTGACAATTATGAGACTCTCAGTTTCTCAGACATTGATGCTGAGAAAATTCTTCATAAGGACAGGCCACTGTCTGAAGATTACGTGGAATTCTGTGCTGATGTGTATCGTGAATTGTTCAAATTAAAGAAAAGAGAAATGGACTTCCTCTATCACAGTCGCACGTTATCTGATTACTACCGGGCTAAACAAATACCCCGGGGGTTCAGGGTCCATAACACACCAACTATTGGCAGATACAATACGACCTTTTACAAACGCTGGATATCAATACTTAACAAATGCTCCATGGACCTTATCTTATTGGTCATTGAGGAGTCCACGAGGGAGCTAAGATCAACAACAGAGAAGATCAATGCATTTGAAAAGGAACATCTGACCACCATGGCAGCTGATAAATCTACAGATTGGACATCCAAATTACAGATCCAATTGGATGAATACAAAAACAACCTAGTGAAATATAAGAAAGAAAAACACAGAAAGGTTGTGACAGATTACGCCCAACATCGGGTTTACACTTGGCTTGGACAAGGAAATCAGGCCCGTGGACGTGGCCGGGGAGCCAATAACCCAAGGAGACCACAACGGGTTCGCTTCTCGAGCACCTCAGCAAGTGATAACGATGAAACTGGAGCGACAGATACGGAAGCTAGACACACTGTGACCCCTTTAGTGGCAAACACCCGGGCGGTGGCCTCTACCCGGGGAAGACCAAAACAAGACGGGGAGGCCAAACGAGGAGGCAGAACAGTGGGAAGGCCACCGAAGCACAGAGCCACCTAATCTTTAATTTATCTTCACACACTCTGCAGGAGTCCGAACTGAGACTGCTGAGCAAAGGACTAACTTTCATTCCCACCAATTTTGTGGATCCGTTTAAATGGAAGGTGGAGGCGTTCAAACTGGCACGCTCACTTAAGATCAAAGAATACTTTTCTAAACATCCCACGGTCAACACTGAACCAGCATTACCCAGCCGCATCTCCAGATTGGGGAACCGGTCCAGATTCGACCCACAGTCAAACAACGCCACTCTTAAAACCTTTCACAGATTAATGGAGGGGGCCACTGGAACTAGAGCACCAGCGGTGAAACACAACTTATCCAGTGATGAACGACAAGCACTTAAGAGTCTACAACAGAGGACTGACATCATTATTAGGGCCGCCGATAAAGGCGGCTCTGTTGTCATTCAGGACACTTCCTCATACGTCGCAGAATGCGACAGATTACTCAGTGATAGTAAAACCTATTGCCGGCTTGATCATGACCCTTGTTATGCACACCAGTGCCTGCAGGAATGTACTGGTATTTGAACTGTTATGCACACCAGTGCCTGCAGGAATGTACTGGTGTCTGAACAGAGAGGGATGCAAAACAAATGAATTCACAGACAGACTGGGAAATATGACATTACGTACACAGAAGGTGATAGGGTAACAAAACCAACAGAAAGTGAACAGAGAAGCCCAGAGGCTAAGAAACTGGGTGTCTCCCTAGTATTAGAAATGCTCAGATGGAAAAAGCAAGATGTTGTGTTTTAATATGTAGAGAACCCGAAATGCTGTTGCTAAGGGCAACAGCAAAACCCTAAAGGGTTACCAACGGGTGTGGCAGTAAACTCCTTGGTCAGAGATGGAATAGTAGACACAAGGAGAGTCTCCACAATCCTAATTCTCACTTGCAGGGCACAGGTTCAGCTTACTGCCACTAAACTGACACATGGACGCCCTGCACAGTGAGAGAGGATTAAGCATGCAGGTCTGAAAGTACAGCCACAAACCTGCTGGGTTCACAGAATAGCAAAAGAACCCCAGCAGGCTAAACGACTGACTCCAGTCTTACTGCTAGGTCTGGATTGGCAGAGTGTAGTACCAAATCCCCAGGCCTATTTGCAGTAAGCAACAACAAATGCAAAGCTACACAGTACTGGCTAACTTTCAGGAACTGACTAACCAACAAAGATTCAGCAGCATCTGCTTAATCTGAGAAGAGGCCTTATAAAGCAGGTGCTGTCCACGCCCCACTCAGACCTCACAGACTGTGAGCAAAAAAACCAGCACCGGATCCCCTGCCTGTAACCACTGCACAGCAAAAGACCCGAACCGGAGTATCAGCTGCGCTCAGGTTACTCCGCTAGCACTTGTCTCCCGGTTGCCATGACGACGTGGCAGCACAGGGCAGGAGACCCTAACAGTACCCCCCCTCTGACGAGGGGTCAAAGAACCCCTACCACCGGGTTTATCGGGGAACTGCGAGAAGAAAGAGCGTATCAGTCTGGGGGCATGAAGATCACAACTGCGCACCCACGACCGCTCCTCCGGGCCATACCCCTTCCAGTGCACCAAAAATGACAGCCGACCCCGAACCATCTTGGAGTCAAGAATCCTTTCAACAACAAACTCCCTCTGGCCACGTATCAGAAGAGGGGAAGGTCTTCCTCTGGAAGAAGGATTACTAATCGCCCGTTTTAAAAGGGAACAATGAAATGTTTTATTGATACCCAAAGAACGGGGCAGATCTAACTGAAATGCCACCGGATTGATAACCCTGGTTATCTTATAAGGGCCGATGAACCGGGGGCCTAACTTATGAGATGGCTGTCTCAACTTCAAATTCTTGGTAGACAACCAGACGAAGTCTCCTAATTTGAAGCTGCAGGGTCTTTTCCGCTTATCAAAAACCCTTTTGGTCACTAATGACACAGACACAAGGGCTTTCTTCACTTTCCTCCAAATACCTCTAAGGACCGAAACGACAGAGGAACCACCAGGCGTGGAGTCCAGGGGGTCAAAAGAATTGGCCTTAGGATGATGCCCATACACACAAAGGAAGGGAGATATCCCTGTAGCAGAGTGAGCCGCGTTGTTATAGGCAAACTCCGCCATGGACAGATGAGCAACCCAGTCAGTCTGACACTTGGAGACATAACACCTGAGGAACTGCTCCAAGGACTGGTTCACCCTTTCAGTCTGCCCATTAGACTGCGGATGGTAGCCTGACGACAAGCTGACAGAAATCTGGAGATCGGAACAAAATGCCCTCCAGAATTTGGCCACAAACTG